>NC_065591.1:108276607-108595274 GCF_024542745.1 Macaca thibetana thibetana | reverse complement strand
TATCTGTGGAGATGAAAACATGTATATATGTGTTTGTTTCTATGTAATGTTTGTGTGTGAGAGAGAAAGAGGCACATTCAGATGATCTGAAGTGTATGATTTCAGTGCATAAATGTGAGGTATTATTACTCTGGTCGTTTTATTAGTGAGCTAAATGCGGAATATTACAGCATCATAAAGGGGCCCCATTATTTCATTTTGTACCACTTTATAATTAATGAGGATATTCATTCTCATTCTGAAGGAGATCAGGATTACACTCAGTAAGTTATACTTAGAAAATATAGTTCTGTTAGCATCATAGCATTCATCCTAGACAAAACCAGGAATCTTGCAATTTACCACTCCTCACCATTGCCGTCCAAAGGAATAAAAAGCAATTTATCTGTAAACCGTACGACCCTGAGACTGAGCAGTTTCTTCCACCCTTCCCTCCCTGGAACTGCCTGCGTCTCCTGCCCTGTCCTTTAAAGGCAATGCTGAAAACTCAGCTCCAAGGGGAATTCGGTCCTGCGGCACAGAGCAGCAGAGAAGGCCTTGCTGTAAAGTGGTTTCTGTGAAAAAGCCTTGGTGGTGCCAGGTTATACTTACTATGCACTCTTAGGGAGGGAACTGTTGCCTGAAATGCCAATTCAAGCCTGACCTTTTGAACAGGTGGGTGTCATCCAGCTCAGAGGCTGGCCCCAGTGAGATGTATTGTGTCCACCTGTGGCTGCTGTAGTCTTAGTGGACATAGGAGGGTGGGAGCTTTCAGAACCAGGTCATAGGTGGAATGGTTAACAGACCTGAGGGTATTTAGGATTGGGAGGAAAAACTAAGAGAAACACCACACTTGTTAGTTGGAAAAAGGGATCAGACTTTTCTGGGTTCATATTACGGGGCAGAACCAAGATCAAGATAGAAGTTGCGGCCGGGCGCAGTGTCTCAAGCCTGTAATCCCAGCACTTTGGGAGGCCGAGGCGGGCGGATCACGAGGTCAGGAGATCGAGACCATCCTGGCTAACACGGTGAAACCCCATCTCTACTAAAAAATACAAAAAAAACTAGCCGGGCGAGGTGGCGGGCGCCTGTAGTCCCAGCTAGTCGGGAGGCTGAGGCAGAAGAATGGCGTAAACCCGGGAGGTGGAGCTTGCAGTGAGCTGAGATCCGGCCACTGCACTCCAGCTTGGGCGACAGAGCGAGACTCCGTCTCAAAAAAAAAAGTTGTTGCAGCAAATTTCAGCTCATCCTATGGAAGAGCTTTATAAGAACTCTCCAGAATAGGCTGCCTTAGCAGCCTGGGAGCTTTCTAACAGAGGTGGGATCATGGTATGGGGATGTTGTGGAAAAGATTCCCCTGCAAATGGAAGCTTCCAGCACACTATAGTTGGCATGAAAAGGAGATGAGCTCACATTTCTTTCTATTTTTTTTTGAGATGGAGTCTCACTGTGTCGCCCAGGCTGGAGTGCAGTGGCGCGATCTCGGCTCACTGCAAGCTCCTCCCAGGTTCACGCCATTCTCCTGCCTCAGCCTCCTGAGTAGCTGGGACTACAGGCGCCCACCACCACACCCGGCTAATTTTTTGTATTTTTAGTAGAGACAGGGTTTCACCGTGTTAGCCAGGATGGTCTCGATCTCCTGACCTTGTGATCCGCCCACCTCGGCCTCCAAAAGTGCTGGGATTACAGACGTGAGCCACGGCGCCCGGCCAAGCTCAACATTTCTATTGTGCCTTCCATGTGCCAGTCACCAAATGCTGTTCACATACAGATTCATTTAATCCTCACAACAACCGTACAACCCTAGAATAACCAACTCTTATTCCCATTTACCAGTGTAACAGCAGAGGCACAGAGATTAAGTAATTTGTCCCCAAAGTCAAGAGGTATTGAGTGGCAGCTGAACATAAGAGTACTCACACTAGCTGTCACTGACAAGAGAGAGGCTCACTGAGCAAGTCCCGGGTGTGCAGGGCACTGAGGAAGGAGCACAGCTACAGCAAACAGTGCTTCTGCCCTCCACCCCTGCCCCAGCCTGGGTCACCGTGTACTTTCAATACTTCTTGAAATGTTTTTCTTCAAAAATTATTTTCTCTAGTTTCTCTTTACCTTCCTTCCTGTGTGACTTCAATATATAGAAAGTCTGGAGAGCATAATTCCCCATTGTCCCCTGATTGTCAGAGGACCCCTTCTTCAGCAGGCATGCTAGTCTGTTGAGTACCCACTGTTGGTGCAAGTGCTGTGGGCACACCAGAGGAGGGAAAGATTAGTTCAATCCAAGGAATGAGGTAGGTTTCCAGCAATAAGTAGCTTGTGGGTTGGGTCCTGGCGGATGAAGAAGATTTGCCATTTGGATCTAGAGGAGAAGCAAGAGAAAAGAACAATGGGTGAGACTGTCTAAAGGAATTTTTCCAAGGACGGCAGCAGGCTTGGTTGGTTTGAAGTACAGTGTACATGAAGGCATTAGTAGAAGCTAAGGACAGAGGTTTTCTAAAATGCATCGTCTAGATTAAGCTGTACCATGAAAAAAACTCAAGTTTCTTCTTTTTTTTTTTTTTTTAAGGCAGAGTCTCACACTGTTGCCCATGCTGGAGTTCAGTGGCACCATCTTGGCTCACTGCAACCTCCACCTACTGGGTTCAAGCTATTCTCCTGCCTCAGCCTCCTGAGTAGCCAGGATTATAGGCGTGCACCACCACGCCCGGCTAACTTTTTTTGTAGAGACGGGGTTTCACCATGTTGGCCAGGCTGGTCTTGAACTCCTGACCTCAAGTGATCCACCCACCTCAGCCTCACAAAGTGCTGGGATTACAGGCATGAACCACCATGCCTGGCCTTCAAGTTTCTTTTGAAAACTTCAGAGCTTACATTTTTACTTTACCGAAAAAATCATCAGATAATTTACTGTTCACTTTTGTCATGAAAGGCTTATAATGCTGTGCCCCCACCGCCCTGCAGGCAAGTGGAGGAGCTTACTCTTCTCAGCCATTCTGGCCAGGAAGGAATGCCTGCTGTTTCTTTTAATGGTCTCCATCTCAACTGTGTTGCACAAGACTCCACTGTAGGTGCTATGCGAATGCAGAGATGAAAGGATAAAGAACCTGTCCTCAGGGAGCTTCTACTCTACCGGGGGATGTAAAACAAGCTCATAAACAGCTTTGCTATGAAGTGCTAGGTACTGAGTGCTACAAGAAGTATCATTAAGAGCAGAGCTAGTGTGATTTTCTTAGCATTTCTTAAGGGTAGATGAACAGGGATTGTTGGTGTTATTTAGTTACTTTTTGAGCCAGGGTCTTGCTCTGTCACCTAGGCTAGAGTGCAGTGGTACAACCATGGTTCACTGCAGCCTCGACTTCCTGGGCCTAAGCAATCCTCCCACCTCAACTTCCTGAGCAGCTGGGACTACAGGTGTGTGCTACTACACCCAGCTAATTTTTTCTTTCCTTTTGGTAGAGATGGGGTCTTGCTATGTTGCTGGGGCTGATCTTGAACTCCTGGGCTCAAACAGTCCTCCCTCCTCGGCCTCCCAAAATGCTGGGATTACAGGCACGAGCCACCACACCCAGCCATGTTGGTATTAGTAAAGGAAAATTAGATGCCATCGTATTAGTGTCCATGGTTACCTATTTCCTTGATGGCGATTTGCCACCAGCCAGTATGAGGCCAGGCACTGTGAGAGCACTGAGCAGGCAGCATGCCAAAGGTTTGCAGAAGTGTCAGATTTCACATGCCCCGTGCTGTCTGTAATCTCCCTGCCTGCCACCCTAGGAGGAAAAACAAGGTTTGTCTTCTATAGTGGTACATACACTTGATTTTTTTGACTTTGCAAATAAATACAGCAGCATAATCAGTCTACACCATGAGATTACCAACTGGAACTCACAAAGAAAACCACATCCTCTTCTCTGAGCTCAGTCAGCCTCAGCATTATTACTCAGGCCTCATAGAGCAGTAAAATGCTGACAGAGTCAGAGGAGTTACCCCAGAGCCTTTAAGGGGAGTATGCAGGCACGTCATTGCTCCCATTTTCTCTCAAAACCCAGTAAGTGAGTAAGGACGAGTCAACATTGACAGATTCAATAGAGAATTGTGCAAGTTGCCCCAAAGTTCCCCGGGCAGGTGAGTGGTGTGCATTGTGTCCGTTTGTGCATTTTCCCCCCTGTGTGATCGGACAATCATCCTACCTCTGCACTCTCTTAGCTTTAGTTTGATAAATTCGAGCATGTAATTCTGGGGAACCGTCTTTCCTCCATGATTTCTATGTCCTTTGGTAGCTGCTGAATTGGCATAAAGGGTTGTCAAAGATTTGATCCTCAATCTCATGTTCCTTGGGCAGTGAGTTAGTCTGTTTATACCCCCCAAAATGGTCAATAGGGTCTCATTCATGGAGTGTCACAAAGGACTTCTAAACTCAGGGTCCGCATTCTTAACCAAAAATCAGACTTGACTTACTTGGTCTTTTACAGTTGATTAAAGACTCTTTTACATGTGTTGTCTTTTTGAGCCCCCAAACAACCCTCATTTTTCAGATCAGGAACCTTGAGGAGAAGCTGAAAGATTTGCCAACACTTGTGTACTTTCCTGGTGAGGGAGCTGGGTCCTGACTTCAAGTTTTCTGATCCCCTGGTCATTAATTTTTCCTTTATACCTCTTTGCCCACTCTGTACCCTCCAAGCACAGCTGCCAAGTGAAAGATGCTAGCTTCCATGTCTTTGACCTACTGATGATACTGAAACTTGAGCATTCAGAACCCTGGTGTATCCCCTGACTCCTATTAATGCTCTTTTTCATCTGGTTTTTAACTCACATTTGTCTGTCCTGAATCAGAGGCTTCTCTTGGAAATTAAAGTTTCCCCGAGTCATTTGTTCATTTACATATGGGTAAATTGTCCCTCATAATTCTGCAAGCAGGGTTCTGTAATTAAATCTATTTCCTTGTTTGTTTTTGTCAGCTGACTCAGTATGCCCTTATGCACTCAGAAATAACATTTCTAAGCTGAATAAAAATCATGCCAGACTTTATTGAGCTTTTACAATGCAGTAACCTCTATGAAGCACTCCACACCCATTGAGTCAGTCCTGTTGTACAGATAACGAAGACCCAGCAGAGCGGGATAATTCACCCAAGCTCCCGCTCCTCAGGAAGCCGGGAAGCCAGGATTTACGGCCAAGTTTTCCTGACCCCAGAGCTTGCGCTTATGACCCTTGTGCTCAACTCCAGCTTGGCTGAGGAATGAGCTCTGGGAAGACCCCCCACGTGGTTTTTAGGCAGTCGCTTGTTCTGTCTTGGTGCCTACAGGCATCAGACCTGAAGGTGGGGAAGAGAGCAGACAAGGCAGAGCGCAAAGGTGAGTGGTGGGTGTTTTGGTTTGCAGAGGCCCCGTTCTCAGGAATGAAAACAAGTTCTGAGAGAGGGAGGGAAAAGACCCTTAAAAGACACGGCAGACAAACCAAAACACTGAGGCCTCCAGAAGAGGCAGGAAGGCTCCAACCAGGACTGTATACATTGTGTTAGCTTTGCTGTTTCCTCATGGTTAGTAATGATCTTTTAAAAATCTTTAAACTGGAGAGCACTCATGTTTGTCCTTGCAGAGAGCAAAGAGATGCAACTGATGAGATTTGCATCCAACTATATAATCAGGCTTAAAGGAAAAAAGCACCCCAAGGAATTGAGTAGATGATGTTAGCTATCAAAGAAGACAATATAGGTTTTTGAAAAAGTAAGAAGCGGCTGCTTGCATTGCTTCTTGGCAAAGCAGACAGAATCATCATTTCCTCACTCCTACATAACCATGTTGCACCACTTCCTGCCAGTGGTTTTTGGTTGGCCCTGGCGCGAACATGCAAGCCATGCCCACTGAGAGGAATTGGGCAGAGTGGGTAGGACGGGCGGGCTAATCCCACAGAGCAAGTCCTGGTGTCCTTTCTTTTTTTTTTTTTTTTTGAGACGGGAGTCTCCTCTGTCGCCCAGGCTGGGGTGCAGTGGAGTGCAGTGGCGTGATCTTGGCCCACTGCAAGCTCCGCCTCCTGGGTTCACACCATTTTCCTGCCTCAGCCTCCCGACTAACTGGGACTACAGGCGCCCGCCACCACGCCCGGCTAATTTTTTGTATTTTTAGTAGAGATGGGGTTTCACCGTGTTAGCCAGGATGGTCTCGATCTCCTGACCTCATGATCCACCCGCCTCGGCCTCCCAAAGTATTGGGATTACAGGCGTGAGCCACTGCGCCCGGCCATCCTGGTGTAGGTTTTCTTTCATCTTCTTCTCTCTGCTGGTTTTAGCTTGCTGTAGCAAAAGAGTTGGCTTCTGGCTGTTCCTTTTACCTCTTTGCTCAGAGAACTTTCAAAAGATTTCTCACTTGCCATCATCTTTGGTAGTTGGGAAGCTCCCTTCTCCTCTAATTTTCTCCAGAATGTCTTACATTACTAGCAATGTGCATGTCAGTTAGCTTCTCTCCCCCTCCATCCTGCCTCTGCCCCTAAGTCCAAGCCTAACCTTAATCATTATAGAAAACCATTTAAATACAGAGACCTGAAATCCTTTACCCAACAGTCAAGAAGTATGCTTTGCTTTCATTATTCAAATAGATCATTGGAATGGCACAGTTAGCATTAGAGCTGTGTTTGCTATTAAGAGTTTTTTTTTTTTTTTAAACTTAGTCCCACCGAGAGTCAGTTCATCCAAGATAAGCTCAGTAGTTTCCAAGAAGCATTAACTCAGAACACCAACCAAGCAAATACAACTTATTTTCAAGTCCCAGGCTTTTAAAGACTGAAGTCAGAAGTGCTACCAGGAGGATGCTGTCAACATAGGTGTGGCTTTGATAGTCTTCTTGACTATCCTTGATCAAGAAAAAGTACTCATTCCTCTTTCTCTCCAATTCTAATCTATAGAGTTGCATGCTCTAACAGGATAGTAGCCCATATTAAGACAGCATTTATTTTTATTATTCTTTTTTGAGATAGAGTCTCACTCTGTTGCCCAGGCTGGAGTGCAGTGGTATGGTCTTGGCTCACTGCAATCTCTGCCTTTTGAGTTTAAGCAATTCTCCTGCCTCAGCCTCCTGAGTAGCTGGGACTACAGGTGCACACCACCACACCCGGCTAATTTTTGTATTTTTAGTAGAGGCAGGGTTTCGCCATGTTGGCCAGGCTGGTCTCGAACTCCTGACCTCAGGTGATCCACCTGCCCCGGCCTCCGAAAGTGCTGGGATTATACACTCCCGGCCTAAAGAGCATTTACTGACATCAGTGAAAGAGATCATAATGGGTATAGGACAGTGTTCTAGAACACTGAAGGTTCACAGACATACATGAGATATAGTTCTTGCCTGCAAAGAATTTATAGTCTAATGTGAATGATTAAGTACATAATTGAACATGGTACCAAGGATAATGTTAGAGCAATCAGACACAAAGTCTTTTGAAGTTTAAAGGAAGAAATGATCTATTTCTGTTTGAAAGGAAAAGTTTAATAAAGACAACAGCATTTGATATGAACATAGAATGATGAGTTGCTTTGGATTGGCAGGAATGGAGGCAGAAGAATCAGTTATTTGCAGATAGAAGGAACAATGAGAGCAAATGCATAGAATTGTGCATAGATGGGGGACAGTTAAGTGGTCCCATTTGACTAGAGCTTAGAATGTGTGGAGAGGGGATTATGAGACACTGATTGGAAGATAGCTGGGGGCAGTGTTGTAAAACAAAAGTGGACTACAGAATGGTTGGTCTCTGTAGGGTAGTAATGAGGGATTGGTTATAATTCTAGCGAAATAATCCAGGAAAGAGGTAATCAGGTTTCCATGAGATTGGCAACAAAGGGATTGAAGTGACCAGCATTGCAGAGGTAGATTCAGTACCAGGAGTAAGGAATCAATAGTGGCCCCAAGAGCTTATGCCTGGAAGATTTGGAAAATGAGGCATCAATACAACAATGTCTGAAGGAGTAGTAGGTTATGGGGGAAGTGGATGGGTTTGGAACTGGACATGGTAAGTGCTACATGCTGGTTAGATATCCAAGGAAAGATACCTAGTAAGTAGCTGGAAGTATGGATCTGGGGCTTAAAGGAGCACTTCAGTAATTCTTTACATAAAGACAGTACAGCCATGAAAACAGATGATGTTGCCAAAGTAAGTATGGGGAGAGAGAAGGTCAAGGAAAAAAATGTGGAGAGTACTTGCTTAGAAAGGGTAGAGGGGCCATCAAAGGAGTCAGAAGCAGCAGTTACAGAAGTAGAAAGAGGAGAGGAGCAGTGTGGTACACTGAGGTCACCGGGGGAGGAGACAGGAGGCAGCCGCAGAACAGACGCATCCTCCCAGGCTAGAGCGTCCTGAAAGCTCTGAGAGTAATTCTCATGTGCATCTAGGTTTGAGAACAGATCACTGTTAATTCAACAGAGAAATGAAAGAAGAGAAGGTTCAGTGGGGTCCAGCCATGCCCTGTTATGTGGGATTTTTTTCCCTAAGGGTGTGGCCCCCTCCCCTACAGCTCATCTTTTGGAGGGCTGGTCCAGGCTCCTCTCAGCCGTGACCACCGGCTGAGGATTAGCAGTTAGTGTACACGGTCTCCTCAGCCTTGCCCATAGTCCCTTGCAAGACATTTCTTGGATGGGAGTTTGCAGTGCTGGGAGAAGTTCCGCCCCACTGACTCTATTCTGCTGTGCCTCCTCAGAGCCTGTCATAGGGAACTGCATGGATAGAAGTTCTCCAGGACAAGCAGTGGAGCTGCCGGATCACAATGGGCTCGGGTACCCAGCACGCCCTTCTGTCCATGAGCACCCCAGGCCCCGGGCCCTCCAGAGACACCACACGATCCAGAACAGCGACGATGCTTATGTATGTTGGTCCCTCCTGCTGCGCAGAGGTGGATCCTCCCAGTCCCAGCCTTGAAACAGAGCATAGTGATGTGGGGTAGCCTCTCTTGGCCGCTCTCCTCAGTCGGCATCCAGACTTTCTGGAAACTGTGGGGAGCATTTCTTTTCTTCGTCTTTTTTTTTTTTTTTTTTTTTGAGACGGAGTCTCACTCTGTCGCCCAGGCTGGAGGACAGTGGCACAATCTCAGCTCACTACAACTTCCACCTCCCTGGTTCAAGTGAATTTTGTGCCTCAGCCTCCTGAGTAGCTGGGACTACAGGTGCCTGCCACCACACCTGGCTAATTTTTGTGTTTTTAGTAGGTATGGGGTTTTACCATACTGGCCAGGCTGGTCTCGAACTCTTGGCCTCAAGTGATCCGCCCGCCTTGAGAGCATTTCTTTGAGTCACCCTAACAGACCAAACCTTAATTCAAGTAGAATCTGTGCTCCAAATTTTAGACCAAAGAATCAGAAATAGTTGCCATCTGTTCCCTGTAGTTTTGATTATTAAACCTCTTCTTAGTCTAAACTCAGGCCCCAGCAAATAAGCCCATAAGCTTCTGGTTATTTTTCAGCAGCTACATTGAGCTTACTCAGATCAGGGGAACTGGTGGGCCTCAGCAGTTTTGTTTTCCTAGGGTGGCGCTAGTTACTAGACTAGCCACATGTGGCTATTCAAATCTAAACCAATTAAAATTAAAAACAATTAAAAATTCAGTTCCTCAGTCACACTTTAAGTGCTCAGTAGCCAGTTGTGGCTACTGGTTACCATATTGGACAGGACAGAGAGAGAACATTTCCATCACTGCAGAGTGTGACTGGATCGTGCTGTTCCTAAGACAAAGTCCCAGTGGAGATGGGGAGAGGTCGGAAACCTGGTTTTAGAAAGCCATGTAGGTGTCAAGGTGTCCCCACCAGCTGAGATTTGCCACATCCGCACCACCCTCACCACCCACAGGGGAAAGCCAGGCAGCTTCCCACACTGTGGCTGTGGAGCGCCCCCTTTGGGTGGTGCTGTAGAGGAAGGAGGCTGGAGCGGGGCCCCAGGCTGTCTTTTGCCTGGGCTCCTTCAGAAGGACCAGCTGTCTTTAGGGGTTGCCTGAGAGTGGTGCCTTCTCTGGTGTGCTTATTTCTTCTCTTAACTGTTTTCTGCAGGTACAGCTGGATAACTTGCCAGGAATGAGTCTTGTGGCTGGGAAAGCACTTAGCTCTGCCCGGATGTCAGATGCAGTTCTCAGTCAGTCTTCGCTCATGGGCAGCCAGCAGTTTCAGGATGGGGAAAGTGAGGGTGAGGAGCCTTATGCATGGGGCACTCCAGAGAAGTTCCTGGAGGGGCCTCCCTCCATCTTCCGTGACTGCTCCCCTCTTCGGTAGGAAGAGCTCATGGAGAGGTAGAGCCACAGCATCCCACACGTTCTGGACACAGCCCCTTTCCCCACTGGTCTTCCCTGAGTGCGGGTGTGTAAAGGAGGTGTGGCCTCTGGCCAGATGGCACAGGGCTCTCCCATTCCTGTCTCATCTCTGTGATGATACGCCTTCAATCACTTTCTCCGGTTCTGCTTAGAGGGCATCAGGTCCTAATGGCACATTTTTGGCTCTCCTTGGAGCCAGTTGAGGGAGGGTGTCATAACAAATAATAGGCATAGGCCTTGGGCAGGCCAGGTCTGCCATCAGTCCCAAGGCTGTCCTTTTCAGGCTCTGCAGGCGAGGCACTTGGCTTTCTGGACCCCGAGATCCTCATCTATAAAGTGGCAAAAACGACAAAGCCTTTATCCTACATCGTGCTCTGAGGGCTGCCTGGCTTAGTGAGTATAAAGTGCTTAGCACAATGTCTGGAACACAGACAGTGCCAGGAACGGGTGCCTGCAGGCAGTAAAATCATTGTCCCTTTCACCGTTTAAGAGGTGGTCCTTTCTGAAGGAGTCCTCTATCTTCTCTCACACTATAGTAGTTGATCTTACCTAAGGATGGAAAAGGGCAAAAACGGAACAGGCAGAGAATACAGGAAGAATCTTGGCCCCCGCCCATTGTCACTCAACACCTTGAGGGCCTGCTGTGAGCTAGAATTCAGGGCTGGGAGTCAGGCTGTGGGATGCTCAGACAGGTTGCCTTCGATTCCTCCTCTGTCTCCCCCTTGCTCTCCTAGCCCCCCAGTTCCCTGCCAACCTCATGTTCTTTTTGGTCTTGCAGAATGTGGGGCAAGCCTGGGAGGTCATGAGCACCCAGACCTGAGTGATGGCAGCCAGCATTTAAACTCCTCTTGCTATCCATCTACGTGTATTACAGACATTCTGCTCAGCTACAAGCACCCCGAAGTCTCCTTCAGCATGGAGCAGGCAGGCGTGTAACAAGAAACAGAGAGTGAGTGTCACCCTGGCCAGGGCCAAACCAGCCCTGTGGCCCAGTGCCCACTCCCGATCCCATCGGGAGCTTCAGCGCATGTGTTGTGGTGGCCAGTGCAGTCGACAGTGCCACGCCTCCCCTCGAGGCCTTCACAGTTTCTTGCTTTGCATTAACTACACTGCTAGTTTTAGGGCATGAGGTAGGGGTGGAGGTGTGCAGAAGAAATGCTAAAGACAGTCTCTTGGTTCGGTTATGGGGAATAAGACACAAGACCCGCCTCGTGTTATAGGTGCTGTAGCCTTTATAGAGACAGCAGTGAGCTACGGCTCCAGAGGGTGGAGGTGACCTCTGGCCAGCGTAATAAGGAAAGGAGGAAGTCCTTAAATTCAGTCTAAAAGACAAAACCTGGCAGGAAAACATGTCCAGCCATATTTTTTAAGGCCGTACAGAAGCAAGTGGCAGGATATTCCAGACCAGGGAAATGTGTGATGAGAGGCCCATGGTAGAAAGAATGGGGAAACTGGCTCGTTCGGCTGGAGTAATGCAGAGAGTACACAGCAGGCACCATGGGTTGTCTCTGGAAAATCTCTGACAGAAGAGGCCTGATGAAAGGGAAGCCACTTGGCAAATCCACATCAGAGCCTCAGTACGGCAAGCTGCCTGAACACCTGAGGAAAAGCGAACCCGCTCCATTTTTTTAAAAGTTTTAAATGGAATATTTGAGTCTCTTTTCAAACTAATTCTTCTCTGTGTCTGCTTTATTCCAGGTTTTGTGTACAGCTTGGGAATGAAAAGGTTGATCGTAAACCCACAGTATCTTGCAGCGTTGCGCCAAATCACCCTTGTGTTTCTCTCCACCCAAAATATCACAGCTCCTTTCCTCACATTTGGTTCAGCCGTGTGCTGTTCTTTTGGGTTCTGAGAGGGTTTTGCCATGTTTGCTTGTATGACCAAGTCACCAAGGAAATAAACAGGAAGGAAATCCACGTTCTTCATCTTTTGTGACAGTATATTTGAGTTGGTGGTTTTTTTGTTGTGTTTGGGGGTTTGTGTTTTGTTTTGTTTTTGGTATGTTTTCTTCTGGAGGTCATTTACTTTCTTTTTCTTCCTTTTTTTCCTCTCGTTCCTTTTTTGAAACAGGAGAGCAAAGCAGTTAGAGTTCAGAGGCCAGGGGCCTCAGGGCCACTCCCTCCCTAGCCTTCATCAGCAGAGCACCCTCCATCCCCCTGCATTGCTCTTCCCCAAAAGCAAATACTAAAGGATGCCATCCTCTGGAATCCTAATGGCAGGCAAAGGGAGAGAGGAAGGGTGACGGCTTCTGGCACTTAGAGAACAAAAAGAACAAAAAAAGAGAAACCCCCAAGCCTGGAACCCAGAGAGGTCTTTACTGCTGGGATCCACGGAAAACATGTCTGTCCCAGCCAAGATCATATGACGAGTTTAGCACGGAGGCTGAGAGTGACCTGGCATAGATGGTTTGCCAGTTAGAATGTCTCAATTTGAGCCTTTGCTTTTGGTGGATAACTCAGCTCCCCTCTTGTAACCTGGAAAGTTGGTTGCCTTTATCATCCTGCTGGTTTTATCTATGGACTGAACACCCGACAGCAGTGCACTATGCTTTCTGTGACATCTTCCATTCTCATTTTATATTGTGCTATAAAAAGGATTGTTTCTCCATATATATAAGTGTATATATATAATATATATATTATATGTGTGTATATATATTATATATATATATATATGCTCTCCCCTTTCAGCCTCTTTGTCACAGGCAAGAAGTGTAGTAGGTTGCCTTGGGCCCTGCCTCTCTCCTAACCCCCTCTTCCCCACTGGGCACCCTCAGCCCCTATATTTTAATTCTTGATCATGTAGAAATTGTTTTTGGTAAATGTTGATATTATTGTTATTATCATTATTAATAAAGAGAAAAGGAATTTTTGTTTAAATGAGAAATGTTTAACCAGATTCTGTTCTATTTGAATTGTGACTTGCACCTTTTGTTCAAAGTATTTCCTTTAGGCATTGTAATTGTGAACAGCTCTTACTTGTGCCAGTGACAGATGCAGTGGTCTCCTTTCCCCAGCTGAAGCAGTGCATACGCAATAGCTATTGTTTGTGTTATCTTTATTTCTCTTCATTGTTAGAAACCAAAGTCTTCTCTGCTGGCTGGGGCTGAGAGAGGGTCTGGGTTATCTCCCTCTGATCTTCAAAATAAGAGAGAGACCTTGAATACTCTGACTCTCCACCCTTGTTTTTTCTGGGAAAGCAGAACAAGAGGTCCTGAGTCCCCTCCTAGTCTTTCATCCTGAATTTGCACAGAGGAAAGCAGGTGCCCGGCATGGCCATCCCGATGTTGCTGGCAGGATCTCCATGCACCTTGTCCTTCTCCACTGATACTGGCAGCTTGGCTCCTGGACCCAATATCCCTTGAGTGGAATTCTGCAGTGCAAGAGCCTTTCCTGGGAGCTGTCCCATGTTTCCATGGTCCCAGTCTCCCCCCCACTTGGTGGGGTCACCAACTACTCACCAGAAGGGGGCTTACCAAGAAAGCCCTAAAAGCTGTTGACTTATCTGCGCTTGTTCCAGCTCTTATGCCCCCAACCTGCCCTACCACCACCACGTGCTCAGCCTGATCTGTTTACATGGTACTGTATGTATGGGAGAGCAGACTGCACCCTCCAGCAACACCAGAAGAAAGCCAGTGAGCCTACTAACCGTGCCATCTTGCAAACTACACTTTAAAAAAAAAAACAACTCATTGCTTTGTATTGTAGTAACCAATCTGCGCAGTATATGTTGAATGTATATGAACATACTTTCCTATTTCTGTTCTTTGAAAACGTCAGAAGTATTTTTTTTTCTTTCTCATTTTATGTTGAACTAAAAAGGATTAAAAAAAATCTGCAGACTCAAGTTGCTAAGACCTTTTGTCCTTCCTTTTGTCCTTTTGTGAGGCACTTACTTACAACTTGGTTACTTAGTTGGACAGTAGGAGGTTGTGTAGATAGAAGCCTGATTGTGTTCTTAGGCTGATCGATTATTTGCCTGTGGTTTGGAGTCTAGTTAGGAGAAGCCTCAGGTAAGTGGGAGCTGGAGCAGTGGAGGCTGGAGAGGTCTGCCAGGCTTAGGGTGGGGCTTTGAGTGATTCATGATCTCATCTCACCCTTATGAAACTCACATTCTCTAGAAGCCTGAACTCTGCTTCACACTGTGTCCCTGGGCACCCAGCTCAGACTCTGCCCCATCAGAAGGGAGCATTTGAATTTGCCGGGCCAGGTGGAAAACAGCTCCTTGAAAGGGCACTTTTGAAGAGTATAGGGAAAGATCCTCAAAGAGTGGACACAGGCTGGACCCTTCATGACGTGACCTCCATTGGCCGAATGAAAGGACAGCCAAATAAGTATTTGGAAAGAAAGGGAGGGGCCAGGCGTGGCTCACGCCTGTAAATCCAGTACTTTTGGAGGCCGAGGTGGGTGGATCACCCGAAGTCAGGAGTTCGAGACCAGCCTGGCCAATGTGGCGAAATCCCGTCTTTACTAAAAATACAAAAATTAGCCAGGTGTAGTGGCGGGCACCGGTAGTCCCAGCTACTCGGGATGCTGAGGCAGAAGAATGGCTTGAACCCAGGAGGCAGAGGTTGCTGCAGCAAGCCAAGATTGCACCACTACACTCCAGCCTGGGTGACAGCAGGATACTCCATCTCAAAAAAAAAAAAAAAAAAAAAAAAAAAGGCAGGGCAGGGGTGGGATTTTCCTATAGTTTTCCCCTTTATCCATACGTGAACTTCCAAGGGCAGGATAGAGTTTCCAGCAAGTTTCCAGGCATGGCTAAGAGACAGGTGGTTGAAGGCTTCTATGAAGAAAGCTTACTGAAGCTGGAAACACCATCTGAGTTCACAGAAGGAAGAATGAGAGGTGGGAATTTAGAAAGCCTTCCAAACTGGGCATGGTGTCACGCGCCTGTAACCCCAGCTGCTCAGGAGACTGAGGCAGGAGAATGACGTAAGCCCAGGAGTTCGAGTCCAGCCTGGGCAACATAGCAAGACCTCACCTCTATAAAAAATAAACTTAACCAGGCTTAGTGGCAGATGCTTGTAGTCCCAGCTGCTCAGGAGGCTGAGGCTGAAGGACCATGTGAGCCCAGGAGTTTGAGGCTGCAGTGAGCCGTGATCGCACCACTGCATTCCTGGAAAGAAAAGAAAGACTACAAGTCTGTGGAGGGGCTAGAAAGTTGCTGTAGGGCCATTTAGAGAAGAAAACAGCCTTCTCAAGAAGGGTCTTCTAAAACTCCTGAGTCTGTGTATGCTCTCAGGGAGGACTAGGTGAGTCTCTAGAACCAAACAGTGATAATACCCAGATCCCTTCCAGCAAATTGTAGCACCTATTGTAATAGATGCCACTCCCTCCTAAAATCAGCCAGGGTGCCTTTGGACCAGAGGGAGGGTGAGCCTTTGGAGGAAGCAGGGCACTGGCTCCTGGATACAGACTGGAGAGCTCAGCTCCAGAAAACAGGAGCCATGCTGACAGAAAACCATGTAGAGCATGATTTTCTTTCTGACTTTGTGCCAGCCTCACCCCACACCAACTGCAAAGATCAAGAATTCACAGGGCTACTGTGCTTCCCTCCTGCTGATCAAAGATGAGCTCTGTCCTGGCCTTAGTCTTTTCTAAGCAGGAGGGCAGGAGAGAATCTTGCATAGTTGGCTGCAGTGCCCCACCCACGGGTCTAACTTGGGGCTGCAGCAAAATTGCCAAATAGTGGGGGTGGGGGTCCTGTCTCCCCTGCTCAGTCGGCACCTCCCCTCCCTAACTCTCATTCTGGCTGACACCACATGCTCCCAGAAGAAATGTTCTGAGCAGGGGCTGGTATGAGACTGCCTCCCCTCCCAGGACCCACTCCTCCGTATGACCAGGCTGGTGACCCTCCCTTTAGCGTGCCAGTGCCATTCACTGAGCAAATAGGTGCCAGACCTAGCAGGGGACAGAGTCCTCCCGATACAGACGGACCAGTATGCTGGGACATAAATTGTGAAAGGAGTTGCTAATCTTTCTGTGCAAAATCCACTCCTGCAGTCACTGCCAACACTTTCGCACATGTCAGGGCATCCAGGGCCAGGACTTGGTAACCCTGTTCAGGAGCAGTCGCTCTGGAGGCTCCCAAGATGAGAGAGAGAAGTGGGTGGAAACAGAGGCCTACTTTGTGGGCCCCGCAGCCACTGAACAGTCCAACCCATGGCCACTGAGCACCTTGAACAATGCCTGGCTGGACCCTGAGTCTGAGTGTGTCATCAACCCAGTTTGTTGTTGTGAGTTTTTCCATCAGCTCTGTCCAGAAAGACTTCCTTCCTTTCCAAAACATTAGTAAAGGGGCCTTGGACGAGTTTAAGCCAAATACCTTGCAATAAAATGGAGTAGCCGCCCTGGTGAATAAGTATATTTAAAAAAGGAAACTGCCTGCTTGGTAAGATGCTGTTCAACAGCACCCCCTATCCTGACGCCTTGCAGTCCCCGAGCCAGGAAACTGAGAAGTCCCTGATCAGACTGCAAAGGCTGCAGGCTCCGCAAGGGTGCAAGGCCACCCTCAAAAAACTAGAAGCCAGGCCTCCCGATTCCCACCCCTGCCAGTGCTACATAGTTAACAGCTGAAGGATGCAGGGCAGCTCTGAGCTGCAGTTTTCCCACAGGCAAAAATCACAAGGGTAAAATCTGGCCTCCAGCCTTATAGGGATATTCTAAGTTGTGAAAGTGCTTTGGCCACTAAAGAACTGTGCAAATGTTAAATACTAGGTTTAGCCATAACAATCCTTTTAGTAACAAACCAAAGAGAAGGGTCAAACACTGGCAAGTATCTTGGAGTACAACCACAGGAGTTCCCCCATGTGCTGACTGGGGCAAACTCTACCCTCCAAAAGAAAAGATGCTCTCTTGGCCTGAGACACCTGTGAGCTGTCCCAGCAGGGGACCAGCCACCTTCCCACTTTCTAGAGCTACAGACAGCTGGGATGGCTAAGTAGGCAGTCCAGGCTGACGGCTCACCAAGGCCACCTCCCTGTCTACACAGTCCCACAGACATCTGGGGCCCCTTCAGTCCTGGGAAAGACCCATATCTCAGCAACTGCAAGTTAAGGTCAAGCAGAGAAATGTGGGATTGCTGCCTTCACACCTGCTGCAGAAGCTGAGGTCTCAGGTCTGATACAGCAAGTGTACTGGGAATAAGGGAATACAATACCAGAAACTGGGATTCTAGAAAACACAATAGTTACTGTTTACTAAGTGCGAGGTACCTTTCTAACAGTTTTGCATATATGTTCAAATTTCATGCTTAAAACGATACAAATTTATTACCTTACAGTTAGGGAGGACAGAAGTCCAAAATGGGTCACACTGGGCTAAAATCATGGTGCCAGCAGAGCTGTGCTCCTTCTGGAGGCTACAGGGGAAAATCCTTTGCCTTCTCCAGCTTCTAGGGAAGGGCTGGCCATGCCCCTCAGCTCATGGCCCCCTTCCAGCAGTCACATGAGTCTGACCTCCGCTGCCATCCTCACATCTCCTTCTCTGACTCTGAGGCCCCGCGTCCCTCTTGTATAACTAAGGGCCCCTGTGATGACAATGGGCCCACCTGGAGAATCCAGGCCAACCACCCCATCTCCAGGTCCTTAATCACACTGGCAAAATCTTTTTTTGCCATGGAAGGTAGCAAAGCCACAGGTTCCAGGGATGAGTATGTGGACATCTTTGGGGAGCGTTATTCTGCTTGCCACACAGTAACCCCTGCCATAACTGTGGGCGATGGCATGTTCTATCATTATCTTCAATCAGAAACTGATGTGTGGGGAGGTGACGCATCGTAACTCATCCAGGGTCACACAGCTAGTAAGTGGCAGAGCTGGGATTCAAATCTAAGGTTTTCTGGCTCCAGAATCTTCTCTGAAGTGAAAGGCATGAGGCCGACCACTCCCTGATCTGGTAAACAGAGATGTCAGGCTGGTTTGTAGTGTTAGGGAGTTTCCTGGGGTGATGGTACAGGGCACATGTCTGCCCTGCATCCTAAGTCCAGAGACTGGGTTCTAGGTCCAGCCTTGCGTCTAACTCCCTGAGAGATGAGAGCCTTTGGGCAAAGTCCCTCCGTGCTCTTCAGTCTGTTCATCTGTGAGATGGTGGCGTGGGAAGGGGCTGGAGTGATCTCACAGTTCTTCTCAGCCTGCATCACGGGCTCTAGGACTCAGGTCCTGTCAGTAACCTGCTGGGGGAGGTCTGGGCCTTCCAGGAGAAACCTGACAAGATGATGCTGCAAACACGAACGGACACACTGCACTTCACGTTCACAGGCTGTCTCAGGGGCCTCCAAAAACCCTGACCATTCTTGCCCCATTTTGCAGATAAAAAACTGAGGCTCAGAGAGATTACATAACTTGCCCACAATCTTCCTCCAGCAAGATGGAGGCCAAGTGAAATGAGAAAGGTGGTCTCCTGCCACTTCCTTACCCGAGGGTCTTCTCCCCACACCAGGGCTTCCCGAGGGCTGAGATCCAGTCTCACGTGTGCGTGATCAAATGTAAGTGTGAACAATGCGAAGGGAGACGTCTTCAATCTAAGGGGCTTCAATTCTGTAATGTAATTCTGAGATTATGCCCTTTTTTTTTCAAGTCTTTCCTTTTTGAAGTGATGGTCTTTACAATATCTTTACAAGACAGAATTAAAAGTCGGCAGCTCTGAATTAGTCTCAAGAGTGTTTTGATGCAAGAGGTCTCCGAAACCTCAGTCTGGGAGCCACGGAGCGCTCTCCCCTCTCCCCAGGTTTACCAGTTTGGGAGGCTTGGAGAGAGGCCTGGAGGACCTGCTGGGGACTAAAGAAGCGCACTGGTGGGAGGACAGGACGGGGGGAAGGGGAAGGGGAGTGAAGTAGTCTCCCTGGAATGCAGGATGGTGGGGGAGGAGGTCTCCTGGGTGGAGGAGTCCCAGCGTCCCTCCACCCTCTCCTCTGCCAACACAATGGACAATGGCAACCGCCCACACACTCCCATGGAGGGGAAGGGATGAGTGCAGGGAACCCCGACCCCACCCCAGGGACCTGCAAGCCTGCAGACACTCCCCTCCCGCCCCCACTGAACCCTTGACCCCTGCCCTGCAGCCCCCGCAGCTTGCTGTTTGCCCACTCTATTTGCCCAGCCCCAAGGACAGAGCTGATCCTTGAACTCTTAAGTTCCACATTGCCAGGACCCGTGAGCAGCAACAGGGCTGGGGCTGGGCTTATCTGCCTCCCAGCCCAGCCCCTGGCTGGAGACATAAATAGGCCCCGCAAGGGCTGGCTGCTTAGAGACTGCGAGAAGGAGGTGAGTCCTGCTCCCTGCTTCGGGTGACTCTGGCTCCCCAGCTCGAGGGTCAGGCCCTGCTCCAGGCCGGGCCTCCGGGTACCTGGGGTCTTCTCCCACTCTGCGCCCTTCTCCTCACCTTGCTGCAATGAATGGGGGAGCACGGGGCTTCCGCATGCTAGAGGCCCCCCACTCAACCAGCCCCTTCTTCTCCTCCAGGTCCCCCACGGCCCTTCAGGATGAAAGCTACGGTGCTGACCTTGGCCGTGCTCTTCCTGACGGGTAGGTGTCCCCCAGCCTAGGGAGCCAACCATCGGGGGGCTTTCTCCCCAAACCCCTGTGGCCCACCCTCCTGGGCAGAGGCAGCGCCCTCTCCCCCACCTCCAAGCTTGGCCTTTCGGCTCAGATCTCAGCCCACAGCTGGCCTGATCTGGGTCTCCCCTCCCACCCTCAGGGAGCCAGGCTCGGCATTTCTGGCAGCAAGATGAACCCCCACAGACCCCCTGGGATCGAGTGAAGGACCTGGTCACTGTGTACGTGGAAGCACTCAAAGACAGCGGCAAAGACTATGTGTCCCAGTTTGAAGGCTCCGCCTTGGGAAAACAGCTAAAGTAAGGACCCAGCCTGGGGTTGAGGGCAGGGGCAGGGGCCAGAGGCCTGTGGGAAGATGTTGAAGCCAGACTGGCCGAGTCCTCACCTACTATCTGATGAGCTGGGTCCCACAGATGGTCTGGATGGAGAAACCGGAATGGGATCCCCATGCAGGGTCACAGCCCATGCCCCCTTGCAAAGGACAGACCAGGGCTGCCCGATCTGTGATCACAGTGCCACATTGTGCCTGCAAGTGTAGCAGACCCCTTTCCCTTCTTCACCACCTCCTCTACCCCTGCCCAGCAAGAGTGTGGGCTGTCTTCGGAGAGGCGAATGTGCTGGAGGCATAGAAGCGAGGTCCTTCAAGGGCCCACTTTGGAGACCAAGGTAACTGGGCACCAGTCCCAGCTCTGTCTCCTTCTTAGCTCCTCTCTGTGCCTCGGTCCAGCTGCACAAAGGGGCATGGCCTGGCGGGGCAGGGGTTTTGGTTGAGCGTGTACTGGAAACGCAAGGCCACTGCACCTCCGCGAACAGGTGTTGCCCAGGGCTCACCCCGGTAGGCTGGGGCACTGGGAGGCCAGCCCTCAACCCTTCTGTCTCACGCCCCAGCCTAAAGCTCCTGGACAACTGGGACAGCGTGACCTCCACCGTCAGCAAGCTGCGAGAACAGCTCGGCCCGGTGACCCAGGAGTTCTGGGATAACCTGGAAAAGGAGACAGAGGGCCTGAGGCAGGAGATGAGCAAGGATCTGGAGGAGGTGAAGGCCAAGGTGCAGCCCTACCTGGACGACTTCCAGAAGAAGTGGCAGGAGGAGATGGAGCTCTACCGCCAGAAGGTGGAGCCGCTGCGCGCGGAGCTCCACGAGGGCACGCGCCAGAAGCTGCACGAGCTGCACGAGAAACTGAGCCCGCTGGGCGAGGAGGTGCGCGACCGCGCGCGCGCCCACGTGGACGCGCTGCGCACGCATTTGGCCCCCTACAGCGATGAGCTGCGCCAGCGCCTGGCCGCGCGCCTTGAGGCGCTCAAGGAGAACGGCGGCGCCCGCCTGGCCGAGTACCACGCCAAGGCCAGCGAGCATCTGAGCACGCTCAGCGAGAAGGCCAAGCCCGCGCTCGAGGACCTCCGCCAGGGCCTGCTGCCCGTGCTGGAGAGCTTCAAGGTCAGCTTCCTGAGCGCTCTCGAGGAGTACACTAAGAAGCTCAGCACCCAGTGAGGCGCCCGCCGCCGCCCCCCTTCCCGGTGCTCAGAATAAACGTTTCCGAAGTGGGAAGCCGCTTCTTTCTTTTGGGAGAATAGAGGGGGGTGCGGGGACATCGGGGGAGCCCGGATGGGGCCTTTGGCCCTGGAGCAGGGACTTCCAGCCGGAGTTCAACAACTCCGTGCCCAGACTGGGCGTCTTAGGGCCAAGATCCACGTTGGAGGACCTGCCGGACGCCTGGCTGCTTACGAGTGAGGGAGTAGAGTCTGCCTTACCAAGGCTCAAGTAGAAAGGAAGTCACAGTGGACCAGGCAAAGCCACAGACAATCCAAGGCCAGCTGCCCTGAAAGGGACTCAGACAAGGCCTGCAGCCCTGTCTGGGGCAGGACAGGAAACAGGGTTGCTTTAGTTGGGAGCAGTGGGTTCCCCGTCCCCAGAGGTGTTCCGTACAGAGCCTTCTCCAGCCCAGTCGCTGTCAGCGGGGCGGGGCGGGGCGGCCTCAGGGAGTCACTGGGATTGGGGTTTGGCCCCGGGTGCAAGTGAAGTGCTTGGAGTTTGAGAGCCTCCTCCTTTATGAATTCAAAAACTTCTCGAACACTTCCCTTTTCTTCTCACAAGGCCAGTATCCCCCTCCCACTACTCCTATCCCACCCAGAAACAGCCGCCGCTTCCTCAGGCACGGCAGTGTAAGCCAGCCCTCCACCCGCTGCGGCTCCATGCCATGCCACCGGCTCCATGCCATGCCACGCCACCCCCTCTTTCCGCTAGCCCTGGCAGAAGCTGGCCTGAGTCAGAAAAATCACCACCACCTCTTGCAGGTACATTTTTATTTCCGAGATGCTCTCATATCTGTGATGTCACTGCATCCTTCCTTCCTCCCATCCTGGCTAGATTGCCATCAGAGGCACAGCATGGATGAGGATGCTGAAACCTGGAGATGTGACGTCGCTTGCCCAGTGAACAGCAGGATGAGCTAGGCAGTGCTTTTTAGACCCTGCACCCCTGGCCATCCATGATTATTAAAAAGAGTGTGTGGGTCAGGCACGGTGGCTCAAGCGTGTAATCCCAGCACTTTGGGAGGCTGAGGCGGGCATATCACTTTAGGCCAGGAGTTTGAGACCAGCCTGGCCAATATAGTGAAACACTGTCTCTACTAAAAATACAAAAAATCAGCTGGGCGTGGTGGCTTGCACCCGTAATCCCAGCTACTAGGGAGGCTGAGGAAGGAGAATTGCTTGAACCCAGGGGGCAGAGGTCACAGCTGAAATCATGCCACCACACTCCAGCCTGGGCAACAGAGCAAGACTCCAGGTAAAAAAAAAAAAAAAAAAAAAGAGTGTGTGGCCTGGCACTCAAGTTCACATGGGTGTGCAGGCATGCCTATGTATTGTCACATGACCTCCCTGGTCACAGTCCCTCCTTGCACTCATGTCTGAATGTCCCCGCATGCATGCATGTGGCTTCACAGATCTGGGCAGTGCGCTTGTACAGCCTTCCCTACCCTCTCTCTGCAGGGCCTTTCGCCCACTCATGCAGGCCCTGGATAATCTGCCCATATCCATGTCCCCATCTCCAGTGTATCTTAACTACCCCCTGGGTAAAGGAGTGGGCGTTTTAGTTCCTAACCTTCCAGAGCTACAACAGCAGTCATCCAGCCAGGTCTGGGTGGGAACATTTTCCAGATACGGGTGCTGAGATCTCAGCCCAGAGAGAAGCCCTGGGGAATTTCCAGAAGAAAGCAGTCTCCAGGTGGGGCTGGATACACCGATGCCACTGAGATCTGTAAAGGAGTCCCTAACACCTGACACAGGAGCAACAAAACTGTTTTCTGCACCAACTGAGCAGAATACTCGCAGCTGACCTGGGCTCAAGGTCTGGCCCTGCCACGTGCTGGCTCTGTGATGCTGGCCAAGTGCCTTTGCCTCTCTGGGCCACAGTTTTTTCATCTGAAGAGTGGAGCCCTACTCAAGCCATCTGCAGCTCTGGGGCTCTCTGACCTAACATCTTTTGGGTGGTGGGGACACAAAGGAAGCAGCCTCTGTTGGGGGAGATCTTGTGCTCCTTTTTGGATCCCAGGACACCACCCCCCGCCACTCCAGTCCAGGTCCCAAGGGCCCAGTCAGCTCAACTATAATGATGACAACATTGATCAGGCATCTTTACACGCAGGTGCTGTGCCAAACGGTTCGAACGCTCTCTCATTTCAATCTCATGGCAGGCCTACGGTGGAGGGGATATGGTTGTATCCACTTTACATGTAAGAAACTGAGGCTGATACCAAGGGGAGGAGCTAAGACTAGCGCCTCGTTGCATCTTACTCTAACCCCTAGCGCATCCGGCCTCCTCCCCTCCCCTGTGCCTAAGAGGGCCAGGTGGCCTGGATAGGGGAGGTCAGCTCCACGGTTTTAAGTGAACACACACAGTCTCAACTCTGATGATGACTTAAGTACCAGGCATAGTGGCTGGCATACGGCACACACTCAGGTCATGTTGTGCAGCACCTAACAGTTTATCAAAGTATCAGCAAGCTTATTGTCTGGTTTGACCTTCCGCACAAACCTGTCAAGGAAGGCAGGGTACGGAAGGTGATTCCTACCTTAGAGATGGAGAAACTGAGGCCCAGAGACTGCCCAGCTACCAGAAGGTGGATAGAGCGCTGGACCCCAGGCCTGCCTGACCTGTAGTCCGTCCAGTGCCTACCCACAGAACAGCCTCGGCCCTTTCCCATACCCAGACACAGATGGCACACTTGTGACGGCCCACTCATAGCAGCTTCTTGTCCAGCTTTATTGGGAGGACACCCTGCCTGGAGGGGGGCCAGGCATGAGGTGCGGTAGGAGGGCACTGAGAATACTGTCCCTTTTAAGCAACCTACAGGGGCAGCCCTGGAGGCTGCAGGACCCAAGGAGCTGGCAGGATGGACAGGCAGGTGGACTTGGGGTATTGAGGTCTCAGGCAGCCTCAGCCAGAGTGGGTTTGGCCTCAGGGTTCAAATCCCAGAACCCAGATAACTTGTCCTTAACGGTGCTCCAGTAGTCTTTCAGGGAACTGAAGCCATCGGTCACCCAGCCTCTAAATCAGTAAGGGGAAGCAACAGAGCAGGGCATGAGAACTCCTTTGGAGGCAACTATGGGACCCACACCCATGTCCCCACTGGCTCTCCCTGCCACCCTCTCAACTTCACTGGACAACAGCCCTGAGACCTCAGGCAGGACTGCCCACAGCTGCCACCCTGGGAGAAGAGATGCCCTTACAGGAACCCCAGCACAAGTCGAACCCTGCCGTCTCCAGGTCACCTCAGATGTTTTTGCCCCTGGGCTTGAGGCACAGAGTGACAGGGTGGGGAGATGTGAAAGGTCAAGGCTGTCATTGTTTTCTGTGCAGACAGTATCCCCTGGAGTTGTACATCCTGGTTCTGAGCAGGGTAGGACAGAAGGAGGCAACCTCTCATTTGGAAAGTCATTGGAGGATTGATTAGTTGTGTGATCTGGGGCAGGTCACCTAATCACTCTGAGCCTCAATTTTCTCATCTGCAAAGTGGGAAAATAACACCTACCCCAAAGCCGGTTCTGAGGATTAAGAATGCTTATAAACAACCTCTGCTATGCCAGCCAATGCCAGTCAGGGTGAGGTGAGGAAGGGAGTAGGGAGAGGAGAGGACCGATGGGCAGGGGCAGGATGGGAGAGGAAGGACACACTTCTGCTCACCCTGGCCCCAGGTCTTGGAACAAAGCAGAAGCACTCTCATACCCAGGCTAGAATTGGGCCAAGTGGGGCCTCCCAAGGCAAACCCCTAGCCCAGGGGTCCCCAGCCCCCAAGTCACAGATGGGTACTGGTCCATGGCCAGTTAGGAGCCAGGCTGCACAGCACAAAGTGAGTGATGGGTGACAGAGGAATACTGCCCGAGCCCCGCCTTCTGTCAGGTTAGGCGGCATTAGATTCTCACAGGAGTGTGAAACCTGTTGTGAACTGCGCATGCCAGGGGTCGGGGTGGAGGGCTTCTTATGAGAATCCAATGCCTGGTGATCTGAGGTGGAGCAGTTTCATCCCCAAGCCATCCCCGCTGACCCATGGAAAAACTGTCTACCACAAAACTGGTCCCTGGTGCCAAAAAGGTTGAGGACCACTGCTCTAGCCAGACCTTCAGAAAAGGAAAATGGGGTCAGGCGCAGTGGCTCATGCCTGTAATCCCAGCAATTTGGGAGGCCGAGGTAGGCAGATCACCTGAGGTCAGGAGTTCAAGACCAGCCTGTCCAACATGGGGAAACCCCGTCTCTGAGAAAAATACAAAAAGTAGCTGGATGTGGTGGCACGCCTGTAATCCCAGCTACTTGGGAGGCTGAGGCAGGAGAACGGGGTGAACCTGGGAGGCAGAGGTTGCAGTGAGCTGAGATCGCTGAGATCGCACCACTGCACTCTAGCCTGGGTGACAGAGGGAGACTCCATCTCAAAAAAAAAAAGAAAGAAAGAAAAGAAAATAAAAAGAAAGAAAAGGAAAGGAAAATGGAAATGAGGGCTAAAATGGCCCACCCTAGAACTGCTCTGGGGAGAAAGGAGGGACCCGGGAGGAACGCAGTCTCAACTCTGTCGTCTCTCCCACAGCAGCCTGACAAAGGCCCTGTGAGGAAAGAGGAGGCCAAAGAGGCACAGGACCAGGGGAGGCTGGCACCTCCATTCCATTGCTGGGATCTCACCAGGGCAGGGCGGGTGGGAATGGAGGGAGCTGGCATGAGGGATGGGGAGGGAGGCCAGCGGGTGTACCTGGCCTGCTGGGCCACCTGGGACTCCTGGACGCTGGTCAGTGCATCCTTGGCGGTCTTGGTGGCATGCTGCATGTAGCCCTGCATGAAGCCAAGAAGGGAGGTGTCCTCGGCCTCTGAAGCTCCTGAGGAAAGAGCAGGGCTGAGTGTGGTGGATCGGCCTCTAGGCGAGCCCTGAGCTCCTGCTTGACCACCCATTAGGACTGGGATCCCCAAGCCACCTCCATCCTGCCCCCAGCCCAGTCCCACCAAGTGCTTACTGGCAGAGGCCAGGAGTGACAGCAGGGCAGCAACAAGGAGTACCCGGGGCTGCATGGCGCCTCTGTTCCTGCAAGGAATTGTCCTGTGAGGGGCACCCCAGGCCCCCATGCCTCTGGACCCCTCCCTGGACAGGTGGCATGACCCCTAAGGTGGGACCTGAGCTGGGTCTGCCAGAGGGAGTAGGGGCCTGCTTCCTGCTAATACGGGCTCTCAGAAGGGGGACTAGTGAGGGGCCCAAAGGGAGGTAGGTGGGATGGAGCAGAAAACCCACCAGACTGGACATCAAGGCACCTGCGGTCTGGACTGGTCTCTGTCCAGTGCAGCCAACATGCTGTGTGACTTTGGGGGCTTTCTGGCCCTCTCCAGGCCTCAGTTTCCCTGTCTGGGTAGGACTGGGCTGTCTAAGGCTTCCTCCAGCCCTAAGCCTGCAGAATGACGGGGAAGCCTGCACTTGGAACCATTTCCAGCCCCACCCCCTGTGTAGCTTTGGGCAAGTGACACCCCTCCCGGGCCTCCATTTTCTTCAGGTTATGATGAGGGGTGGGGGGCACCCGTCCAGCTCCGAGGCTTCCTTAGCTCTAGCAAGTGTTTCTCCAGGCTTGCTGGCTGGGCTGGGCAGGGAGCTCCTCTTGCTCCTCTTCATCCTCCTCCCCTCCTCTTTCCCCTCCCCAGAGGGCATTACCTGGAGCAGCTGCCTCTAGGGATGAACAGAGCAGGCAGGCAGGAGGGTTCTGACCTGTTTTATATTGTCTCCAGGGCAGCAGGCACTGAGGACCCAGGGCACTGGGCAAAGGTCACCTGCTGATCAGAGACCAGGGCCTGAGGCAGGGCGGCCAGAGGCAGCAAGCTGGCGGGAGAGTTGGGAAATCCCCAGGAGACTGTGTCCATGCTGCTGTCCCGCCAGCCCTGCAGCCCAGATGAGCTCAGGAACTAGGGGTGGGCCTGGGGTACCCCCATTCCTTCCTAGCTGACTGGCTCCCCAGGGAGAGACTGGTGAGAGGGGAAACGGCTTGGACATAGGCCAGGGGCCTCGGGCCCATCTCGGCCCTTCACACTGGAATTTTAGGCCCCTGCCTCCGCCAGCCCCAAGCCCTGAACACAGCCTGGAGTAGAGGGGTGAGGAACTTCTTCAGATTTAAGAACAAGCGGGTGGGTTGGGCTGGGGGGGGCCTGGAGT
Organism: Macaca thibetana thibetana; assembly: GCF_024542745.1. NCBI lineage: Eukaryota > Metazoa > Chordata > Mammalia > Primates > Cercopithecidae > Macaca > Macaca thibetana. Next base: position 108,567,793 of record NC_065591.1, on the reverse strand, counting down.
AAAGGCACGGAAGACCAGGCAGCAGTGGCTCCGGCAGGCCTGGAGACAGGGCTGAGCCCTCACAGCTCCTCCCAGCACATCCATCTGTGGGTTTCAATCCGGGCAGGTGAGCACTGCTCACCCAGCAGCCCCCACCCGCCCCCACCCCTGTGTGCCCCACCACTGCCTCCTCCTGAGTGCAGGGCAGGGGTCGGTGGGGAAGGGCCAAGGTCACTCAGAGCCCAAGGCCTTTGTCCCTCCCTCCACCAGGTTCCCTATTTTGCCCTCTGGACCCACTGATAACATCCCCTGGGGGAGGAGCTGGTCTCATGGCTCGGGCCCTCCCCAGCCTCCACCAGGATTGATTCTCTCCTTCACCTTCCTGGGTTCCTCAGTGGGGTTGGGGGAAGAGCAGCCCTCACTGCCCCCTGGCTGTGGGAGCAACTGGGAGGAACAAGGTCTGGTGAGGAGAGGGCACAGAGGAGTTCTGTCGGGCGTCAGTGGTCCAGGAGGGGCGGCTGACCCTTCTCGGGGCTGAGATGTCCCCTGGGCCCACAGTGAAGCCGCAGCAGGGATGGCAGGATGAGGGGGCCTGTCTTCCACATGCTGAGACCTTGAAGCCAGGACATCTTAGGCTTAAATGATGCCTTTGGCACTTAATATGACCCAGGCCACAAAGATAACATCTCAGAACCTCAATTTTCTGAGGATAAAATGGGGCTAAAATACTGATTTCCCAGAGTGGCGCTGAAAAGGAAATGAGACAGAGAAGTACAAAGCAGCGGGACCACGGAGGGACTCACACCTCCCTCTCCCTCCCAATGTTGTGCCCTTCCCAGACAGCAGTCTGCAGGCAGCAGGAGCCTCTAACATAAAAAATAGAGCTCTGGCAGCAAGTCGTCCTCTCAGAAGTAACTAACACCACAGTATGAAATCAGAGGCCTGAGAAAGTGGCCCGGCTCTGCCCTCAGAATTCTTTATCGGTGGGTGAGACTTGGAATTACTCTGGTAGGGATTCACTCCTGGCTGCACACAGTGGCTCATGCCTGTAATCCCAGCAATTTGGGAGGCTGAGATGGGCGGATACTTGAGGCGAGGAGTTTCAGACCAGCCTGGGCAACATGGCCAAACCCAGTCTCTACTAAAAATACAAAAAATTAGCTGGGCATGGTGACACCTGTAGTCCCAGCTACTCAGGAGGCTGAGGCACGAGAATTGCTTGAACCCCGGAGGTGGAGGTTGCAGTGAGCCAAGATCGCGCCATTGCACTCCAATGACAGAGCTAGACTTGGTCTAAAAAAAGAGAGAGAGATTCATTCCTTTGACTTAAGACTTTGTTTTCTGTTAAAATGCAAATAGAATCCTGTGAAGTAGACATTAACTCCATTTTATAGGTTGTAAATCTAAGGCTCTAAGGGCTCCAAGTGCACAGCCCATTAGTAGTAAGGCTGGGAGCCTTAATCCAGGTCTTCACACACACCAGGCAAATACCAGACGGCCTAGAGCACTGAGACCCCTATAGACGCATCAGTCACATGCCCTGAACAAATCCGTCTCAAGTCTCCTGCAGACTTTGATGATGGGGTAGAAGGCGAGGAGGTGGTCACTGAAGGCTGCAGGCTTTGGTGATGGGGTAGAAGGCGAGGAGGTGGTCACTGGAGGATTTGGTATTGGGGACGCCCTTTCCTGTTCTGCTGTGGCCTGCTCCATAGCCCCAGAGGCAAAGGCACAGTGGGGACCCAGATCCAGGCAGGGGCGGGCAACAAGGTCCATGGGCCCGGGCAGGCTAAAATGGGCTGGCAGGGTCCCGTGGCCCCAGATCCTCCAAGCCCTTCCACCTGTGCAGAGGGTATGGAGGAGCCTGGCCTCTCTCTCTTGCATGGCAATGGACCCAGGGAGGTCAGGACATGTGGGCAGAGAGACCTGGCAGCGTGCTGAGCTAGATGCAGCACACCTCCAGGAAGCCTGGTGCCTTGTCTCTTTCCAAGGGCTTGGTACCTGTGAACACCTGTGGCCCCTCACCAGCAGTCCAGCCTGCACCTCGGTGGGGGCTCTCTTGGTGGTCAGCCTAAGCTGCCCCCTCTCTCATCATGGCACTCCTGGAATTAAGACTGGTTCGGGGAGAAGCCAGTGGTAGATGGGAGGAAAAGGGGATTTGACCATCTGGGGCCACAAATGGTCCTCTGGGGTTGGGCTGTTTCACCCTGTGTCCAGGTGAGGTTTAGTACTCAAGCCCCCGTGATCCGTGCCCTTCCTGCCAGTCTGGGCTGGGCAACCCTGATTCAGACCTGTTGGCCAGAGGCCCTTGTTCATCACACATCATCATGCTGGCAGTTCCTCCTAGTATCTCACCCAGATCCCTCCTATGGCAACAGGAGCTGTCCTTTAGTTCTGCCCGGGGGAGGGCCCCTTGAAGCATACGTGAGGCACATGTCTGTGTGACCTGCCTGTCCCTGGCTGAGTCTGTCCCTGGCTGGATCTGAGTTGTCTGCTCCTGACTCTGACCTCTGGACTGACCCCTGGTTTGATCCCTGTGTGACTGGCCAGGAGGGGTGGCCATAGCTAATGCTGAGCAATCAGCCTCATTGCCTCACCAATCATTACGTCTGTCGGTTGTACAGATAAGGAGAGGCTCGGAGAGGCCATGTCTCCCTTGAGATCACACAGGCCTTTCACGCCCACTAAGGTGGAGGCCCCTGACTCACAGGACCAGGCCCGGCTGAAAGGCAATCTGCTCTTCCCATCAGCTACTTGCACCCTGTAAGACTGGGCACAGGGGGCCCTCATTCTCTCCCTGCTCCCCAAAACAAATCCATCTACAGATCGATGCAAAACATGCCCACAGACTCTGGGAAGTAAATACATTCATTAACAGGTCACATCCCTGCCACGCTGAGAGGCAGCAGGCCCCCTCGTGAGTGTGGGTGCACGTATGGGCTGTGCCAGTCCCTGGATTCTTAGTGATTTGCATACTTCTGTGAATCCGCACACACTCTGGCGGATGCTATCGGAGATGCTCAAATGGTGCAGGCGCTCCCAGCATGGGTGCACCCAGGCGGGTGGACGAGACAGAAGAGCTCTGGACCTCTCACATGCTGGTGGCACCTGCTGCTCAGACTGTGAGTCCCGGAGGTCAAACTGCAGCTGAGGTGTCTTTTGTGACTCAGTCTCCTCCTCAGCTCTGGCCTGAGGAAGGGACAGGAGCACTGAGTACTGATCTTTGCTCCCGCGGCAAGCTGGACTGTGCCTGATTCAGGAGCAGGGTTGGGACCAATGGGTTCCAGGGAGGTAAGCCTTGCAGGGGTAAGATGTGGCTAACATTCAGTGATCATTTTTACTATGTGCCAGACATTGTTGCAAGCATTATATAATTATCTCAGTGAATCCTCACAGCCTGGGAGGCAGGTACAGTGGTTATGTCTCACCAAGGCAACCGAGGCCCAGAGAGGTTATGAGACTTGCCCAAGGACACACAGGCAGTACGTGTTGGAGGCTGGATGCAAAGCCAGGGAGTGGACTCCAGCATCTGACCCCAACAGTCACTGAGAGATGGCACAGGCTACATCAAAAAGGAGGCAGCATGGTAGCATGGGGACCACTGCAGGGCAGCGGGTACCCAGCAGAAGAGGTGCCAGAGTCAGAAGGTCATTTGGCTGCCTTCAACCCTGTGAGACATCAAGCCACTTCAGGAAACTGAAAGAAATGCACACAAAGCAAATTTGAGTTAGCACAATTGTGGTCTACTCTGATGGCATTCATTTTTACAAATAAATGTAGCTCACTGTTGTCAGGCACTGCACTCACCGATAGGAGCCAATAGTGCAATGTGCTGGACATCACCTCACAGTCACTGGGAGTGGTGTGGTCTGGCAGAGGGACCCACACTGACGTGGTGTGTCACATTCTCAGTGGATGTCTGTATGTGATTATGCATGCAGCCTCATTTAGAGATCCTCTAGACATCTAAGTAGAAGACTTCCTGTGCACCACCACCGTTGCCCTCCATCCGCCAATGGGAGGTCCCCTGAGAGCCTCAGGTCCCGAGATTCTGCTCAAGCCAGCTGCTCCTGCCCAGGGAGTGTGACCGGAAGCTGCGGAGGGCAGGAGCTAAGGTTGGTCCCACCTATCACCCTGCCTCTGTCCCACCTGGTGCCCCTCAGAGGGCTGAGTCTCACTCTGCCACTCTCACTAGAAGAGGGAGCACTCTGCTACACTCCCTGCTTTACTCCAAATCAGGAACACAGTATGATTATCATAATAACAGTAACTATTTTTCAGAACTTACTCTGTGCCAGGAACTCTATAGGCAGCCCTCTGTATCCTTGGTTTCTGTGTCCATGGATTCAACCAGACTTGGATTGAAAATATTTTTTTAAAAATTGCATTTGTGGGCCAGGCACAGTGGCTCACACCTGTAAGCCCAGCACTTTGAGAGGCCGAGATGGGAGGATCACTTGAGGCCAGGAGTTGGAGACCAGCCCGAGCAACATAGCAAAAGCCCATCTCCATTAAAAACAATGTTTCAAAAAAAAGTTGCATCTGGGCAGGGTGCAGTGGCTCATGCCTGTAAGCCCAGCACTTTGGGAGGCCAAGATGGGAGGACTGCTTGAGGCCAGGAGTTGGAGACCAGCCTGAGTAACATGGTGAAGCCCCGTCTCTACTAAAAAATACAAAAATCAGCTGGGCCTGGTGGCAGGTGCCTGTAATCCCAGCTACTTAGGAGGCTGAGGCAGGAGAATTGCTTGAACCTGGGAGGCAGAGATTGCAGTGAGCCAAGATCGCACCACTGCACTCCAGCCTGGGTGACAGAGTGAGACTCCGTCTCAAAAAAAAAAGAAAAAGAAAAAGAAAATTGCACCTATACTGAACATATACAGACTTTTTTGGTGATTGTCTCCTAAACAATACAGTATAACCACCATTCACACAGCATTTCTGTTGTATTAGCTATTATAAGTAGTCTAGAGATTTAAAGTACGTGGGAGGTTGTGCTTAGGTTATATGCAAATACTATGCCATTTTATATCAAGGACTTGAGCATCCATGGATTTTTTGTCCTGGAATCAATTTCCCATGGAGACTGAGGGAGGACCCTACTACCCACTTTGCAAGCAATGTCTTCTTTAATGTACTGAACCATCGCATTGCTCAGAGGAGAGACTGAGGCTGAGGGCTTTGAATAACTAGACCAAGGAGGCACAGCTTGGGAGTGGGACATGAAGCACACTACAATTAACCCTTTCAGGATAAGGCCCTGTCCCCTGCACCCATCTGCCCAAAGGCTCTCCAGCGCCCCCTCCTCTTGGGTGTACCTTGACAAGAGACCTAGATTTTAGCTCCCTATGCTATCTGCTGCCCTGGATGGTCCCACTCTAGTGTCTGCTGCTCTGAGATGGAGTCAGCATTAGTGGCAGATGTGGAGATTGGGGGGAACTCTCTTCACTGGGGCAGACAGAGGAGATGTGGACTTTGCCCCCCATGAGCCTGGCACAAACCCAGAGCCGCCAGCAGAGCCTCGAGGCATCAGTCCCGGGCTCAGGGGCTCCTCAAGGTGTTTCTCTCACCGTTTTCCGCTCCCCTCCTCCTTTCCACGCTGAGGTTGGTAGTGGGGGTGCCTATGCACAGAACAGCCACTACTTCTAACTATCGCCTAAGCCCCGGTCTGCTGTCAGCTTCCACGTAGTCTCAGGGTCACAAAAGTCCAAGAGGCCTCTTCGGAATGTGTCACCTTCCAGCGTGGAGTCACACTGGGGAAGGAGGTGGGGAGGGCAGCCGGGAGGGCAGTGGTAGGGAGAGAGTTTAAATGTCTGGCTGGCTCTGAGCTTCAGTCAGTTCCCACAGCAGCGCAGGTGAGCTCTCCTGAGGATCTCTTCATCAGCTCCCCTGGTTGTAGGGACGATCCAGGGTGGCAGGAAACTCCTCCAGCCCAGCAAGGAGCTCAGGATGTTCCTGAAGGCCGCGGTCCTGACCCTGGCCCTGGTGGCTGTCACCGGTGAGTACAAGCTATCTTCGGATGGGGCTCTTAGGCGGCTGCTCTGAGTGGTGCAGGATGGAAGTTGGGCCAAAGCAAAAGGACACTTCTGAGTGCCCATCAGCCCCCAGCTGGACATGAGGTCTGCCTGGCTGCCAAGTGGCTCACGGGAGAGCTGGCCCAGTCCCAGTGGTGGGCCCACTGGCATTGGTGCTATACCAGTTTCACATATCCCTGTGGCTTCCAAAAAGCTAAGCCCAGGCAGGGAAAATTGCAGATGGGGCACCCCCGCCATCATCCAGTCTGCAGCTCAGAGCTGGAGCAGAGGGGCCACGAAGAGACAGGGTCTCATGAATTCTCTGTTACCACCCAGGAGCCCGGGCTGAGGTCAGTGCTGACCAGGTGGCCACGGTGATGTGGGACTACTTCAGCCAGCTGAGCAGCAATGCCAAGGAGGCCGTGGAACATCTCCAGAAATCTGAACTCACCCAGCAACTCAAGTAAGAGGGAGTACAGTGTGCGGTGGTGACAAGGAGTTCTTAAAGACCATGCCATGTATTGGCAAGGGTTGAGCTTAGAGTCAGGAGCCCTGAGCTTAGGATACCCACTGCCCTGCCACTAACTGGCTGGGCCTCTGAACCGAGGATCCACATATGTAAACTGGAAGGTTGGATCGAATCATCCCTGCGATGTCCTTTTGCTTTGATGTTCTAGAGTTTGACGAATGGCCACATCCTATCATTTGGGCTCACGGAAGAAAGGGAGGGAGGAAAATGTCATGTGAGCTGATTTCTAATACGTTTCAGAAAGACAGGCCCCACTGGAATCAAGGGGAGGGAGCTGGGAATATTTGGGAGGCCCCTGGGCACAGGCAAGGAAGGCAGCACCTTGTGTCGCTGGAAGACCCCGGCAGAGGTCAGGAAGACAACATTCTGTTACATAAGGTGATCCTATGTTGCAGCACACCCCCTCAGGGAAGGACCCCAAAGTCCCACCCTCTGCAGACAAGGAGGGGAAAGCAAACTGCTGGAGGTGACATGATGGGTAGATTCTGAGACAAAGTCTGTGGGAGATACCGAGATAGAAATTCAGTGTCATAACTTAGTCTGTGACAGCCATCCTCTCCAATCTGAACCGCCATAGGGAGGGTGAATTTGGTATCCCTGAGCACTCACCTGTCCTAGCAAGTGTGCATAAGGTGAGTGGTATACAAGCAGTCTTGCCACGTGAGTGCCAAGTGTAACGTGGCCTCCTTGTGCCCTTCCCCACAGTGCCCTCTTCCAGGACAAACTTGGAGAAGTGAACACTTACGCAGGTGACCTGCAGAAGAAGCTGGTGCCCTTTGCCACCGAGCTGCATGAACGCCTGGCCAAGGACTCGGAGAAACTGAAGGAGGAGATTCGGAAGGAGCTGGAGGAGGTGAGGGCCCGGCTGCTGCCCCATGCCAATGAGGTGAGCCAGAAGATCGGGGAAAATGTGCGAGAGCTGCAGCAGCGCTTGGAGCCCTACACGGACCAGCTGCGCACCCAGGTCAACACGCAGACTGAGCAGCTGCGGCGCCAGCTGACCCCCTACGCACAGCGCATGGAGAGAGTGCTGCGGGAGAACGCCGACAGCCTGCAGACCTCGCTGAGGCCCCACGCAGACCAGCTCAAGGCCAAGATCGACCAGAACGTGGAGGAGCTCAAGGAGCGCCTCACGCCCTACGCCGACGAGTTCAAAGTCAAGATCGACCAGACCGTGGAGGAGCTGCGCCGCAGCCTGGCTCCCTATGCTCAGGACGCACAGGAGAAGCTCAACCACCAGCTCGAGGGCCTGGCCTTCCAGATGAAGAAGAACGCCGAGGAGCTCAAGGCCAGGATCTCGGCCAGTGCGGAGGAGCTGCGGCAGAGGCTGGCGCCCTTGGCCGAGGACATGCGTGGCAACCTGAGGGGCAACACCGAGGGGCTGCAGAAGTCGCTGGCAGAGCTGGGCGGGCACTTGGACCGGCATGTGGAGGAGTTCCGGCTCCGGGTGGAGCCCTACGGGGAGAACTTCAACAAAGCTCTGGTGCAGCAGATGGAACAGCTCAGGCAGAAGCTGGGCCCCCATGCGGGGGACGTGGAAGGCCACTTGAGCTTCCTGGAGAAGGACCTGAGGGACAAGGTCAACTCCTTCTTCAGCACCTTCAAGGAGAAAGAGAGCCAGGACAACACCCTCTCCCTCCCAGAGCCCGAGCAGCAGCGGGAGCAGCAGCGGGAGCAGCAGCGGGAGCAGGAGCAGGAGCAGAAGCAGGAGCAGCAGCAGGAGCAGCAGCAGCAGCGGGAGCAGCAGCGGGAGCAGCAGCGGGAGCAGCAGCGGGAGCAGCAGCGGGAGCAGCAGCAGCAGGAGCAGCAGCAGGAGCAGCAGCAGGAGCAGGTGCAGATGCTGGCCCCTTTGGAGAGCTGAGCTGCCCCTGGTGCACTGACCCCACCCTCGCAGACACCTGCCCTGCCCTGCCACCTGTCTGTCTGTCTGTCCCAAAGCAGTTCTGGTATGAACTTGAGGACACATGTCCAGTGGGAGGTGACACCACCTCTCGATATTCAATAAAGCTGCTGAGAATCTAGCCTCAACTGGTTGCCAGATGACTCCTCCTTGCAGCTGGGAAGGTGGGGAGGTAACCATGACTGGGCAGAGCTTAGCAGCGGCCTGGCAGGAGACACCCAGGATTGGGGAGATGAGACTGCAGGAGAGGTAAGGGCAGGGTGTGCTGGAGGCGAGTGTACGGGGAGTCTTCTAAGGGGAGGCAGAAAAAGATATCACAAATTATCCCAAGTCAAAATATGCAACCCACTTATATTCATTTAGCCAACAAATATACATTGAATGCCTCCGATGCGCCAGTCATTGTTCTAGGCACCCGACAACCAGCAAACAGCGTTTGTGGAGCCGTGTGCCCAACTCTGCCTCACACTGAGGGGGACACCTGGAGGCAAGCAGGACAGGGTTCCTGGCCTTGGAGAGCTCACGGTACACCAAGAGAGATGGTTCCTCCTTGCATGAGATCTTCAGTGCCTTTACCTTATTTATGTGGTTGCATTGAACCCACCCCACCCCAGTTCCATTATAAAAGCAGTAAGGTTTATTTCAGAAATGTCTTGACTGCTAAACCTGTGGTCTCCATCCAGAATTGAGGAATGAGGCTTGGGGACCGAGACGAGTCCAGGGAGGAGAGGAGGAGTAGGTGCTGGAGCCTGCAGGGCCCTGCTCTGCTCTGTCCAGGGGCCTCCTGCCAGGTGGCCTGCCAGTTTGGGACCGATTTTGTAGCCACTGGGGTTAGGGGCAGAGAGTCAGGGGGCCTGAGCAGTCTCATCAGCACAGCCAGCTGTGGGCAGCTGTGGGCAGCTGCAGCCTTGGCGCGGTCTCTCACCCCACCCTTAGAGACTCAAAAACCTCCCCAAGGGAAGAGCCAGTTCAAGCCTTTGTCTCAAAGGACTCCACATCCTGGCTGTTACCTCTGGACCCCAGCCCTGCGAATCTAGCCACCTCTCTTTCCTCTCCACAGGGGGATGCAGGCCCTTCAGGGTTTTCCTGGAAGAGGCCTGGAACATGCTAAGGAGGAGGGGGACGGGCCCTGGGAGGGTGTCCTGGGGCCTCCTCCTTCCCTCTCAAGGTGCCCTCAGGGTGGTGGCCCCCTGCATGGTCTGGCCCAGGCCTATACCCCTCTGGCCCCTGGTGCTGGCCTGGTGGGAGGGATGGATGCTTGGGAATCAGACAAGCCTGGGTTTGAATCCTGGCTTTTTGACTGACTGCTGGGCGATGTGGGGCAGATAACTGAGCTTCTTTGGAAGACGTGGGTAATGACAATCCCCGGTTCACAGAGGAGTTGTGCTGAAGGTTTGATGGAGCAACGGAGTCAAGCACTTAACCTCAGGCACGGAGTAAATGTGCAATAGCTGGTGCTGCAGTAAACGCGACTTCCTCCTCCCGCTCACCTCCAGGCCACACTCTATTGATGAGGCCGCCAGAGCTGGCCAAGGGCAGACCCCTGGGTCTCCCCTGCCCCAGCTGCTCTGGCTCCTGCATACCAGGCCAGTAAGGCTGCTGCTGCCACTTTGATACCTACCCCCATTAGAAGCACAGGAACCTATGGGGAAACACCTTGACAAACCCACCAGGCGCCTGGAGGTTTACTGGATGGCTTTAGGAAAGGGCCAATGAGGCCAAACAGAGCAACGAGGCACCAAAAGGAAGTGAGATGCAGGGTGAGCTGGGTTTCAAGAGGGTCTGGAAGCTTCTGAGATGCTCTCAGACCTCACCTGAGGGCTGCCTGGTTTAGGGCTGACTCCAGAACCCCTGGGGGCCTCAGTGTCTCCCAGAACTTGGTTCTTAATATGAACCCTTGGCCGTGTGCGGTGGCTCACGCCTGTAACCCCCGCACTTTGGGAGGCCGAGGCGGGCGGATCACGAGGTCAAGAGATTGAGGCCATCCTGGCCAACATGGTGAATCCCAGTCTCTACTAAAAATACAAAACAATTAGCCAGGTGTGATGGCGGGCTTCTGTAATCCCAGCTACTTGGGAGGCTGAGGCAGGAGAATTGCTTAAACTCGGGAGGCAGAGGTGGCAGTGAGCCGAGATCGCACCATTGCACCACTCCAGCCTGGGCAAAAAGAGCATAACTCTGTCTCAAAAAAAAAAAAAAAATGTGTGTGTGTGTGTGTGTGTGTGTGTGTATATATATATATATATATATGAACCCTGGATGAGACCTGTGCACCTCTCCCACCACCCCCAGGGCCATCCTGCAGGTCTCTGAGGGTCCTGCCACAGTCCTCGTCCTCCTGGATGAGGAATGCCTTCTCTTTCCTGTACCAAGATGCCTCATCAGTCCCCTGGGTCACTGACCTGGCAGATGTCTCTTGGTAGTAACTTTTCTTTTGGCTGCTGCAATGAACTGAATGTTTGTGTCCCCCTAAATTCCTATGTTGCAATCCTAACCTGTAAGGTGACAGCATTAGGAGAGAAGACATGTGGGAGGTGATCAGGTCATGAGGGGGAGAGACCTCAGGAATGAGATTAGCGTCCTTATAGAAGAGGCCAGCAGAGATCCCTTGCCCCTTCCACATGAGAGGACACAGCTAGAAGGTGCCATTTATGAACCAGGAAGTGGGCCCTCACCAGACACAGGGTATGTCGGTGCCTTGCTCTTAGACTTCCCAGCCTCCAGGACTATGAGGAATAAATGTCTGTTGTTTATAATCCACCCAGTTTTTGGTGCCTCGTTATAGTAGCCCAAAAGATCTAAGACACCCTCCCAGCCTCTGAAGCCCTCCTGTTTTGTTTGGGAAGTGTCTCGCTGATGAGTTTTGGTGGGAGTCAGAGGCTACCTCCATTACAGACACGAACAACTCCAGTTGCCTGCCTTCCAGCCTCCCTTACCTCCAGCATGGGACACAGGACCTACGCGCAGCAAATCAGATGTAATTGCCCCAGACTGGTGCAAAGAAACAGGGACAGTGGAGAATCTTTTCTGGGGTGGGCAGGAACAGTGTGGCAGCAACAGGCAGCTTGCAGCCAGGCTAGAGCCTCAGGCCAGGGACCAGGCGTGGCAGTGGCTGCTGGGCAAACTGGGCTGTCCCCATCCTGGCTCAGTGGTGACAGCACAGCCGTCCCCATCACTCTAGTTCTGTGGCATGAGCGTGGCCATGTTTCTCCCTCAGCTCCCCTTATTCTTGTTTATTTTCCAAACCAAGTACTCCAGCTTTCCTAGACCTTTTCTCGAAATTCCTGGAAATGTGTCAATAAATTCATCTTCTGATTATATCTTCCAGAGGAGATTCCTGTGGCTAGCAATTAAGAACCTTGATTGAGGCCAGGCACGATGGATCACACCTGTAATCCCAGTTACTCAGGAGGCTGAGGCAGGAAAATCGCTTGAACCCAGGAGGTGGAGGTTGCATTCAGCCGAGATTGCACCATTGCACTCTAGCCCAGGTGAAAGAGCAAGACTCAGTCTCAAAAACAAACAAACAAAATTTAAAAACCACTTTGATCCACACACCCCTTCCCTCTTGGGGATGTTTCTCTTGCTTTGGGCCTTGGAAGACACACCCTCATCTCTGCCCTGTTCCAGTTGGTCAATTGGTTTGTCTGAGGTACCCTTATTAGTCCTCATTAGGGTTGGTCCTATCTTCCTAGGAAAGCAGGCTTCCTCCTGTTCTGAGTTAGCAAGTGGACTTAGTCCCCTGTGGCCAGTCAGTCCCCTCTCCTCTCCAGTGGCTGAGCCGACTGCGGACCTGGGCAACAGGCTCTACCTACCCGCCTCAGAGATTCTCTAACAGCTGGTCTCAGATCTCCCATGAGGGCCTGAGTTCAAGCAAAACACTCTGGTTTGGTTTGGGGAATCTGTTTATTTATGGGAAGATGTCCAAGATATTTTATGGAAAAAAAAAAAAAAAACAAGGTTTCAACTATTATGTACTTACAACCCCGTCAAGGAACACATGTGCAAATTTGTATGTGAACGTGTAAGGAAGTGAAAATCCTGTTAGTTCAGCAGTTAGACCCAGAATACCTCCGAGAGAGGAAATGTCACTGACGGCGCACGCCAGCTGTTGACGAGGACACCCAGAGGAACTGGCTGGAAAGAGACCACAAGACAGAGAGATGGAGTCAATTGTTCCGTGCATTCCCTGCACTGGCATTTGAGGTGGTAATGAAGAGTAGGAAAGGAGGGGAGGTCACAGAAGGGAAAATAGGGAATATATGAGGAGGTGAAAGCCCCCTGCAAATCATGGCCAATAAGAAATGCCTAGTGGCAACGGTTGTGGAGCTTTTCAACACAAGGATGGCAATGAAGCTGACTGCAATGCTGGTAGTGTGAGATGCTTTTAAAAACCGCCTCATATTACCATATTGACTCATGTAATTCTCATGATCAACCATGGCATCAAAGACACAATAGATGAGGAAGAGGCACTTCAGAATGGTGAGGTACATTACCTAGCAAGCGGTGGAATGGGATTTTTTTTTAACCAGCACTTTGGGAGGCCGAGGTGGGTGGATCACTTGAGGTCAGGAGTTCAAGACCAGCCTGGCCAACATGGTGAAACCCCCTCCTCTATTAAAAATACAAAAGTTGGCTGGGCTTGGTGGTGTGTGCCTGTAATCTCAGCTGCTCGGGAGGCTGAGGCAGGAGAATCGCTTGAACTCGGGAGGTGGAGATTTCAGTGAGCCGAGATCATGCCACCGCATTCCAGCCTGGGTGACAAAGTAAGACTCTGTCTCAAAAAAAAAGAAAAGAAAAGAAAAGAAAAAGAAAAAAGAGAAGAAAAGAAAAAGAAAAAAAGATTCATTTTAGGCTGCGTGTGGTGGTTCACACCTGTAATCCCAGCACTTTGGGAGGCTGAGACAGGTGGATTGCTTGAGCCTAGGAGTTCGAGACCAGCCTGGGCAACATGGCAAAACCCTGTCTCTACAAAAAATACAAAAATTAGCCAAGTGTGGTGGTACAAACCTGTGGCCCAAGCTACTCGAGAGGCTGAGGTGGGAGGATTGCTTGAGCCCAGGAGGTTGAGGCTAGGGTGAGTTGAGATCATGCCACAGCACTCAAGCCTGGGCAACAGAAAGATACCCTGTCTCAAAAAAAAAAAAAAAGAAAAAGAAAAAGAAAAGGAAAAAAAACCCCACCATTTTAGTATTACTTTTATAACATAAAATTTACCATCTAAACTATTTATAGGTGTTCAATTCAGTGGCATTAATTACCTTTACAATGTTGTGCAACCACCACCACTACTATTTCTGAAATTTTTTTCATCAACCCAAACAGAAAACTCTATCCATTAAACAATTGTGAAAACTGCTGCTATGAATGTGGGTGTACACATATCTGTTCCAGTCCTTGCTCTCAATTCTTCTGAGCATATATCCAGAAGTGGAATCGCTGGGTCACACGGGAATTCTATATTTAAATTTTGGAGGAACGACCAAACTGTTTTTTATAGTAGCGACACCGTTTCACATTCCCACTGGTGACACCCAGGGTTCCAATTTCTTCATAGTCTCTCCAACGCCTGTTATTTTCTGTTATTTTTTGGTTTTGTTTTATTTTGTTTTTAACAATAGTCATCCTGAGAGTAGTATTTTTAAAACCAGAAATAAGTAAGAAAAGAAATATTCCCTAGAGCTTCTCCAGGCTACAGTCTATGCCACCAGGAAAGACTGAATCATTGACACCCATAGGACAGCATGGGCTGGGAGGTCCCTGTGGGCACCAGGGAGGGAGGTGTGTTTAAACTCCAGCCCGGCCCGCATCAGCTTACCCAACAGTCCCCCAGAGTCAGCACAGTGTCAGGCCATAATCTCCCTGGTCACCACTGGCTCCTCAGGTGACTTGGAAGTACAGGACTCCTCTGTGGGTCTGGATTAGTGCCCCAAAGGCATGCTGACCAGCACTGGTGTGGGTCAGACTGAGATGCCAGCCACACTCCTATGCCCATCCCCAAGTTCAAAGGTCAGAAGTCCCCTGAGAACATCCAGGGTCACTACCCCTGAGGTCTCTGGTATACTACGTGGCCCTGATTAGGGCAAAGGGAAGCAATCTGAGGGCCACTCTCTTCCTGTACATACAGGGCCTTGCTGTTCTTGAGGGATTGTCCTGGCAGGATCAAAAGCAGCTCCTGCATGGGGACGCCGTGTCCTCCTGCTGTTATCATAGCACACCCTGTGCTCCCAGGAGGAGGCCATGGCATGTCCTGGGCACAGAAACAACAAGCTTACAGTTATCTGGGCACTCCCTTGTCTCCCATCTGAAAGAGTGCAGGGTGGAGTCATGGCTATCTTGCTGTGTGATGACAAGCAGCTGACAATGCAGGGACATAGTAGAAACCCCCGAATGGCCCATGTCTGAGGAGTGAGGGTTTGGTGAGCTGCTGGTTCTGAGATAATGGATTAGTGATACGGGGACAAAAGACCTAGGACCTGGAATCATAAGATCACAGGACATTAGGGTTGGAGGGAACAACCTTGTCTCTCAGCCCTAATTCCTTTGATATCATTTAACAAATGATCATAACTCTTGGCTAACAGCTCTCGAGCTCAGGCAGGCCATTTGTTTGTTCATCATTGTATTTGCAGGGTGTGGTAGCTAGCCCTCACGATGGTGGCTGATGTGTGATGAATAGGCTATTGTCATGGTATTTCACTTCCAAGTCTAGGTCACAAAGGACATTGCGGCACCTACCTTGACTTCTCTTGGATCACTCATTCTGAGGGAAGATAGCTGCCATGTTGTGAGGACACGCAAGCAGCCCTGTGGAGAGGTCAACACAGGGAGGAACTGAAGCCCCTTCCTAACAGCTAGCACCAACTTGCCAGCCATGTAAAGTGACCCACCTTGGAAACAGATCCTCCAGCCTCAGCCAAGCCTTCAGATACAACCTCATGACAGACCCTGAACCAGAAACACACAGCCAAGCTGCTGACCCACAGACGTTGTGAGAGATCATAAATGTTTACTGTTGTTCTAAGACACTGTTTTAGGGTGCTCTGTTGTACAACAATAGCTTACTGAAAATACAGAGAGCCTAGCACAGGGCCTGCACATGGTCGTCACTCAATTGTATTGAACACTCCCACTGACAGCTAACTGTATCATCTCTCAAAACAATTCATTCCATCTTTGGGCAACTCTGTTAAAGATTATTAGAATTAAATTAGATCTTTCTCAATACAGCTTCCACATTTTAGTCTTATTTTTACTGCTCTTTTCAAAAATCATTAAACTGGAATTTTCTTAACATAGCTTCTATACTTTAATCTTACTTCTACTTCTCTTTCAAACCATAGAATAATTATTCCTTTATACATGCATTCTATGTACAGGAAATCTTCCCACAGACTCATTCATGAAATCCCAAACCGTATGGAGAAAATTGAGCCAGAGATGTGTTATACTTCACAGCTGCCTTGGGTTGAAGAATCTTGGTTGGTTTCTGAGAGGGCAGAAGTCTTGTCTGTGCTTATTCTTGAATGGTCAGTGCCTAGCATGATGACTAGAACTTAGTGGGTGCTCAATAAATATTTGTTGACTGAATGAATTTAGCAGATCTTTTTGTCTTGCTGAGTTGTATGGTGTGTGTATATATCTTTTCCAGATAATGCTGAATTGTTTTTCAAGGTGATTGTACCACTTTATCTCTTCCAATCAAAGGACCTTCCTGGATGGAGCCTCTCATTTTCTTTTTTTTTTTGAAATGAAGTTTTTGCTCTTGTTGCCCAGGCTGGAACGCAATGGCGTGATCTCAGCTCACTGCAACCTCCGTCTCCGGGGTTCAAGCAATTCTCCTGCCCCAGCCTCCTGAGTAGCTGGGATTACAGGCGACTGCCACCATGTCTGGCTAATTTTTGTATATTTAGTAGAGAGGGGGTTTCACCATGTGGACCAGGCTAGTCTTGAACTTCTGACCTCAGGTGATCCACCCGCCTCGCCCTCCCAAAGTGCTGGGATTACAGGCGTGAGTCACTGGGCCCGGCCTGGATCCTCTCATTTTCTTATCTTTGTTCTTCAATCTCTACATGCTCTCCCTTTCTGAACTATTTCTTTACTCTCTATGTAGTTTTTACTTCTGCTATCTACCTTTTTTTTATTTCTAAGAGTTTTTATTATTGTTATTCTGTGAATGTCTTTTTGTACTATCCTGTTCTTGCTTGATCAATTTAATCTTTTCATTCTCTGATGTTATTAATGGCATTTTTCAATGTTCTTCTTTCTGTATATTCTCCGTTTTCTCTAACTTCCTTTTTTAATATTTGTTTGTTTTGGGTCTCTATCTTTCATGTTAGAATCTCTCCTCAAATGACTGGTAATCTTTGGTTGCTTAAATTTAAGAGTGGGAGATTTAGGCTGGGCGCGGTGGCTCACACCTGTAATCCCAGCACTTTGGGAGGCTGAGGCGGGCGGATCATGAGGTCAGGAGATCCAGACCATCCTGGCTAACATGGTGAAACCCCTTCTCCACTAAATATTCAAAAAATTAGCCGGGCGTGGTGGCGGGCGCCTATAGTCCCAGCTACTCAGGAGGCTGAGGCAGGAGAATGGTGTGAACCCGGGAGGCGGAGCTTGCAGTGAGCTGAGATGGCACCACTGAACTCCCGCCTGGGTGACAGAGTGAGACTCCGTCTCAAAAAAAAAAAAAAAAGTGGGAGATTTTAAAGGTGATTTGAAGCTCCAATACATGGGTAGTACTTATTGACTATGACTGTCACTGTAGGGTGATCCACTGAGATGTTTAGCTGGGGAACCCCCAATGTGAAAATTTTGGGGTCTTACCTCTTGAGCTGGTCATATTCCCCTAAAAAATGTCTTTCATTCTTCTGCCTGGAGGGTAAAGGCCTGGATAGCAGTGTCCCTGGGGCCAAGTGGAAGAAGCAGGAAGGGGATTCAACATGTCAGAGGGCATACGTTGATTTAACCCTGTTGCTAGTACAGGCCCCCTGCCCTCAACTCTGCCTGACGTTCAAGAGAATAAACTTCCAATCTTCCACTAAGGTGAGACAGGGAAGCTAAATCTCTAACTGCTCCTTAAATGGTTTCAACCAATCTTGCATGTTTTACGACAGCCTCCTCCATCACCTCTACTTTCAGTAGAAACTGGCGCCCCAGTTCAGGACAGTCATATATGGCTGTGCGAGCTGTGCACTGCATCATTCTGAGGCCACCTCTCTCACAGGGTAAACATGACAGATCTGTATATTTACTATGTCAAATTTCTGGCAGATGGCTGTAGAGTGTCTTTTTTTTTTTTTTTTTTTTGAGACGGAGTCTCGCTGTGTCTCCCAGGCTGGAGTGCAGTGGCGTGATCTCGGCTCACTGCAAGCTCCGCCTCCCGGGTTCACGCCATTCTCCCGCCGCCTCAGCCTCCCAAGTAGCTGGAACTACAGGCGCCTGCCACCACGCCCGGCTAGTTGTTTGTATTTTTAGTAGAGACGGGGTTTCACCATGTTAGCCAGGATAGTCTCGATCTCCTGACCTCGTGATCCACCCGCCTCGGCCTCCCAAAGTGCTGGGACTACAGGCTTGAGCCACCGCGCCCGGCCGAGTGTCTTGAGAAAGGGGAGGCTGTTTCTATTGCACACACAGGGGCGGTGTGGGCTAGCAGCAACCCTACTCTCATCTCTCCGCCTTTTGAGAATCCCAGCAGGGTAAATCAGGCTGGAACTCATCTCTTCTCACTGCCAGTTCATGTCCAGCATTCCCAAGGCCTGCTAAATCAGTTACAACTGATCCATTTGCTTTCTAACATCCAAAATTGTGCTGTGGTCTTTTCTTCCTCTCCCCAGTCCCATCTCTATGGATCTACATTTTCACCTTTTTTTTTTTTTTTTTTTTTGAGACAGGGTCTCACTCTGTCGCCCAGGCTGGAGTTCAGTGGCATAATCAGGGCTCATTGCAGCCTCTACCTCCCAGGCTCAAGTGATCCTCACACCTCAGCCCTCTGAGCAGCTGGAACTACAGGTCTGCCATATCTGGCTGATTTTTTGTATTTTTTCAGTAGAGACTTACCCAGGCTAGTCTCAAACTCCTGGACTCAAGCGATCTGCCCACCTTGGCCTCCCAAAGTGCTGGGATTACAGGTGTGAGTCACAGTGCCTGGCTTCATCTTTTCCCAAAAATTTATTCATTATAATGTCAGGAGGATTTCAGGAAAAAAAAGTGAAATAGATGCATGCATTCAATCTTCAATGTTTGTCTGGAAGTCTATACAAGTAGCATCGACAGAAGATTGCTGAAAGCTTTACGGTACATTCATTCCTTTGGAGTCTAAGTCGTTGTTGGTTCCAACCTCCCCGGGAAGTCTTCAGTGTTATGGCAAAAGGTTTGTGAATAGGAATGTACTTGGCCAGAAAATGTTCTTCCCTCTAAAAATGTATCTTAAGGCCGGGAGAGGTGGCTCACACCTGTAATCCCAGCACTTTGGGAGACCCAGGCAGGCGATGGCCTGAGGTCAGGAGTTGGTGACCAGCCTGGCCAACATGGTGAAACTCCGTGTCTACTAAAAATACAAAAATTAGCCGGGCTTGGTGGCTTGTGCCTGTATCCCAGCTACTTAAGGGGCTGAGGTAGGAAAATTGCTTGAACCTGGGAGGTGGAGGTTGCAGTGAGCCAAGATTGTGCCACTGCATTCTTGCCTGGGTGACAGAGTGAGACTCCGTCTCAAAAATAAATAAATAAATACATAAATAATAAGAAAAAAATTATCTTAAGAAAATAATCATGGAATGCATGCTTTAGCTATGTGGATGTTCATCGTGGTATTGTTTATAATAAAAAACTAAAAACAAGCTGGACACGGTGGCTCATGCCTATAATTCCAGGGCTTTGGGAGGCTGCGGTGGGTGGGTCACTTGAGGTCAGTAGTTCGAGAGCCTGGCAAACATGGTAAAACCCTGTCTCACGTGTGACAGTCTCTACTAAAAATACAAAAATTAGCCAGGCGTGGTGGTTCACGCCTGTAGTCCCAGCTACTCAGGAAGCTGAATCAGGAGAATGGCTTGAACCTCAGGAGGTGAAGGTTGAAGTGAGCCAAGATTGCACCACTGCACTCCAGCCTTGGCGATGGAACGAGACTCCATTTCAAGAAAAAATAAAAAATAAAAAATAAAAATAAAAGAAAGAAAGAAAGAAAATATGTAATTGACTGAATCCCTCTCTTCACGGGTTTTCAGGAAACCCGAAACCAATGGTGAAGATCAACTCTGGCAACCTTGTCATCTCCTAGTGCTTCGATTGTGCTCTTCATCAGGTCATGATTTTCTGTGATTATTTCTATTTCCCCATCCTGTGGTCCTCTCTGCAACCCCCTCTCTTTTATCACCATTTCAATTTTCATTTTCAGTAGCCTCAAATCTTTGGTGATGAAGAGGAGTACATATAAACAAAACCCAAACAAATAAATAATGAAAATCTTTATCTGGGGTTGGCACACCATCACTATGTTGACTCAAGAATGTGTTCGGTACATTTTGTGGCACTCGAGTCCACGTCACTGGTCCCACCCCCAGCTATTGCACCACCGGCAGGCATTTTTGACACAAACATCTAGCAGAGGGGCATTTCTCAGACCTGATGGATCATGCGCTGCACAGGGTAAATAGGTCGTAGTGGCAAGCCTGAGGACCCAAGGATGTGCTGTCCTGGCTATCACTCAGAGCTGGTTCTGCCTAGGCAGAAGACAGAAGAGGGAAACTGAGGGGGGTATGTTCATGGTGGGACAAGGCATGGTGGGACAGGAAGGAGAGGTGATGACTTGGCAGGTGTGCCTGGGCTTGGCTGTTCTTTCCCTGGCTGACCCTGAGCTACTGTTCTTGTACCCAGATCAGTTAACACATGGACCTGGTCCCCCTATATTCCATCAGGCCTCTTTCTCCCAAATCCTAAACCCCCTGGGGTGAGGGGAAGGGCACCTGGCTTTTTACCTAGGGTGGTGTTTTCTCCCAGCAGTAAGTGTTGAGGCTCTTTGTGGTATGGGTCTGGTCTTAGGAGCAAAGTCCTCTCTTTGCTCCCAAGCAGAAGATAGTGTACTGAGCATGGTCTTTGGAGTCAGATAGACCTGGAATTGGCCCAGGGCAAGACCTTGGGCAAGAATCTCTCTGAACTCCAGTTTCTCTGTAAATAAAATGAGGATAACAATTCCAACCTTAGAGTACTGACTTGAGCATTACAGATAAGAAAGGTAAACACTGGGCACAAGGTAGGTCCATCGAGAGCTCATTGTCATTAAATCTTTCCAAACCCAGTTGGGCCGGATTGTGGAAGGCAGAGATCCTTGTAGGGGTGCCCAGGCTGCTTCCCACCCCCACGCGCTAGCCACACTGAACCCTGCATCATTTCCCCAACCCACTAGATGAGGGTTTGTGTCTTATTGTCTCCAAGATGTGGCAGGGTGCCTGACACACAATATGTGTCCCACCTCTCTGAGTCCCAGCCAGGTTGGCCTCAGTGCCATTTGCTGCCTTCATCAGCTTTAGAGGTGTGCGATGCATCATTGCTCTCTCTTCTGAACCCGCCATGCCTCACACCTCTGTCAGCCCTGGTCATAGCCCGAAACATAAGGCTCTCTAGCAAGGTCACTGCCTCCTACCCCACTCATCCTTCTGCACTGTTCTTTGCTTATTCTCTCTATCCAATATCCTGAGAACTATTCCCTCCCAGTTTTCCCACTGCCTCTGGAACACACTCCTCTGCATCTTCAGCCTTCCTAGGCGCCTCCTTCCACTTCCTGTCCTCAACTGGGCTTGGCCTTGGCTCAGGCTGCCCTGCTCCCTGGCTTCCCCTCAGTCCTCCTGCATGGAGGCTGCTGACTCTCAGGCGGGGATGCTGTTCTTTCCGTATCAAGTTTGCTGACTGTTGTTCTTATTATTTTTGTTTTCTGCGATTCTAACAATTTTAAGGAAATGGTATTAAAATCTCCCACCAAATTTGTCAAGTTCTCTTTGGACTCAATGGCTTTTTGCTTTATATATTTTGAGACTATGTTGTCAGGTTCAGAATTGTTTTATCTTCCCAGTGAATTTCTTCTTCTTCTCCTTCTTCTCCTTCTTCTCCTTCTCCTTCTCCTTCTCCTCCTTCTTCTTCTTTCTTTGACAGAGTCTTGCTCTGTCACCCAGGCTGGAGTGCAGTGGTGTGATCTCAGCTCACTGCAACCTCTGCCTCTCCGGTTCAAGCGATCTTCCTGCCTCAGTCTCCTGAGTAGCTGGGACTACAGGCATGCACCACCACACTCTGATAATTTGTGTATTTTTAGTAGAGACAGGGTTTCACCATGTTGGTCAGGCTGGTCTCAAACTCCTGACCTTGTGATCCGCCCCCCTCGGCCTCCCAAAGTGCTGGGATTACAGGTGCGAGCCACCATGCCCGGCCAAATTTTTTCTTTTATCGTTAAATAATGATCTTTATCCCTATCAATCCTCTCTATCCCTATCTATCCCAATTCTATCTATCCCTAGCAAAGCAAATAAGCTTTGCTTATTTGTTCTGATGTTACACTGCATACCTGCTTTCTTTTAATTACTATTTGTCTGGTATGTCTTTTTAAATTCCTTCCCTGGCTCCGCTTTTTAACCTTTCTCTGACATTATATTTTGGGTATGCCTCTTATAAATTGCAAATAAGTAGAGTTTTTATAAAATCCAATCCGAAAACAACAACAATAGTAAACTGATGTAGCACCTACTGTGTCAAGCATGTTTGTGTGCTTTTTAACCTAGAGTAATAAAGCATTATTTCCCACAGGTCCTATGAGGTAAGTATTATCATTATTTGCCTTTTACAGAGTTTGAGGCTGGGTGCAATGGCTCATGCCTGTAATCCCAGCACTTTGGGAGGCCAAGGTGGGAGGATCGCTTGAGCTCAGGAGTCTGAGACCAGCCTGGGCAATATAGTGAGACCCAATCTCTACAAAACATTAGAAAATTAGTTTGGCAGGGTGACACATGTCTGTGTTCCCAGGTACTCAGGAGACAAGGTGAGAGGATCGCGTGGGCCCGGGAGGTGGAGGCCGCAGTGAGTTGTGACTGGTGATTGCACCACTGCACCCAGCCTGAGTGACAGAGTGAGACTCTGTCTCAAAAAAAAAGAGATAAATAAATAAATAAATAAATAAATTGAAGCACAGAGAAGTTAAATAACTTGCTAAAGGTCACAGAACTAACTTTGACCCAGCGGACTAGCCCCAGAGACAATGCTTTGTGGGCTCACTTAATCCATTTAATTTGACAATTATTACTGTTTTATTATGCCATATTATTTTGTATTTTCATTTTACTATGATATTTCTTTGCTTCTTGTATCTTCCTGCTTGCTTCTCTGTTGGTTTTGTGTTCCTTTAAAGGCTAATTTCTTTTTCTTTTTTTTTGAGACGGAGTCTCGCTCTGCCGCCCAGGCTGGAGTGTGGTGGTGCAATCTCGGCTCACTGCAAGCTCCGCCTCACGGGTTCACGCCATTCTCCTGTCTCGGCCTCCTGAGTAGCTGGGACTACAGGCGGCCACTACCATGCCCGGCTAATTTTTTGTATTTATAGTAGAGATGGAGTTTCACCCGTGTTAGCCAGGATGGTCTCGATCTCCTGACCTCATGATCCACCTGCCTCGGCCTCCCAAAATACTGCGATTACAGGCATGAGCCACCAGTACCCGGCCTAAAATCTAATTTCATACCTTTTTAAAAATTCAGTTAAAAAGTTCAAACTGCACATAAAGAGTCAAACAGAGTCAGGTGCGGTGGCTCATGTCTGTAACCCCAGCACTTTGGGAGGTCGAGACCGGATCACTTGAGGCCAGGGGTTTGAGAGCAGCCTGGGCAACATAGCAAGGCTCCATCTCTCCAAAAAATTGTTTTTTAAAAAAGAGTCAAACAGATCTACAAGTTAGTTTAAAAAAGCAACAGTATCTCAACCCCATCTCTATTTTTCACTCTGCAAAAACAACTCCTTTCAGCTCTTTTTTTTTTTTTTTTTTTTTTGAGACAGTCTCACTCTGTCACCCAGGCTGGAGTGCAGTGGCGCGATCTTAGCTCACTGAAACCTCTGCCTTTCAGGTTCAAGCGATTCTTCTGCCTCAGCCTCCCATGTAGCTGGGATTACAGGCATGTGCCACCACGCCCGGCTAATCTTTGTATTTTTTTTTTTTTTTTTTGAGATGGAGTCTTGCTCTGTTACCCAGGTTGGAGTGCAGTGGCAGGATCTCGGCTTACTGCAACCTCTGCCTCCCAGGTTCAAGCACTTATCCTGCCTCAGCCTCCCAAGTAGCTAGGATTACAGATATCCGCCACCACACTCAGCTAATTTTTTGTATTTTTAGTATTTTGTAATTTTTGTGTTTTGTAGTTTACTACGTTGGCCAGGCTGGTCTCGAACTCTTGACCTCAGGCAATCCACCCGCCTCAGCCTCCCAGAGTGTTGGGATTACAGGCGTGAGCCACCGTGCCCGGCCTAATTTTTGTATTGTAAGTAGAGACAGGGTTTTACCATGTTGGCCAGGCTGGTCTTGAACTCCTGACCTCAGGTGATCCACTCGCCTCGGCCTCCCAAAGTGCTGGAATTACAGTCATGAGCCCCCTGCCCACCTGACATTGCCTCTTTAGAAAGAAGTGCAGTTCATCTTCACTGATTAGGGAGCTTTCTGTTATAGAATAACATCAGCTGAAATATATAAAAGAAATAGGAGAATTAGAACATCCTCATTCTGCAACTCTTCCAGTTGAAGTAATAATTAATTCAGGCAAAGATTTTGAATGTATACCACGTTCATCAGGTTGCCAAGGTATCTTAAGATGCCAAGGGATCCCAATTCTGTTACTTGCTCATTACAAAGGGAAATAACCTATCTTTCCAACCAAGAGGTCTGCTAGTGACCACCTCACAAAGTGAAAAAACTAAGGATTGCTAATAGTGGGACAAATAGCCACTGTGTACCTCCTGATATGACGTCATGTGAACTTCTCACTTCACCTTTAAGTATTTTTGGCCAGGTGCAGTGGCATATGCTTGATATCCCAGCACTTTGGGAGGCTGAGGCAGGGGGATCACTTGAGGCCAGGATTTCAAGACCAGCCTGAGCAACATATCAAGACCCCCATCTCTACAAAAAATTAACAAGTTAGCCAGGTGTGGTGGTGCATGCCTGTAGCCCCAGCTACTCAGGAAGCTGAGGTGGGAGGATCACTTGAGCCCAGGAGTTTGAGGCTGCAGTGAGCTATGATCACACCACTGTACTCCAGCTGGGTGACAGGGCAAGACCCTGTCTCAAAAAACTAAAAAACCCCAACAAAACAAAACCAAACTCCAAAACCCCACAGCAAATTAGAAGAAAGCTGCGTAAATTAGAAGATGCTGATGTGAAATCCTGAGTCCATGGGTCAATTTAGGAGGGACCATCTGGAACGCAGGGAACCCCCAAAAGTCAGTTTCTTTAGGCCTATTTCCTTGGGCCAGCCAAATTTCTCAGGAAGAACGTTCCATTTTCAATAACGGGAAAGATGGTGAATTGAGGAGTCTTTAAAAAAAATTTATTTTTGAGATGGGGTCTCATTCTGTCACCCAGGCTAGAGAGCAGTGGCACGATCATGGCTCACTGCAGTCTCTAACTCCTGGGCTCAAGCAATCCTTCTGGCTCAGCCTCCTGAGTAGCTAGGACCACAGGTGCCACCATACCTGGCTAATTTTTGTAGTTTTTGCAGAGACAGGGTCTTGCTACATTGCCCAGGCTGGTCTCGAACTCCTGGGCTCAAGCAATCCTCCTGCCTTGACTTCTTGAAGCGTTGGGATTACAGGCGTGAGCCACTGCGCCCAGCCTCAAAATTTAATGTCTAAAGTTTTCCTTAATTTTTCTTAGCACAAAAACTCTCAGCCCCAACAATACCTAGTTTTCTCCAAGCCAGAGTCCCACTCTTTTACCCTTTTCAGAGAGAATAAGCATCTGGCTTTCTGCTGCCTTGGGCGTACCCAGTCAAGTAGAGTTGAAGAGAGCAGCTGCTTCTCAAACAGACTCTCGACCAACTGCCATATTTCTACTCCCATTGCCACCCACTCTTCCAGAAGAATGTTGACGCTAATGTCAGAGCGTTTGGAGAGTGTAGTAGTGAAAATCAGGGGCCTTCTTGGCTTTCTCCACTGCTGATTCAAAATTCACCTCAGGTGTGCCCGTCACCACTGTTTGACCATCTGGAAGCTTTCCAGCTTCCAAAATGTTGTTATTTTTGTCTCCTTTTCTATTTTCCCTGTGGGTTTATGCATTTTGTAAAAAGTGCACTTCAATGCCATGTTATTGAGATTTCAGAGAACAGCAGAGGATAATGCATGCAATCAATCCACCATCCTTTACTAGAAGTCAATGGGATGCTCTTTAGTGTCTTTTCCCCATATACTAGTTTAAAAGTTATCCATTCTTTCTATTCGTTTTATGGGTTATCCTTAAAATTTTAATATTCTTGTCTGATCTAACAAAGTCTAAAGATAATCAATATCCCTATCTTTCTCCTGAATAATGCAAAGGGTGCTGAATGCTTTAACTTTGATCTCTCCATTCCCATTTCCAGGTTGCTTCCGTCTGATATTTTAGTTCCTCATTACTTTTAATACCTCCCCCAAAGTAGTCCCTTCATCAATAGATGTTTTTGAGCCCTCCCTACCAGGTGATAAGCACTGGTCGAGGCACTGGGAATAGAGTAGAAAATGAGATAAACTTGGCCAGGTGTGGGGTGGCTCACGCCTGTAATCCCAGCACTTTGGAGGCCAAGGCGGGCAGATCGCTTGAGCCCAGGAGTTCAAGACCAGCCTGGGAAACGTAGTGAGATCCTGTCTCTACAAAAAAAATACAAAAATTAGCTGGGCATTGTGGTGTATGCCTGTGGTCCTAGCTACTCGGGAGGCTGAGGTGGGAGGATCACCTGAGCCCAGGGTGGTCGAGGCTGTGGTGATTGCACCACTGCACTCCATCCTGGGCGACAGTGAGACCCTGTCTTGAAACAAAAACAAAACAAAACAAAAAATAAAAACCCCACAAACTAAACTATGTATAAATACATTTTTGTTAGGTAGAACTATATGAAATTGCCACTATTTGACCAACTTTTAGTGAAAACTAATCGCATAAGCATGTGTGTGTATTTTCATTAATGTTTTTTGGATTTACCTAAACATTTGCTAATTTAATTGCTCCCCATGTCTCCTTCTATCCCATTCCTTTTTTCTGGGCTCCGTTTCCTTTTCAGATTTTTAGTAGTTCTTTTCAGTGAGGATCTGTGAGTGGTAAACTCTCTTTCTCTGAAATTAACTTCTTCCTCTCAAATAATAGTTCACCTGAATGTAAGTCTTGGTTGGCCATTAATTTCCATTCAGTCTTTGGAAGGCACATTGATGCTAAATCAGTTGCCAGTTTAATCATGATTCGTGTGTAGATCATTAGTCTTTCTCTTTGGTTGATTTTAAGATATCCATTGCCTTCAGTGTTCTGCAGATTCACTGTGGTGTGTCCTCATTTGGTTGTGTGTTACTTTTTCCTACCAAGACTCAGGATGCTTCCTGCACCTGAGGATTCGGGTCACTCTTTCTTCAATTTTTGAAATTCCTCAGCCATCATCTTTTGAATATCGTCTCTTCCACAGTCCCTGTGTTCCCTTCACGGAAATCCTACAGGCATATATTGGACCTCCCATTCTGTCCTCCATGTCTCCTACCATCTATCCATACCCTCCTTTTTATATTCATTTTTTTTGAGACAGAGTTTTGCTCTGTGGCCCAGGCTGGAGTGCAATTGCATGATCTTGGCTCACTACAACCTCCGCCTCCCAGGTTCAAGTGATTCTCCTGCCTCAGTCTCCCAAGTAGCTGGGATTACAGACATGCACCATGACGCCTGGCTAATTTTTGTATTTTTAGTAGAGATGGGGTTTCACCATGTTGGCCAGGCTGGTCTGAAACTCCTGACTTCAGGTGATCCACCCGCCTCGGCCTCCCAAAGTGCTGGGATTACAGGCATGAGCCACCGTGCATGGCCAATATCCTCCTTTTTATTTCTCTGATTCTTTCTGTGTGATTTTCTCAGATCTACCTTCTAGTTTACTAATTCTCTCTCCAACTGTAGCTAAATGTGTTTTATATTATAATGACTATACTTTTTTTACTTCTAGATGTTCTATTTAATTCTTTTTCTTTTTGACAAATAGAACTTCTTTCAAAACAAACAAAAGGCCAGGCATGGTGGTTCATGCCTGTAATCCCAGTGCTTTGGGAGGCTGAGGCAGGAGGATTGCTTGAGCCCAGGAGTTCAAGACCAGGCTGGGCAACATAGTGAGATCCTTTCTCTACCAAAAAAAAAAAAAAAAAAAATCAGCTGGGTGCTGTGGGACCACTCCTGTAGTCCCAGAAACTGCAGATTCTTGGGAGGTAGGGACTGGAGGATTGCTTGAGCCTGGGAGGTTGAGGCTGCAGTGAACTGTGATCATGCCACTGCACTCCAGCCTGGGTGACAAGGCCAGACCCTGTCTCAAAAGCAAATAAACAAACAAAGAAACAAACAAAAAAATGCTTATGCAGGTGACTACTTTCTTGCTGGGATAGTTTGAACACTGCATTCAGCATAAACACCTTTCTTTCTGAAATGTATTTGAGATATATATAGATTTTTAAAAAACCCATACCTCCATTAAGGCCTGGTGATAGCGGTAGAAACAATGTAAGTGGGTCCACAATCATATAGATGCCTTTGGTGTGTTCTGAGATGGAGTTCAGGAACACCAAGTAAAGACTGCTACCTCACAGTTTGCATCTGAGTTCTTAGAAGACAAGACTGAAGGAGAACAATTTGTAACAAGATTTACTTGGCCTGGGTGTGGTGGCTCATGCCTGTAATCCCAGTACTCAGGGAGACTGAGGTGGGTGGATCACCTCAGGTCAGGAGTTCGAGACCAGCCTGGCCAACATGGAACAAACCCCACCTCTACTAAAAATACAAAAATTAGCCAGGCGTGGCAGCATACACCTGTAATCCCAGCTACTCAGGAGACTGAGGCAGGAGAATCGCTTGAACCCAGTGGGTGGAGGTTGCAGTGAGCCGAGATCGTGCCACTGCACTCTAGCCTGGGTGACAAAGTGAGACTCTGCCTTAAAAAAAAAAAAAAAGACTTACTGTTCAGAAGAAGAAGTCACTAATGTTGTTTTAAAGAACAGGTCACAAGAGAAAGACTCTAGAAGATCTCACTTGGTGCATATCAAGTGACTATTTGAGACCCATATACTTGCTTAATCCAGGTGTTTAAGGCAAAGCTGCCGTCGCTGAGTAGGAAGGAGTAAGGTACCCGCTAACCTTTACCAGTCTACATTTTAAAATCCTCCTTACTCCACATCCAGATTGAGTCAGCAATTCTTGGATAGTAAAAAACAAAAACACAAAACAAAGTAAAGGGGCAACTCTCTTGAAAATGCAGCTGTCCACAAACACTGTGATACGAAATGACAGTCAAGGAAAGAGCAGCACAAACAAGTTCACGTGGAAGGAATCTGTTCAAAGTCTTTGGATTTAAGCACAAGTTCCCTAAAAGCCCTTACTCACAGAAGAAATTAGATAATAAATAGGATGGAATTCTTTAAGCTTTCATTTTGTTTTGGGTAACTCTGTTGCCCAGGCTGGAGTGCAGTGGCGTGATCACGGCTCACTGCAGCCTCCATCTCCCAGGTTCAGGTGGTCCTTCCACCTCAGCCTCCTGAGTGGCTGGGACTACAAGCATGTGCCACCATGCTAGGCTAATTTTTGTAATTTATTTTAGTTTTCTTTTTTTTGCTTTTGTTTTTGTTTGTTTGTTTGTAGAGACAGGGTTTTGCCATGTTGCCCAGGCTGGTCTCAAATTCCTGGGCTCAAGTGATCCTCCCACCTTAGCCTTCCAAAGAGCTGGGATTACAGGCATGAGCTACTGCACCTGGCCAAGAATTTTTTAAAAATCACTATCTGGCAACTCTCAGGATAATATTTGACTCAGGCAAAGATCATCAATGAATGATAAAACCATTGGGTGAAACATTGTTGCAGAATGGGATGCTCACAGGGCTTCAAAGTATTGCTCCACAAATTACTTATCAATAACTTGAAAAACCAGGCCGGGCGCAGTGGCTCATGCCTGTAATCCCAGCACTTTGGGAGGCTGAGGCGGGCGGATCACAAGGTCAGGAGATCAAGACCATCCTGGCTAACACAGTGAAACCCCGTCTCTACTAAAAATACAAAAAAATTAGCCGGGCGAGGTGGCGGGCGCCTGTAGTCCCAGCTACTCAGGAGGCTAAGGCAGGAGAATGGCGTGAACCCAGGTGGCGGAGCTTGCAGTGAGCAGATATCATGTCACTGCACTCCAGCCTGGGTGACAGAGCGAGACTCCGTCTCAATAAAAAAAACTTAAAAAACCAAACTGTACTAACCATGGAGAAATCTGGTTGTTATCACTTTAACTGAGTGACCAAACTTAGCATCACTAAATAGAGTGCAACCTAATGGTTCATGCCTCCAGCTAGGATGCAGTAATAAGGGCCAGATATCACTGAGTAAGTATTTTTGCCAAAAATGTTTAACCTTAATCTAATCATGAGAAAATAATCACTCAAATCCAGAATGTGGGACATTTTACAATATATCCTCCTTGCACTCTTCCAAAAAAAAAAAAAATTAATGTCATGAAAACAAACAAATGGTAGGGTTGGGAAGAACTGTTCTAAATTTAAAAACTAAAGAGGGATAACAACCAGATGAGATGTATTAGAGCTTGAATTTAAAGAGACAGAAAAACAACTATAAAAGCATTTAGGGGAAAATTGGAATATGTAGCATATGTTAGATGACATTAAGGAATCATGCTAATTTTCAAAGGTATGATGTTTTTTTCTTCTGTAAAAGAGTCCTTATTTTTCACTAGGTATGTTGAAGTATTTAGGGTGAAGTGTCATGTTGGCTATAATTATTTCAAATGGTTTCATACACAAAGCACATACCACATACACATATACATATACCTCCGACCAACCCAAATCATGTTCAACACTGAAACTGTAAGATGCCACCAAACAGGGAAGCATGAACGTGTCTTGCGTCTACCCATTGTATCAATCTAGGTTCAGTCAGAAAAACAAAAGCCACTCCATGTATTTCAGGTATGAAAGGCTTTAAAGAAAAAAATTAAAGGTTTATCCAACTCTTGGAAGGGCTGGAGGAGTGACCATCTTGGTTTGCAGTTCAGAAGGAGTGACTCTCAAATGCTCATTGGTAAGTGGCTACAAATGGGAAGCTCACCTTATTATGCCTGCAATATCAATGCATGCGATTCCTAGGAAGGTCATGCAGAAGCGCTTTAAACTCCAAGCCTGTCCATGCTCCTGTCTGCAACTGGCATTGAAACATAACGGCCTCTCCTCTTCCGTCTCACACTGGCTGACTCTAACCTAGGCTCATAGAGAGAAGGGATAGAAAATGGATTAATAGTTCCAAGTGTCCCCTCTGCATCTCATAAAAGACCTTAGAAAGGGCAGTGATAATGCCGATTTGCAAAAAGACAATCCAACGCAGTTGTATTTTACAGCACAGGCTCTTTAAGTTTGGGTTATCAGCAAAAACCCATTAGAGTATGAGAAATTTCTTTTTAAATTGTGGCAAAATATATGTAATATAAAAATTACCATTGTAGCTATTGTACATTGTAGCTAAGTATACAGTCCAGTAGCATTAAGTACATTTACACTGTTGTGTACCACTATCTAGCTCCAAAAATCTTTAATCTTCCCAAACAGAAACTTGTACCCATTAACCAATACCTTCTCCTTCCTCATTTCTCCTAGAAACCAGAATTATACTTTGTGTCTCTATAAATTTGACTACTCTGGGTACTTCATATAAGTGGAATCATAGTATGTGTCCTTCTGTGACTGGCTTCTTTCAGTTAGAATCATGTCTTCAGCCAGGTGCGGTGGCTCACGTCTGTAAACCCAGCACTTTGGGACGCCAAGGTGGGTGGATCACGAGGTCAGGAGATCGAGACCACCCTGGCTAACACGATGAAACCCCGTCTCTATGAAACATACAAAAAATTAGCCAGCTAAAAAATTAGCCGGTGGGCTCCTGTGGTCCCAGCTGCTCAGGAGGCTGAGGCAGGAGAATGGTGTGAACCCAGGAGGCGGAACTTGCAGTGAGCCAAGATCGTGCCACTACACTCCAGCCTGGGCAACAGAGCAAGACTCCGTCTCAAAAAAAAAAAAAAAAAAAGAATCATGTCTTCAAGATTCATCCATGTTATAGCATGTGTCAGATTTCCTTTTTTTTTTTTTTTTTTTTTTTTTTTGAGACAGAGTCTCTCTCTGCCACCCAGACTGGAGGGCAGTAGCACAATCTCAGCTCGCTGCAGTGTCTGCCTTCTGGGTTCAAGCAATTCTTGTGCCTCAACCTCCCGAGTAGCTGGAATTACAGGCATGCACCACCACACCTGGCTAATTTTTGTATTTTTAGTAGAGACGGGGTTTTACCATGTTGACCAGGCTGGTCTTGAACTTCTGGCCTCAAGTGATCTGCCTGCCTCGGCCTCCCAAAGTGTTGGGATTACAGGCGTGAGCCACTACGCCTGGCCCTTGATTGTCATTATTTAAGGCTAAGTGATATTCTGCTGTCTGTATACACCACATTTTGTTTATTCATTCATCTGTCAATGGACATTTGGGTTGTTTCCACGCCTTGGTTATTGTGGATAACACCACTGTGAACATGAGCATACAAATATCTGCTCCAGTCCCTGCTTTTAACTCTTTTGGGTATATGCCCAGAGGTGGAATTGCTGGGTCACAAGGTAATTCTAGGTTTAATTTGTTGAGGGACTGTTGTACTGTTCTCCACCGTAGCTGTACCATTTTACCTTCCCAGCAGCAGCATCCAGTGGACAAGCGGTCCAGTTTCTCCACATCTTCACCCACACTTGTTACTTTTGGCTTTTATATTATTTTTTAAAAATAACATTCTAATGGGTGTTAAGTGGTCAGAACTGATTCTTTTAGGAGAAGAGATAGAGGTCAGGGGGATGGCTCACACCTGTAATCCCAGCACTTCGGGAGGCCTAGGTGGGCGGATCATTTGAGGTCAGGAGTTTGAGATCAGCCTGGCCAACATGGTGAAACCCCATCTCTACTAAAAATACAAAAATTAGCTGGGTGTGGTGGTGTGCACCTGTAATCCCAGCTACTTGGGGGAGCTGAGGGATGAGAATCGCTTGAACCCGGGAGGTAGAAGTTGCAGTGAGCTGAGATTGCACCACTGCATGGCCTGGTGACACAGCAAGACTCTATCTCAAAAAAAAAAAAAGAGTAGAGATAGAAAAGCATTGAGAACACAGCCTCAGCTCAGCTCAGTCTGCCATGGTGGGAAGCCATTAATTCTTCACTCTTGAAACCTTTTCTTCCTTGGTGTAGCAGAGGCTGCAAGTCACCTCTGCAACTTTATTCTTCCCTTCTTTCTCAGTTATAAAATCCCTGATTTTAGAAACATCTTTATTGAGATGTAATTCACATACCGTAACATTCACTACAATTGAATGGTTTTTAGTATATTCACAGATTTGTACAACTATCACCACAATCTAAGTTTAGAACTGTTTTCATCATCCCACAAAGAAACCCCACACCCATTAGCAGTTATTCACTATTTCCTCCCAACCAACCTCCCCTCCTCCCAATAGCCCTAGGCAAACACTAGTCTACTTTCTGTCTCTACCGATTTGTCTTTTCTGGACATTTCATACAAATGAGATTTTACAACATGTGGTCTTTTGTGACTGGCTTTTTTCCCCTAGCATAATGTTTTGCAGGTTTGTCTGTGTTGTAGCAGGTATCAGTACTTCAACCCCTTTTACTGCCAAGTAATATTCCATTATATGGATAGCTCATATTTTGTTTATCCATTCATCAGTTGATGGACATTTGGGTTGTTTCCGTTTTCTTGACTATTATGAATAATGTTGCCATGAACATTAATGCACAAGTTTTTGTGCAGATGTGTATTTTCATGTGTCTTGGTTTTATACCTGGGAGTAGAATTGCTGAGTCATAGGAGAGCTCCTCCATGTTTAACCATTAACAAACTGCCAGACTGTTTTCCAAAGAAACGGCACCATTGTACAATCCCACCAGCAAGGTATGAGGGTAGAATCCCCGATTTTTAACTGATCATTGAGCTCAGGTCCATTCAAAACAAAGATGACATTTCCTAACCTTCCTTACAAGTAGTTCTGACCAGTGGGATGGGAGAAGAAGTTAGGTTTTGTCTTTAAAAGAAAGAGTGGCCAGGCGCCGTGGCTCACGCCTGTAATCCCAGCACTTTGGGAGGCTGAGGTGGGCGGATCATCTGAGGCCAGGAGTTCGGGACCAGCTTGACCAACATGGAGAAACCCTGCTCTACTAAAAATACAAAATTAGCTGGGCGTGGTGGTGCATGCCTGTAATCCCAGCTACTCAGGAGGCTGAGGTGGGAGAATCGCTTGAACCCGGGAGGCGGAGGTTTCAATGAGCCAAGATTGTGCCATTGCACTCCAGCCTGGGCAACAAGAGTGAAACTCCATCTCAAACAAAAAAAGAAAGAAAGGAGGGTACACCCTACACTCTCTTCTCCTCCACCCTGCCCCCTTTCCAGTGGCTGGATGTGGACATGGTGGTAAGCTATCTTAGATCATGTGGACAAGGGAAACACATAGGGATATTAGAGCCTCTAGACAGAAGGAACTTAGGACCCTGGACAGCTTTGTGGAGCAGTGCTTCCATACCAGTGAAGTTTTGTATGGGAGAAAATACACATTTTTAACTTCTGTAAGCCACTGTTATTTTGGGTCTCTCAGAGCAGCCATATATAATTTAACTAATATATTTTCTTTCTGTGATTCTTCTTTATTTTGATTATACTTCTACTTCTTTGCCCCTCTTTTAGGAGGGAGGTGCTGCTCCAAGCACTAACTCAGAATATAGACCCTCTCCCTCTTGCAATTGTGCCAGCTTGGAGTTCTTTGCTTCCACTGTAGGTGAAGGAAGGAAAAAGTATGGAGAACTCACATCCACTCTTCATTATCCTCAAACAGAAGTAACCCATTTTCTTCTGCTCACAGCCCATTGGCCAGAACTAACTGTATGACCCCAATCTAATTGCAAAGGAGTCTGGGAAGTAGAGCACAGTACATGGATCTTTGGAAAGCGTTAATTTTCTCTGCCAAAGGTTTCTTTTTTTGTTGTTTTTTTTGAAATAGAGTCTTGCTCTGTCACCCAGGGTGGAGTCCAGTGGCCCAATCTTAGCTCACTGCAACCTCCCCCTCCCAGGTTCAAGCACTCCTCCAGCCTCGGCCTCCCGAGTAGCTAGGATTACAGGCGTGTGC
Organism: Macaca thibetana thibetana; assembly: GCF_024542745.1. Taxonomy (NCBI): domain Eukaryota; kingdom Metazoa; phylum Chordata; class Mammalia; order Primates; family Cercopithecidae; genus Macaca; species Macaca thibetana. The sequence continues at coordinate 108,532,947 of NC_065591.1, read as the reverse complement.
CATCACACCTGGCTAATTTTTTTTTTTGTATATATGCATACAAAAAATGTGCTAATTTTTTGTATATATGCATACATATACATACATACACATATACATATATGTATGCAAGAATGTAACATATATGTGTGTATACATATACACACATATATATGTCCCTTGCAGCCAAGTCTAATTCTTTTTTTTTTTTGTTTTTGTTTTTGTTTTTGTTTTTGTTTTTTTGAGACGGAGTCTCGCTCTGTCGCCCAGGCTGGAGTGCAGTGGCGCGATCTCGGCTCACTGCAAGCTCCGCCTCCTGGGTTTACGCCATTCTCCTGCCTCAGCCTCCTGAGTAGCTGGGACTACAGGCGCCCGCCACCGCGCCCGGCTAATTTTTTGTATTTTTAGTAGAGACGGGGTTTCACCGTGGTCTCGATCTCCTGACCTTGTGATCCGCCCGCCTCGGCCTCCCAAAGTGCTGGGATTACAGGCTTGAGCCACCGCGCCCGGCCAGCCAAGTCTAATTCTAACTAATACAAACTAACTCTAAAAAATGAATATACATTCACCGGGGATAGGCTATTTCAAGCAGAGGGAAGAGCCTGTATAAAGGCTCAGGGAATGCTGTGGTTTTATGTGGCAGCGGACGAGACTGGAAATAAGTCAGGATGATCCACAGTGGAGGATGAATTAAATGGGCAGGAGTGTGGCAGAAAGACCTGTTGGAGGCTATGAATGTAATCAAAGTGACAGACAACTGGTGCAATGATTGTAGTGGAAATGGAGGTGAGGAGATTGATTCAAGATGCATTTAGGACCAAGAATCGGGAGCTTGTGAACGTGTGTGTATGAGTACAGTAGATGGAGTGGGTGTGTCATCAGAGAAGATCTGAGCATTTGGGCTTGCTCTCCTCAGAGGCCCTGCTGGTGGAGTTCAGCCTTTCCCCATGGGGCAAATCCTACTTTCACTCCAGTTCCTGGGGCTCAGAGTCCCTGGCCCAGATGTCTCTTGCCATCTCATCTTCACCCTGCCTGGCTTCCCTTGCTTGTTCCAGGATTATTTCACAAAGAGGGACGTGGTTGGGTCTTTAACCCTGTGAATGCCAGCTCTCCCCAGGATGCCTGAGGAGCCTGTAGTGGAGCTGTCAGGGGCTGCTCAGGTTCTGGCTGGCAGCTGGACACTGTCCGTCTTGCCAGCTGGGACACAGTGCCTCTGGGTAGTTGTGTAAGAGAGGGGCCCTTGGCAGACATACAGGTTCTTCTCTATTGGTGGGCCAGCCAGCAGGTCAGTGGGAAGGTTAAAGGTCATGGGGTTTGGGGGAAACTGGGTGAGGAGTTCAGACCCATTCCCAGTAAAGCCTCTGGGAAGCACTTCTCTACTGGGGTAGCCCCTGATACCAGGGCACTCATTAACCCTCTGGGTGCCAGGGAAAAGGCAGGAGGTGAGTGCTGGGAGGCAGCTGAGGTCAACTTCTTTTGAACTTCCACGTGGTATTTACTCAGAGCAATTGGTGCCAGAGGCTCAGGGCCCTGGAGTATAAAGCAGAATGTCTGCTCTCTGTGCCCAGACGTGAGCAGGTGAGCAGCTGGGGCAGAGGGATGGGGGTCACAGTCCTAAGGCAGGGTATCGCAGGTGGCCTCAGGGGCGAGCCTGGGGTGGCCCCTAAGACGTCCTCTTGGAACACTTTGGCAGAGTTGTATCTTTGCCCTCGTTATGGCTCAGCGTTTCCCACCATGAAATGGGAGGGAGGGAGACAGGTGGGCAGGGGAGAGGTGGTAGAAGTGGCCTAGGGAGCTGCTCCTGGGGTCTGGGACCTTTGCAAAGGGGTTAGAGCAGCACGCTCCCTGCTACCTGACTGAGGTGGCAGGGGCACGCCCTCTCCCCATGTCTGAGGAAGACACCCCAGCCTCCTTGACTCACCTAGGTCAGTCCTCTTGAGCCCCAACAGCTCTGTACTCCCCAGCCCAAGGAAGGGTTAACAGGATTTCGGGCAGTTGCCCCTGGAGAGGTCCCCTGGGCAAGTCACCTGCACCATGTCCCTTCCTCTGCTTCTTCCCCTAACCAGGCCTCCCTCCACCTGTCTTCAGAGAGCAGATAATGGCAAGCATGGCTGCCGTGCTCACCTGGGCTCTGGCTCTTCTTTCAGGTGGGTCTCCGACCCTGACTTCAACGTGGGGGTGTGGGTGGAGGCTGGCCTGAGGGCCCTGTCCACCCTGGGGAGGAGAGCCCAGGCCCTGATTACCTAGTTCCTCTCCGCAGCGTTTTCGGCCACCCAGGCACGGAAAGGCTTCTGGGACTACTTCAGTCAGACAAGCGGGGACAAAGGCAGGGTGGAGCAGATCCATCAGCAGAAGATGGCCCGCGAGCCCGCGTGAGTGTCCAGGGGAAGGGGAGTAGGCGAAGGGAGGAGACAGCTGGACCATGCCATGATGCCCTGCCTCTGCTGCCTCAACCTCTGTGGCCGCTGCTGGGACAGAGGAAAGGAGCGGTGCTAGCTCTACCCGCAGATCCCGGCCATCCTGGGCTCTTCAGCGCCCTCTGCCTGCAGCCCCCATCTTGACAACTCCATAGCTGTTGCCCCATTGCCCACTGAGGCGCGGGACCTGGGATCAACCGGGAAGACGCCCGCTGCAGTCCCCAGAATCAAAGGATGATGTGGCGCATCTATGTTTATTTGTAGAGTGTTGTAGGTCTGGATTTGCATGTGCGATGTGTTTGTGCTTCGTGCGTGAGGAGTTGTGACTGGCCAGGGTTAGGACAACAGCCCTCGACTCTGGGGCCAACGCCCTGAGTCCTTGGTTCCCCCAGAGGATCAGTGACCGATGACTTGGGGATAAAGGAGATGATGGGGGCTAGCAGTCTGATGACCTGGATATCTGTCCCCTTCCCCAGGAGCCTGAAAGACAGCCTTGAGCAAGACCTCAACAATATGAACAAGTTCCTGGAAAAGCTCAGGCCTCTGAGTGGGAGCGAGGCTCCTCGGCTCCCACAGGACCCGGTGGGCATGCGGCAGCAGCTGCAGGAGGAGTTGGAGGAGGTGAAGGCGCGCCTCCAGCCCTACATGGCAGAAGCGCACGAGCTGGTGGGCTGGAATTTGGAAGGCTTGCGGCAGCAACTGAAGCCCTACACGATGGATCTGATGGAGCAGGTGGCCCTGCGCGTGCAGGAGCTGCAGGAGCAGTTGCGCGTGGTGGGAGAAGACACCAAGGCCCAGCTGCTGGGGGGCGTGGACGAGGCGCGGGCTTTGCTGCAGGAACTACAGAGCCGTGTGGTGAACCACACTGGCCGCTTCAGAGAGTTCTTCCACCCCTACGCCGAGAGCCTGGTGAGCGGCATCGGGCGCCACGTGCAGGAGCTGCACCGCAGGGTGGCTTCACACGCCCCAGCCAGTCCCGCGCGCCTCAGTCGCTGCGTGCAGGTGCTCTCCCGGAAGCTCACGCTCAAGGCCAAGGCCCTGCACACACGCATCCAGCAGAACCTGGACCAGCTGCGCGATGAGCTCAGCAGGGCCTTTGCAGGCACTGGGACTGAGGAGGGGGCCGGCCCAGATCCCCAGATGCTCTCGGAAGAGGTGCGCCAGCGACTCCAGGCTTTCCGCCAGGACACCTACCTGCAGATCGCTGCCTTCACTCAGGCCATCGACCAGGAGACTGAGGAAGTCCAGCAGCAGCTGGCGCCACCTCCACCAGGCCACAGCGCCTTCACCCCAGAGTTTCAACAAACGGACAGTGGCAAGGTTCTGAGCAAGCTGCAGGCCCGTCTGGATGACCTGTGGGAAGACATCACTCACAGCCTTCATGACCAAGGCCACAGCCACCTGGGGGAGCCCTGAGGGTCTACCTGCCCAGGGCCATTCCCAGCTCCTTGTCTGGGGAGCCCTGGCTCTGAGCCTCTAGCATGGTTCAGTCCTTGAAAGCGGCCTGTTGGGTGGAGGGCGGAAGGTCCTGTGCAGGACAGGGAGGCCACCAAAGGGGCTGCTGTCTCCCGCATATCCAGCCTCCTGCGGCTCCCCCATCTGGATGCATTACACTCACCAGGCTTTGCAAACCCAGCCTTCCAGTGCTCATTTGGGAATGCTCATGAGTTGCTCCATTCAAGGGTGAGGGAGTAGGGAGGGAGAGGCACCATGCGTGTGGGTGATTATCTGCAAGCCTGTTTGCTGTGATGCTGGAAGCCTGTGCCACTGCGTCCTGGAGTTTGGCTCTGGTCACTTCTGGCTGCCTGGTGGCCACTGCTACAGCTGGTCCACAGAGAGGAGCACTTGTCTCCCCAGGGCTGCCATGGCAGCTATCAGGGGAATAGAAGGGAGAAAGAGGAGAATATCATGGGGACAACATGTGATGGTGTGTGAATATCCCTGCTGGCTCTGATGCTGGTGGGTATGAAAAGTGGGGGCCGTGATAGGAGAGGGCAGAGCCCATGTTTCCTGACATAGCTCTACACCTAAATAAGGGGCTGAACCCTCCAAACTGTGGGAGCTCCTTAAACCCTATGGGGAGCATAATGTGTGCTCTCCCCATCTCCAGCCCCTCCCTCTGGACTCCCAAGCTGAAGCCTAGACTTCTGGCTCAAATGAAATAGATGTTTATGATAGAAGTTTGCCTGGTGTGACTCTCATTTGGACCATGTCTGAAAGCAGTGGCCTCACCACTCTCCCCAAAGCACACCCATCACCCACTCCATTCCCTTGCTGCTCTTTCTCATTGACCCCCTCCCAGTCCAGGTCTGTCAAAGGGGTTCTGACTGGGCTCTGCTTCAGGGATCCTGGCTAGACAACGCTGTCTGTCACACCTGGTGGGAGGGCCTGAGTTACGGACCCTTCCTCCGCACCTGCAGTATTCACTAGCCTGCTCCCCACAGGACAGTGTGCATGGAATGCAGGCTGTGTCTGGAAGACCTGTGGCCCTGGGGGACCTGAAATTCCTGAGGTGGACTGCCTGCTTCCTTTGTTCCTGCTGTTCTAGAGTTTAAATGGCCTCTTTTTATGCTGGACTCTCTTCTTGGGACTCTCAAACTCTTTCACTCAGCAGCATCAATGCTCCCTATAGATCCCCTGGGAACTGAAACTGCGGTGTGGTGGAGGAAGTGGAAAGGGTAAACACAGTCTCTTGTCTTTGGACTGCCCTGTCCGGCCCCCTTTCCTCCCAGTTCAGCCTACTGTCCCAGGGTTCTCAGCACCTGCCTGTTCCCCAACCCCGTAGCACAGACCCCACACATATGTAGGCTCATCATGCCTGCAGGCTGGTCTTCCCTGACACCCTGGATGTTGACAATAGAACTGGGTTGTGGACCCAGCACCTGGAGAGAAGAAGTGCTAGAAAGGTAGAAATAATAAAAGGTGTTTTTGTTGTTAGGAAACTGGAAAAGCATGGGTCAAGGGGGTGGGCTATGGTGGGGATGGGAGGAGGTGGGAGTGAAAATGAGGGCTGTGTACTTGAGGCTGGGATTGGGGAAGGTAGTGATGAGGACAGAATAGGGAGTGGGAAGGACAGAAAAGGACAGCCGGCTTCAGGGATTGAGAGAGGGGAAAAAGCTGAGCCACCCGGAGGGGGGACCTAGCACGCAAGCAGCATGTGGCCCAACACTGGAACCAAGCATCCCGGCTCCGGGCGCACCGTCTCAGGATTCCCCAGGGACAAGTCCGGCCCCTTGTCCTCAAGGCTCTACCGACGTAAGGACCAATAGAACCCGGTGCGGTGGAGCTATTGTGAAGGAGCAAAAAACTGCCCTGGTTCTAAGAGGACGTCTTGGGGGAAGTGACGGCTGAGTTGAGGTGGATCTGGCTGGCGATGGAAGGTTCGAGCCATATAAACCTGGGAACCCGGAGCCTTTGACGACATTGTTCCCCGAAGGCCCGGAGTCTGCGGACTCTTTAAGAAGGGAGGCGGGGGTGGTGGCAGCTGGCGGAAGTGACGGTAGGGGTGGGGCCGCTAGAGGGGCGGAAGTCGGAAGCAGAGGTCCAAATTGCGCGTGGTGGCCATGGCGGCGAGCGGGGCTGTGGAACCCGGGCCCCCGGGGGCTGCTGTCGCCCCCTCGTCCGCCCTGGCCCCGCCGCCCGCCGCTGATCACTTGTTCCGGCCCATCAGCGCCGAGGACGAGGAGCAGCAGCCCACCGAGATCGAATCGCTATGCATGAACTGTTACTGCAATGTGAGGCGGGGGGGGTAGGGCTTGGGCCGGGACGAGCCGGGGGTCGGACCCAGCCAGGTGGGCCTTGCCGGGGACCCCGAGACGCACCCGGAGATAGTAGGGCGGGGAACGGGAGTTTCATTGATTTTTTTTTCCTTCGCTGCTTTCTGCTTCACCAGGGCATGACGCGCCTTCTGCTCACCAAGATTCCCTTCTTCAGAGAAATAATCGTGAGCTCCTTTTCCTGCGAGCACTGTGGCTGGAACAACACGGAGATTCAGTCGGCAGGCAGGGTCCAGGACCAGGGAGTACGATACACTTTGACCGTCAGGGCTCCGGAGGTGAGAGGACCTTGGAGCAGGTACCTCAGTATTCTAGAGGGAGATTGGGGACTGGGGTCAGAGCTCAGGTCCAGGCGGTCTGATCTTAAATAAATCCCCCTATGTCTCCTAGCCTTAGTTTCTTTTGTAAAATGGTACTGGTGTTGTCATCAGCTCAGGTGAGATAAGATTTGTGAAAATGCTTCGTAAATGTCTGAGCGTATGAAATGAGCAGTAGTTGTTATGAATAGTATTCTCACCATTTGGACAGCCTGGCTCACACCACCTGTACTATTTGAAAGGAGCAGTCTGGACCCTGTGGAGTGGTGAGAGGGAGAGACAGCTGGGCTGGGGTCTGATGGAAAGGGGACAGTCTGGTTATTACTTGAGGAGAAGCTGTTCTGCAGCCTCTTTGTACTGAACGTATTCCTTTCTGCCCAGGACATGAATAGAGAAGTGGTGAAGACTGACTCTGCTACCACAAGGATTCCTGAGCTAGATTTTGAAATTCCTGCCTTTAGCCAGAAAGGAGGTAAGTTTAAAATCAGAGTATTTGGGCTATTCACATGTAGCCAGAATCTTACCCTCTTTCTTGCAAACCCCCTGGTGCCAGGTCTAATGGTTTGTGTATGGGTTCTACCATGTAATCATTGTGATTTTCATTGGTTTATCATGAGTAGAAAGCTTAGGTCAAACAGCTCGAGATGGTAGAAAGTAATGGTAATACCATAGTGTGTTTATTATAGAATTTTAGCATCACTGTTATCAGGCATGAATGGAACCTTGCACCTGGCCTTCTCATTTTATGGATGAGGAAATTAAGACCCAGAGAGTTCAAGTGAATTGCCCAGGGTCATACAGGCACTTGATAGCAGAGCTAAGGCTAAGTCACACTTGTCTTTTGTTGTTGTTCACAAGCTCTGACCACTGTTGAAGGATTGATCACCCGTGCTATCTCTGGCCTGGAGCAGGACCAGCCTGCACGAAGGGTAAGCTGGGGTTTTCTGATTGTAGCGGCTCAAGGAATAATTGCTTATATGTGTCTGACTATAGAGTGTCCCATGTGTCTGAATAGTCTCTGACTAAATTTTGGAAACTTGCTGGGTAAGCATATGGTGGTGCTGGAGCTGCTAGGATGTTGCATATGTTGTAATTATTATCTTTTCCATTTCCCTCTCTCAGTATATATTCAGGCCTCATCAGACAGACGATATAACGTTACCTCTGAAGAGCTTTTCCTAATCCCCTTGGGTTATCTGTGTTTCCTGAGTATTCTGTTGCATTCTTATATTTATTATGACAAGTAATATACTTGCATACTATAACTGCATACTATAACTGCATCTTTAGTTATTTGTCTCCTTAATTGACTGGGGAGTCCCATGAGAGGACTGATATATTTACTATTATATCTCTAACATGGCATGAGTGGCTGGGCTAAATGGTTGAATGAATGAGAAAAATGAGGCTTGCCTGTCACCACCCGTCAACTTCAGGCTTGTTTGCTACATCTCATTATGAAGCCTGAAGTTTCCACTCACAATGAGACAGGTGGTGACTTCCTAATGGAAGTAACATGGGCATGACGAGGGGCAGGGCATAAGTACACCACCAGGGCTGATGCTTTACTCTCTGTTCACGGCAGGCAAACAAAGATGCTACAGCTGAAAGAATTGATGAGTTCATTGTCAAACTGAAGGAGCTAAAGCAAGTAGCCTCCCCTTTCACTCTGGTGAGTATTGAGAGACTGGAGTTGCCCTCGATTAGGGGAGGAAGGACTATTAAGACTGCTGGGATTTTCCACTGTGGTGCCTGAGTGGTCTGATAGTAGGTGATGTAGGATTGTTTATGATTTCCTTTTGCAATGACTCTCTCTTCACCCATTTGTTAGATCATTGATGATCCCTCAGGGAACAGCTTTGTGGAAAACCCACATGCTCCTCAGAAAGATGATTCCCTGGTGATCACACACTACAACCGGACCCAACATCAGAAAGAGATGCTGGGGCTCCAAGTAAGTGGACTAAAGGATCCAGAAGAATGCTCTGGAATTATCGCACACTCTGGATTGCTTGGAGTCAGTGGAACTTATTTTGCTGCTGCTGCTCTGTGTGCCCTATCTCAGCTTGTTTGTGCTTCTCATCTTGCTCATGTCCAGGACTTGGGTAAACTTCACAGAAAGGATGGCAGTGGCTGTGATCCTATCTTAAGCCCTGTTCTTCCCTTGGTTGGGGCTTTACTTTGTGGTTTCTCTAACTGATGAGGTGGCACCTGACATAAGTGAGCCAGAGCATTTTCTTCCACTCCAGGGCAGGGTGTTGGGGACACTGAGTTATACCTGCCAACATGCGATGTGCATCTTTGCCATTTTAGGAAGAAGCACCAGCAGAGAAGCCAGAAGAGGAAGATCTCAGAAATGAAGTGAGTCACATTGGCTACTGGTGAGGAAGGAGCAGAGCTGTGGGCTGAGACTGATGCTGTTCAGCATCTGTCTTCCTTGTCACCAACACAGATGACCACCAGCATACCAACTGAGTGTCTTTAGCCTGAACATCCCATCGGGGAGGGCTCACCCTTTGTCCCAATGTTGTGTTCCAGGTGCTCCAGTTCAACACAAACTGCCCAGAATGCAATGCCCCTGCTCAGACCAACATGAAGCTAGTACGTATCTTTTGCCAAGCAGTTGGGTTGCTCTTCCTCTGACTCAGGCATGAAGATTATAATTAGGCTGGGAGCATCCCTTTCAAGGAAAGCACATACGTTATACCCAGTAATAAGGAGGATATTATCTTTGATTAGACTGTGTACCTTGGGTTTTATGTTCAAAGAGAAAATTAGGCCATGGTCACTAGACTGTGTGTATGTGGTCTGAGCCATGCCTTCAAATGTGTGAACAGGGATCGCCATGGGTTGGGAACTTGCCCTCTTCTGGAGCACTCTGTGGGCTGCCTCTTGTGAATATTTCCTGCAGTTCTGGGACCAGCATATGTTTGTGTGGGGTTTGGCTTTGTTTTTCCCCAGATGGTGGTCCTGTTCACCTGGATGTAGATTTCCTTAACTCCGTTTTCCAGAAATCCCTCACTTTAAGGAGGTTATCATCATGGCTACCAACTGCGAGAACTGTGGGCATCGGACCAATGAGGTGGGTGGGCACCATTATTTGGGAAGAAGACTAGCTTAAGGTTAACCCCCTTTTAACTATCATTCTTCCTAAATACTTCAGGACTTGGGGGCAGGGGGTGTAGAGCAGCTTGGGTCTTTTTCTTAGGTCTAGTGTAGGGTAAAGAGCCCTTGAAGGAACGGGAAGTAGCCTAGAAAAGAAAAGTTAGAGATTCTATAACTTGTTTAAGACATATTAAAGGTTGATGATATAAGAGAAAAGTCTTTTGACCCACTCCTCAGAGGTGTGGAAGTTCAGTGAGGCAGACTTAAGACTTCACAATGAAGAACCCAATAGAGCTGTCTGAAAATAGAATGAGCTGCCTTGGAGAATTATAAATTCCCTTCTCCTGAGTGTATCTGAGTATAAGCTAATTCAGTTCTTTAACCAGAATATTATAAAGGAGACACTCATTGGATGCAGTGGATGAAAGGACTGCAATAAATGCTTAAAAGTCTCTTTCAACCCCAAGAGTCAGGTTTTTTAAAGGTAAATTCAGAGTTTGTTGGCAGTTTGGGAGAGGTTTTGGCATGTTACCAGGGTTGGGCACTGCTCCTGGCCAGCTCTTGGTGTTTTTGGTTTGGGTGACTGCTGTTTAGAAGGCTCTTTCTTTGGTAGCTATTAGTGGGCCTAACTGATTGGAGGTCTAAGCCTACACTCCACGTCTCCTGGGTACCAAGATAGGCTCAGGTCTTCTCTCTGTTGCTCCTGACTGTTATCTATGCAGGTGAAATCTGGAGGAGCAGTAGAACCCTTGGGCACCAGGATCACCCTCCACATCACAGATCCGTCAGATATGACCAGAGACCTCCTCAAGGTAACAGTCAGCTTGGGAAAGTCAGTGTCCTCCTCCTAAGTTAGATAAGCTGTCTCTATCTAGGTGAAGCTGTCTTTTAGGAATAATGTTCAGGGCCATGAGGCATCTCCTACTTCCCTGGCTTTGAGGACCCCTGAGCAGAGGGGATTAATCCAAGGTTGGAATTGCAGATGTAGAAGGTGACCTGTTAGCTCTTTCTGATGACTGGGTAGCTTTTTGGCCTCCAGTGTTTCTCTGGGTCCTCTTCTCTGTCCCCTAATGACAGGATACCCGACAGCTTGAAACTATGACTGAGTTTCCCTTTATTAAGTTGGATCCATTCCCGTGGTTCAGATGGACAGGAGTGAGTCTCAAGCTTTAACAAGGGAGTCAGAGAAAACTGGGACAGCTGCCCTTGTCCCCAGTCTATCACTACTGGTATTAATTGAGCAGGAGGCCTCTGGTTGGCTTTCTTTGCTTCTGACTTAAAGCTTAAAACTGACCTCTCATCTCACAGTCTGAGACTTGCAGTGTGGAAATCCCAGAGCTAGAATTTGAACTGGGAATGGCCGTCCTTGGGGGCAAGTTCACCACCCTGGAAGGGCTGCTGAAAGACATCCGAGAACTGGTGAGTCACCTGAGTAGCGTGTAAACCATCTTTGAGCAATTTGGCTGTGTGAAAAAGGACTGGAAAACTTCAAACATCCTAGTTTTCGGTGGTGGTAACTGGGTTTCTTTGCCTTAAAGCTGGTTTAAGAGACTTAAATATTATTTTGGATTGTGAAGAGACAAATATTATTTTGGATTGTGAAGATAAGTTTATGGGAAATGTTGAATTGAAATTCCAGGCCTAACTTTGGGACTTCATAGTTATTTTGTGGTCTTGGAGAAGTCATTTATTTTACTGGAAAGTTAGGTGATGAGGGTCCTTCTAAGCACCTAAAACTTCCCAACATAAAAAACATACATGTGTTGACTTAGCCCAAATATTTATCTTCTTGATGAATTATTTCACTTGATTCTCTGTTGGGCATTTTGTATTTGTAAATTGTACTTTTTCTTTGCATTTCTTCTCCAAATTAGTATTAGAGATCACATTCTAAGAACATGTTTCGGTTTTTGTTTTACATTGCCAGTTTTGTTATCTTGGCACATTATCCCATAGACTCCTAGTAGCGACTGCCTTGGTTAGAAAGGTGGTGTGGTCTAAATGGAAACCAAGTTTCCCTGACTGGGCACCCACTGCCACCCCCTGCGTAGTTTATGGTCAGGCCTAACAAATATAAAGCCAGTATTCACACAATTTGGATATCATTTATTGCAGGTGACCAAAAATCCTTTCACACTGGGTGACAGTTCCAATCCTTGCCAGAAAGAGAGACTGCAGGAGTTTAGCCAGAAGATGGACCAGGTAAGAGGTCACTGGCCAGTCAGTACTTAGGGTCCAGTGAACAAGAGGCTGCATGCTCATGTCTTGCCACTTTTTGAACATCTAACCATCGTGTTGGGCATTCTTCTGGTTTTCTTTTTCTTTTTTTGTTTTTGGAAACAGTCTTGTTCTGTTGCCCAGGCTGGAGTGCAGTGGCGCAATCTTGGCTCACTGCAACCTCTGCCTCCCGGGTTCACACAATTCTCCTGCCTCAGCCTCCCGAGTAGCTGGGATTACAGGCGCACACTACCACGTGTGGCTAATTTTTTGTATTTTTAGTAGAGACAGGGTTTCACTATGTTGGCCAGACTGGTCTCGAACTCCTGACCTCGTGATCCGCCTGCCTCGGCCTCCCAAAGTGCTGGGATTACAGGCATGAGCCACCGCGCCCGGCCCTATTCTGGTTTTCTGTATTCCATGTCTTCTTTCTTGTTTTTCTCCCTTATTTTGTTAGAGCATCTCCTCCAGTAGCTTCCTGGGACAAAGCACATGGGAAATAAAATTTCTGGGACCTTCCACGTCTGAACATTTCTTTATTCTGTTATCACACTAAAGTGATTATTGGCTGGGAATACGATTCTAGGATAGAAATAATTTTCAAAGACCCTGCACTACGGTCTTCCAGTTTGGCAAAGACATTGCATTACAGTCTTCCAGTTTGGCTGTTGAGAAGTCTGAAGCCATTTTGATTTCTGGTCTTTTATATGTGACCTAGTCTTGTGATCTCTTTGTCTTCTTTGATGTGAAAAAATTTCAGGATGTGCCTTGGAGTGGGTCGATTTTTTGTTTTGTTTTGTTTTGTTTTGTTTTGAGACGGAGTCTCGCTATTTCGCCCAGGCTGGAGTGCAATGGCCGGATCTCAGCTCACTGCAAGCTCCGCCTCCGGGGTTTACGCCATTCTCCTGCCTCAGCCTCCCGAGTAGCTGGGACTACAGGCGCCCGCCACCACGCCCGGCTAGTTTTTTGTATTTTTTTAGTAGAGATGGGGTTTCACTGTGTTAACCAGGATGGTCTCGATCTCCTGACCTTGTGATCCGCCCATCTCGGCCTCCCAAAGTGCTGGGATTACAGGCTTGAGCCACCACGCCCGGCCGGAGTGGGTCAATTTTTACCCACTGGGCTAAGCACTTGGTGGATCTGTGGATCTTTTCAGTCTGGAAAACTCATGTGGTTCAGTTTTAAGAAGCTTTCATGAATGATTCTATTGAAGATTATCTTTTTTCTGATTTTTTTTTCTGTCCTTTCTGAGAACTCCTGGATTTTAGATATTAGACTTACTTGTCTGGTCTTCTATAATTTACTTTTTTTTTTTTTGTTCTATTTTTGGTTTCTTGGTCTTTTTGTTCACTTTGGGAGATTCCCTCAACTTTATTTTTCAACCTTTCAATTGACGTTTTCATTTCCACTAAAACTTTTATTTTCCAAGGAGCTTTTTAAAAAATAGCATCCTGTCTTAAGGATGTAATATTTTTTTCTTCTTGAAGATTATTATTATTTTTTAAATTTTTTGAGCATGTAATTTATATAGCGCTTCTTGATACTGATGTTGGATCTTTTTTGACATTTTATTCTCCTTGCATCCTCTTTTTTCCTATTTGATTTCCCATCTTTCAATGTTAAGGGCTTTGCTCAGATGTCTGATAATCATTGTCTTCTTACAAGTAGCTGACTAAAGACCTGAGTAGGGGGTGAGCCTTGTTGACATGGGGCTCATTACAGGGGAATTTAGCTTAGTTGTTTTGTTGAGGTGGCCTCCAATGACAGAATTGTTAGGTCTTTCCTCTTGGGCTAGTCAGATTCCACTCCGTGGTTGTTGCATTTCCTGGCCTGAGGGTAAAGGCTTGGCTGGCAGTGTTCTGAGAGCTGTGGAAAGGGGGCTAGGGTGTGTATGTATTCTGTTTCCCATAAGCTTACATTCATTTAACCTCATTGTTCTTGATTCCTTTCCCTCTAGCTTCAACTGGGCCAGCACCCCCCAGTCCACAGCTTGCTGATGTTGGCTTTTCTAACAGTCCTTGTTTTAGATCCTTTCTCCTCTACTTTCAGAGCTACCTAATTTCACCAATTCTTAAAACTTTTGGGGATTCTGTAATATAAATTGGGTTGGCTCTTGTCTGGCAGACATAGCCCCTTTTTACCAGAGGTTATGTAAAATTTACTTGCTGTGTTCTCTCTCTCCTTTAGATCATCGAAGGTAACATGAAGGCTCACTTTATTATGGATGATCCAGCAGGAAACAGTTACTTGCAGGTATAGTAGACCTTCCCTGATGTTTCATAGAGATACATTTTCTGATCTTCCTTGAATATGTATCATTTCCCTAGAAACTGAAAGACTTGATTCTAAAAGGACTGCTTTTTACCAAGGAGGCGAAGTTAGAAGATACATAAGGGAGAAAAGAGGGGGGTGGGGGAGAGGATTTTTTTTTTTTAAGTGTATGTAAAGAAGGAAAAAAAGGGCCGGGCGCGGTGGCTCAAGCCTGTAATCCCAGCACTTTGGGAGGCCGAGACGGGTGGATCACGAGGTCAGGAGATCGAGACCATCCTGGCTAACACAGTGAAACCCCCTCTCTACTAAAAAAAAAAAAAAAAAAAACTAGCCGGGCGAGGTGGTGGGCGCCTGTAGTCCCAGCTACTCGGGAGGCTGAGGCAGGAGAATGGCGTAAACCCAGGAGGCAGAGCTTGCAGTGAGCTGAGATCAGGCCACTGCACTTCAGCCTGGGCGACAGAGCGAGACTCCGTCTCAAAAAAAAAAAAAGGGAAGAAAAGGATACTCTGAGGCTCCTTTTTTACTGTATTCTAGCTCTTGTCCCAGTTCTGGAGTTTTCATTTTGCACATCTGATTATGGAGTGAGGAGAAATGGTGCCTCGTCCAGAGGCCAAGATAGGAAACTGATAGGCTTTAAGTTGACTGAGGAGATAGTCCGGTGATTGATGTGCCTTTAACATTGATTGAATGCTTACCATGGGTCAGGCAAAACTTCTAAGTTCTTTCCAAGATTAAGACCATTGCTATACTTTTTATAAGAAGGTGCAGATATTACAAAATAGGTGGATCGTTCCCTGATTCTGGGGCTGGGGTCTTCCATGCCTGGCGCATGTGGGCTCTGTTGCTACCCACTAGTTCAGTCTAGCCGTGGGAAATTGGAGGCCAATAAAAATAAGAAGAAAAACCCAAAACTCATGATGTTCTTGGGAAAGTGGGAATTGGAAGCTGCCTGCAGGGAGGGGGAGTGGCACGGTGGCACTGATTGTCTGTCCTTGACCTTGCAGAATGTGTATGCACCTGAAGATGATCCTGAGATGAAGGTGGAGCGTTACAAGCGCACCTTTGACCAAAATGAGGAGCTAGGGCTCAATGACATGAAGACAGAGGGCTATGAGGCAGGCCTGGCTTCACAACGGTAGCAGTGGGGGGCTCAAGGGCCAGCGTCCAGTGCTGCTGTTTCTGTAGGTTATTTATTAGTATCAGAAGAAGGCTGGGAGTGTCCTCCCCACCAGCCCTTGCCCATGGTGGGGAGGACATCTGGTCTGGGTCAGACTTTCTAAACAGCTTGTGATGTAAGTGTGAGCCTCTTGTGTTACTTAACCTTATTTTGGAAGTTTTGAATTGGCCTCGGAGGAAACCCAAAAATGAACCAGGGGTATGTCATTATCACTTTTTTCATAGCAAGTCCTTACCCTCCCTCCACTTAATGCTCTGTCCTCTAAGGTTAGAACTCTGAAGTTGGAGAAGGTGGAATAAAGTTACACCTGGAGTTTGGTTGTTGGTTTCGAGTATATAAAATACTGACTTTCAACAGGAAAGGAGTCTCCTGAGGGGAGACCAAGTCCAGCACAAGTGAAGGAGTTACCATTGAAATGATGACTTTCAAACAGCGCTAGCCTCTGTATTGACCCTATCCTTGTTGATATGCTGTTAGAATTCAGCCTCCCAAAGAAAATTTTCCCGCGTATCCACTGTAATTTGGGGATTGCAGCTGGCATTTAATTCATTCCTGCAACAGATGCTTGCTTATCTATGTTATGCCAAGCACACCACAGAACAGAGGACAAAATAAATCTCTTTCATGGAACTTAAAGTCTAGTGGGAAAAACGACAGTAAACAGATGAGGAAAACAGTACATCAGATGGTGACTAGTGTCATGGAGGAATGTAAAGCAGGGAAGGGGCTGGGTTGTGCAAGGAAAGCGGGAGTAGGGAAGATCTTCTGAACAAGAAGGTGATAATTTGACATTTGGGCAAAGCTGAGGAGGTCAGGGAGTGAGCTGTGTGGGTAGCTGGGGAAAGAGATTTCCTGGCAGAGGGAACTGCAAATGCTAGAGCTGTGAGGTTAGAGCCAGTGGGGGTGTCTGATCAGTTAGCCCCACTCTCAGTTACAAATGTTGAAACACATTCATTCAGAGACAGGAGGCTATCTGCAGTTGTTCCGAAAGTTAAGGACCAGTGAGCACTCTGCTGCTCGGGCCCTGGACTTCCCAGCCAGTGCTCTTTGCACTGTAGTCTCCTGCCTCTCATAAACAAAAGGTGACTCCTGCGGTGCAGACTGCAGGGTATTTGTTCAATAAAGACCAGTTCATTGATTAAGATGTTATCACAAACCTTACTGCTTTGTGTTGCAAACTTCGGGTTTTTTTTTTGGTAGAGACAGTCTTGCTCTGTTGCCCAGGCTGGAGTGCAGTGGTGTGATCTCGGCTCACTGCAACCTCTGCCTCCCAGGTTCAAGCAATTCTCCTGCCTCAGCCTCCCGAGTAGCTAGGACTACATGCGCACACCACTACGCCCAGCTAATTTTGTATTTTAGTAGAGACAGGGTTTCACTGTGTTGCCCAGGCTGGTCTCGAACTCCTGAGCTCAGGCAATCCGCCCACCTCAGCCTCCCAAAGTGCTAGGATTACAGGCATGAGCCACTGTGCCCAGCCTATTGCAAACTTAACTCTGAAGAATGAGTTAGAGATGACTTAGCAATCAGACATCTACTCTCATTGCTCTGTTAAACTATTCTCATAGGTCACAAGTGATTTTCCAGTTGGAAAAGGTTATCTCTTTCTGTCACTTTTGATAGTGGACCATCTCTTCTTAACCCTTCTCTTGGCTCTCCAGATACTGTACCTTTGGCTTTCCCTTCACTTTGAATCTTTCTTATTTGCACACTTTGCCTCCTCCCTTTTTATTAAATTTGTTTCTGAGAGTTCTGCTTTCAGACATCTCCCTGTATCAGATTCTTTGGCATCTTACTATCATGTGGGACTAACTTCCATACCTGTATCTCTAATTTTCTGTGAGGGTGAGAGTAAGGTGTTTGGAGACTCAGGTTAGCAAATGACTCATTCAAACTATAAAGCTTCAGTACTTTGAGCAAACTTCTCACAGGCAACTATTCTACCCTAAGAGATTATCTCTAGATATGTTTCCAGCTGGCTTGGGAATCTAAGTTTACCAGACAACCCTCTGATCTATCGTTTGGTCTCTAGACTTCCCCATAGTGTAGGTGTGCTCTGTTAAGATAAACTGCAGTATCAGGTTCATTTTCCATTGTGAAGGAAAAAAAATGGCACTCTGGCTTACTACTGAATCTCTTGTGAGTTTGATTGATGTGAGGCATTCTCCCAGAATCCACCTAGGAAATGATGACCTGAGTTTCTGAACTTGCAAAGACTGAGGACCAGATGCCAGACCGGGATAACCCAGCTAAGGTACTTCCTGCCCTTTGATGACAAGGCATTATTCAGTTTCATACCCTTCTCTTGAAGTATCTCTCAGCTCCTTTCTCATTTCATAAAGTGTGTCAGGATGGGAGCTTACATATAGTTAACTGAGTCTTGCTCCACAGGCCCTAGCATATGACACATGGTTAATAAAATCTGTTAAAATCCTCCATCCTAGATCAAACCCTATTAGGACACTAGGGGTAACATCTATAGGTAATAAGATAGGGAAAGGGTCTTGCTTTAAAGCCAGGGTAGGTGAGTCAAAGTGCCAAGAATATGTGGATTCAGTTTCACAGCCACGAGTAAAATCTAGGTGGAAAAGTTTTGTGATTGTGTTAAAAAAGGAAAGAGGTTCGTGCGTGAGGGCATGCCTCCTGCTTTCATGGGTCAAGTATGTGAAATGCAGCCATGTTCAGTCATTAGACCTGTGGACGAACATATAGGTAGGTACTGAATGTATGTCTGTGTCGTGATGAGTAAGTGGAGGAGCGAGGTGAGTGTTGGGAGCAAGTATGAAGGGCAGTTGACTTGGCCAACTGAAAGCTTTAATGATGGCAACACTTTCATTCTAACATCAGTCTATTTCCTTCTTTGTATACCTGGGGTATGTGCCTAATGCACACTGCAGAAAATGGTGCCTCTGCTTACATTTAGGGCAGTGGTGGTTAAGACTACTTGGCTTTATTCCTATTAAAAATTTTTTTTGGCCGGGCACAGTGGCTCACGCCTGTAATCCCAGCACTTTGGGAGGCCGATGCGGGCGGATCACAAGCTCAGGAGATTGAGACCATCCTGGCTAACATGGTGAAACCCTGTCTCTACTAAAAAATACAAAAAATTAGCTGGTTATGGTGGTGGGTGCTTGTAGTCCCAGCTACTCGGGAGGCTGAGACAGGAGAATGGTGTGAACTCAGGAGGCGGAGCTTGCAATGAGCCGGGATCCCGCCATTGCACTCCAGTCTGGGAGACAAAGTGAGACTCCGTCTCAAAAAAAAAAAAAAAAAAAACGAAAAAATACTTTTTTTTAAGCACTTCTTTTTAAGGCAAATGGCAGTGTTTCCAACTGTGAAGAGAAAAAAACTGCTTATTTTGTGTGTTCACCTCAGTTTAGTATTGGCACTTCCAATGCTTGTTTTCCTAGTCTGTAAAATGGGGATAATTAAGATAAATAAAATTATCCCCATTTTACAGGTGACAGAACAGCCTCACAGAGGCTAGGTAACTTCCAGAAGGAAGCAGAGCTTTTTTTTTTTTTTTAGAGACGGAGTCTCACTCTGTTGCCCAGACTGGAGTGCAGTGGCATGATCTCGGCTCCCTACAACCTCTGCCTCCCAGGTTCAAGCGATTCTCCTGCCTCAGCCTCCTGAGTAGCTGGGACTACAGGTGCGTGCCACCATGCCTGGCTACTTTCTGTATTTTTAGTAGAGATGGGGTTTCACTATGTTGGCCAGGCTGGTCTCGAACTCCTGACCTCGTGATCTACCCACCTCGGCCTCCCAAAGTGCAAGGATTACAGGCGTGAGCCACCATGCCTGGCCAGAAGTAGAGTTTCTAAGAGGCAGGTGTCAAACCCAGGCCAGACTCTGAAACCTGAGCTCTGAATATTTTGAGCTCAACTCCACAGTGACTGTATTTGTTCTATTAGAGACAACTGCAGAGAGAGGCCAAAGCTCAGAGCAGGCCACTGGCACTGGCATCTGATCCTGCTTAACTGCCCTGCAGCGTAGGATGGAGACACTTGGGTCTTGTCAGGCTAAGGGATGGGGTAGGATGGCTAGTGGTGGAATTGAAGAAAACAAATGGGCAGAAGGTGGCTGGGTGGAAGTTGAGAGGGCTATCCTGGCAGTGTTCACTGGAGAAGTGTGAGGCTTTCTGAATGCCTGCTGACACCAGGGTGGGGCAGGGCTCTGCAGTGCAGTGCAGTGTGAGATACACCAAATTGGACTAGAAGCCAAGGCAGGGTTGTGTAGGGGGTACCCCTGGGGCCCTCCACCTAGTGAAGCCCTATCAGCCCAGTGTCCTCTCACCAGCCCTCAGAGCCCCAGCCAGTTTTCCTTTCTGGGCCTGTACTGCAACCCCCTCAACATGGCCCACTGGGTAAAAATTCATGCTTCAAGACTGATCCCCAAGCCTGTTTCATATTATATGAGTAAAGAATTTTTAAACACTTATCCCCAGATAATGTGTATTTATGAAGTATAGCCCTATCTGCTTGACTAATGTATTAAAACTGTCTTTTTTGACTCCTGGTCCAAGAAACTATTGTCTGCACTTCTGTGTAGTTGTGTATAGCATCCTGCAAATTCTGTCAGAAGTCTGTGTTTTCAGTAACACTAAAACTTCTCTCTCAAATGATACAAATTTTCAGCTTTAAGACAAGTTATGGGGAATGAATGTACAACATATTGACTATAGCTAATAATTCTGTATTGTTTACTTGAAGCTTGCTAAGACAAATTTAAGTGCCCCCCACCAAACTAGTACATAAATAAGTCTAGTGAAGGATGTTTTAATTAATTTGATTTTGGTAATCATTACACAATGTATAATTATATCCAATCATCACATTGTACACCTTGAATATATATAATTTTTGTCAAATAGCCTTAATAAAGCTGGGAAGAAAACGATAAAAAAGTGACAATCTAACATATGATAAGGTAAAAAGATATTTCAAGAAATTTGGATGACCTCTTGCACCCCACTTTGCTAGCCTCTACTCCCAAGAGTCATGTTCTGGCTATGTGAAGTTGAGCAACTTCTTAATCTTGCCAAGCTTCAGTTCTTATCTGTAAAATGTGATATTGAAACGATTTGAGAATTGTGAGGGTTAAATGAGATAATTCAGGTAAAGCTCTAAAACCCCTGCCAAGAATAAAGTCTTTTCTTCCCCCCCAAAACTTGAGTATTAGAATTCATTCTCTCTGGTTTCTCTCTTTTGCTATGCTAAAAATAGATCCAGGTCCTTTTCATTGTCAAGATTTTAGTTTCCTTCAAAAGATAACTGCGAGCTACTTGTAATATAACACCAGAAGAGTTATACAGGTCTTAGAAACTACGTTTTTCATAGTAATTATGTTGGTTTGCACTTCCTGGCTTCCCTTCTCAGACGGTAGGTACCTGGAAGCCTAGTGGAGCAGATTCTCCCCACTTGAAGATACTTATAAAAATAACGAACATAGTTCCGATGACCATATGCCCACCATATGCCCAACACTGCTCTGCGCACTTCACATGGTAGTGTCATCTCAGCCTGTGACCATTCCGAGTTAGGTGCCGGGATTCTCCCCGCTTTGTGATAACTTGCCCGAGGTCGTACAGCTAGCCAGCTATGGAACCAGTATTCAAACTCGGCTACGCTGCAGCCTGTGGCCCTCCACTTTCTTGCCCGTGCTCTGCAGTTTAGGTAACCTCTGGGGGCGGGGTCTTTTGGGTCAGGTTGTGGCCTCACAGAACAGCGCTTGCTGCGGTTGGATGGATGGGTGGGTGGGTGGATGAAGAGAAGAAACCTGGTGGCGTCGTCCCAGGGCTGTGGAGCGCCCCGAAGGTGAGCGCATCCCCCGCGAGGGCACCTGCCAGCCGCGCAGTTCTCAGCACTCTCCGCCACTTCCGGCCCTGGCCCCGCCCCCTCGGGTGGCTGGCGTCCGTTACGCGTTGAGGAATTTTGTCCCCAGCGCCGACCCGTCTCTGCCCTCGCCGCTGCCATGGCGGCAGCTCCGCCGCTTTCCAAGGCCGAGTATCTGAAGCGTTACTTGTCCGGGGCAGATGCCGGCGTCGACCGGGGGTCTGAGTCCGGTCGCAAGCGTCGCAAAAAGCGGCCGAAGCCTGGCGGGGCCGGCGGCAAGGGGTGAGTTGGTACCGGCCGGGGCGGGGCCTGCAACGACTCGCCACCCCTCACCCTTCCCAACTCCGCCCTCGGTCGCTTGGCGACTCCTTCCCTCTTGGCGGGTCTCCCGGCTTCTCCGCCGACCCCTGCTCATGCCCAGGGCCCCACTCACATCGCTTGAGGCCCCGCATTGCCTCTGCCGCTCCGCTTACACCTCGAGCCTCTGAGCAGTAGCGTCAGTGCGTTAGAGCCGGGCTGTAACTTTGATTACTCTTTTCCCGCCTTGGTAGACTTCCGTCCTCTCCCATGGAGAATGAATATTGCGCCCCGAGAATAATGGAGCGGATTCAAAGCCTCTGTGCTTGAATCTTTAGGGCCCGGTACCTGCCTGTGGGGATTCCCAAATCCCAAGGACTTGGTTCTGAATCAGAGACCTTGGATCACCTCCTGTTACTCTTAGTAATAGTCCTACTAACAAGTGAAGTTAACATTTACATAATTATACTTTTCTTGCCAGGCAACATTATAAGAAATTTAAACATAAGTTTGTTTAAGCCTTACAACAGTACCATGAACTGGGTATTATTTTCAAATGGGAAAACTTTGTGGCCCAATATAGTGGGCCCTACCAAATCGTTTTCCACCCAGAACCACAGAATGTGACATTTAGAAATAGGGTCTTTGGAGATGTAATCAGTTAAGATGAAGTCATACTTGATTAAGGTGGGTGCCAAATACAAAATGACTGTTTTCCTTTTAAAAAGAGGGAAGTATGGATACAGACACAGCAACAAAGGAAAAACGACCATGTCTAGATGAAGGCTGAGATTGGATTGGATTTATGTTGCCAAAAGCCAAGGTATGCCTGGGGCTACCAGAAGCTGGGAGAGGCAAGGAAAGATCCTTCCCTACCGACTTAGCAGGGAGGATGGCCTTGCAGACACCTGGATTTCAGATTGCTAGCTTCCAGAACTGTGAGAGTTTCTGTTGTTTTATGCCACGCAATTTTGTGGTACTTTGTTACAGTAACCCTAAGGCACTAAGATACCCAGTGAAGTCACATTGTTCTAAAGAACTAGTCCATGTTGTTTTCTGGTTTGGTGCTTGCCTTATTATTGTCCTCGTCTTTCTGCTTCGCTGACTTGTGTGGATCCTTTGGAGGCAGTGCCATGTGATGAAAGTAGCTTGAGTGTTGGAGCAGCACTGGTCAGAGTTCGAATCCTAGCTGTGCCACTTTATAGGCTGTGTACCCTTGGGCAAAGTGTTTCATCTCACTGAACTGCAGTTTCCTTAAAATGGAAATAATACTGAATAATAATGCTTTTATGAAGTGGTGGTTGTGATTAGAGGGATTGCATTAAGTGACCCTGGCTTTTTGAATAACTTCACATTATGGCAGTCATGGTTATTATTGGGGCTCAACTATAGTTTATCCATGTAACAAGCATTTATTGAATACACTGTATTCCAGTTACTGAGGATGCCTCTGTGAACAAAAAGAAACATAGTCCCTGTTCTTGTGGAGCTTATAGTTTAGTGGGAATACAGGCTTTAAGCAACTAATTACACAACTAATTGGTGTATTTTCTTTATGATAAATGCAATGAAAGTATTCCAAGAGTTTTTAACAAGAGTTCTTAGTCTTTTTTTTTTTTTTTTTTTTTTTTTTTTTTTTGAGACAGAGTCTCACTCTGTCCCCCAGGCTGGAGTGCAGTGGCATGATCTCAGCTCACTGCAAGCTCCAACTACAGGGTTCACGCCATTCTCCTGCCTCAGCCTCCCAAGTAGCTGGGACTACAGGCACCCGCCACCACACCTGGCTAATTTTTTGTATTTTTAGTAGAGACAGGGTTTCACCATGTTAGCCAGGTTGGTCTCGATCTCCTGACCTCATGATCCACCTGCCTCAGCCTCCAAGTGTTGGGATTACAGGCGTGAGCCACTGGGCCCGGCCGGGTCCGTGGTCTTGAGTGAGTGTGAGATAGTGGGGGAATCCGGGAAGCAGTCAAGAAAAGTTTGCCAGACTGGGTGCGATGGCTCTCGCCTGTAATCCCAGCACTTTGGGAGGCCGAGGCGGGCGGATCATGAGGTCAGGAGATCAAGACCATCCTGGCTAACACAGTGAAACCCCATCTGTACTAAAAAAATACGGAAAATTAGCCGGGCATAGTGGCAGGCGCCTGTAGTCCCAGCTACTCGGGAGGCTGAGGCAGGAGAATGGCACGATCCCGGGAGGCGGAGCTTGCAGTGAGCTGAGATTGTGCCACTGCACTCCAACCTGGGCGACAGAGCAAGACTCCGTCTCAAAAAAAAAAAAAAAAAGTTTGCCAAAGGAAGTTAAATTTGTGTTAGGACCTGAAAAATGAGGAAGAGTTTCCTGGAATGAGGAAGAGTTTCCTAGCACTTTGGGAGGCCAAGGCGGGTGGATTGCTTGCATATAGGAGTTTGGGACCAGTGTGGGCAACATGGTTAAACCCTGTTTCTACAAAAAATTAAAAAAAAAAAAGTCAGGCACAGTGGCACATGCCTGTAGTCTCAGCTACTTGGGAGACTGAGTGGAGAGAATAACTTAACCCCAGGAAGTCAAAGCTGCAGGGAGCCATGATGGTGTCCCTGCACTCCAGCCTGGGCAACAGTGTGAGACCCTGTCTCAAAAAAGAAAAAGATTGAGAAGTGTAGATCAGGCAGAGGGAAGGAACTGCATATGTGAAAACTGATGTGGTAGTAACTTGGCTCCTTCCTAGGCACCAAAGGATGACCCAGGGAGGTGTTCAACCAAGGAAGTAGCAGTAGGAGATTAAGATGAGCTTGAAGACAAAGACTGGACCATGCAGGATCCTGTAGGATTTTGAACTTTTATTTTAAAACCAATAGATAAGTGTTTTTAGGCTGGTATCCTAGAATGACTCTTTTTGATCTTCTTCTTCTCATTTAGAATGCGGATTGTGGATGATGATGTGAGCTGGACCGCTATCTCCACAAGTAAACCAGAAAAGGAGGAAGAGGAAGATGATGGAGATTTGCCTGTGGTATGTATCTTTGGGGCTCTCAGGATTTTGAAATGAAGCAAGCTTCTCAATTTTTTTTTTTTTTTTCAGACGGAGTCTCACTCTGTCTCCTGGGCTGGAGTGCAATGGCGTGATCTTGGCTCACTGCAACCTCCACCTCCTGGGTTCAGGCGATTCTCCTGCCTCAGCCTCCTGAGTAGCTGGGACTACAGGCACCCGTCGTCATGCCCGGCTAATTTTTTTTTTTTGTATTTTTGTGGAGACGGGGTTTCACCATGTTGGCCAGGCTGGTCTTGAACTCCTGACCTCAGGTGATCCACCTACCTTGGCCTCCCAAAGTGCTGGGATTACAGGTGTGAGCCACTGTGCCAGGCCAGGCTTCTCAATTTCTTTTCCCAGCTCAGGGTAGATTTGTAGGGGGTTGGTTGAGAACAGAAAAGAGGTGACAGTTTCCAAAGAGCTGTTTAAAATAGTTTTCTTTGCTGATGCCTATACACCAACTCCTCTCTTTATGGAGGGCCCATCAGCCTAGAAATGAGACGGATCACAGAGAGAGGACTTCTCAACATCAGTGATAGAGTAATGATGTGAATTGGCTGTGGTTCAGTTTGTTGGAATCTTCCTTAAAAACAATGCTGAGGTTCAATTATAGGGAACTTTTTATTTGTTCCTTTTTTTCATTGATTTAACCAAACTTTCAAATTATATATTCTTGCCTAAGTACTGGAGATATGTAGATTAATAGAACATAGCTATATTTTAGAGTTTATACCCTGGAATAGAAAACAATTTCAAATAAATTTCAACAGTATGGTAAATGTTGGGGATATTTCACATATGTACCAAGTACCACTAGAGCCCAGGGGAAGTAGCATACTTTGTATTCTGTTGGGAGATCTCCTGAAAGATGTAAATATTGAGTTTTGAAGGATAAATAAGAGCCAGGTGGACAAAATCATAGGCAAATGACCTTCCAGTGGTTCATGAAACCATTGCTGAGAATTTCTGAGAAACAAAGTGGAAAGGAGAGCTGTTGATAGGCTGAATTCCACTAAAGGTGGTAAAGATGGATTCCAGATGAGTATTTAACATGAATTCCCAGCAAAATTCTAAAATAGATTATTTAAAAGAGGGCTTGCTAGTAATTAGAAGGGAAATAGTGATCTTAGGGAGCCAATTTAGTTTTGGTCAGAACAAATAAATATTAACAATGTTTGTTGTTATTTTTTAATTTTATGAAAGCAATGCATGTTTATTACAGAATATTTGGGAATTGTAAAAAGTTTAAAGTTTTTAAAAGAATAACCACTTATATTGTGACCATCCAAAGGTAACTGCTGATATTTGGATGCATATCTCTTCAGGTTTTTCTCTTTAGAGATTATACATGCTTGTGTTTTATTTTTTTGAACATAATTGGGATCATACTGTACATATGGTTTTGGAGTCTACTCTTCTGCTAAATAATATGTTTTGGATACTTTGGTAAGACCTTAAAATATTCTTTGAGTGTATGATTTTTATTGGTTATGTAGTAGTTTACTATATATATTTAATCCGTTCTATTACTGGATACATGAACTGTTTCCACTTTTAAAATATCATACATCATTGTACATAAATCATTTGTAGAAATCAGTTACTTTCTTTATTCCCATAATATGAAATGAATGGATCAAAGGGTATGGTTCTTTTTAGTTATATTCCCATATTGCTTTCCAAAAGGTGCTACCAGTTTACACTCCCACTAGAGGTAATGAGAATGCCAGTTCGCCTACGTCGTCAATATTATTATTATTATTTTTGAGACAGGGTCTTGCTCTGTTGCCCAGGCTGAAGTACAGTGGTGTGATCATGGCCCATTGTGGTGTGATCATGGCCCATTGTAGCCTCTGCCTCCCAGGTGCAAGCAGTCCTCCTACCGTAGCCCCACAACTAGCTGATACCAAAGGTGCACACCTCAATGCCTGGCTAATTTTGTGTATTTTTTGTAGAGATGAGGTCTCTGTGTTGCCCAGTCTGGTCTTGAACGCCTGGGCTCAAGTGATCCTCCCGCCTAGGCCTCCTAAAGTGTTGGGATTACAGGTGTTAGCCACATGCCCGGCTGATATTAAAGAATTATTAACAAAACAAAACCAATAGCAAACCTATGCCGATTTAGCAAGTGAGTAATGGTATCCATTTCTTTTTTTTTTTTTCCTGAGACGGAGTCTTCCTCTGTCGCCCAGGCTGAAGTGCAGTGGTGCAATCTCGGCTCACTGCAAGCTCCGCCTCCCGTGTTCACGCCATTCTCCTGCCTCAGCCTCCGGAGTAACTGAAACTACAGGCTCCTGCCACCATGCCCGGCTAATTTTTTGTATTTTTAGTAGAGATGGGGTTTCACCATGTTAGCCAGGATGATCTCGATCTCCTGACCTCGTGATCCACCTGCCTCGGACTTCCAAAGTGCTGGGATTACAGACGTGAGCCACCGTGCCTGGCCCAGTTTCTTCGAACACTAGTGAAATGAATCATTTTTTATATGTTCATTAGGCTTATGTTGTAGGTGTATTTTATCATTTGCCTTTTCACTTACTTCTTAATAGTTTTTATTTATTATTTATTTTTTTTCAGACAGATTCTTGCAGTGTCACCAATGCTGGAGTGCAGTGGCTCGATCTTGGCTCACTGCAGCCTCTGCCTCCTGGGTTCAAGCGAACCTCCTGCCTCAGCCTCCCGAATAGCTGGGATTATAGGCGCCTGCCACCATGCCCAGATAATTTTCGTGTTTTTAGTAGAGACGGGGTTTTTCCATGTTGCCCAGGCTGGTCATGAACTCCTGGGCTGAAGCGATCCACCCGCCTCAGCCTCCCAAAGTGCTGGGATTACAGGAATGAGCCACTGCACCTGGCCATTTTCTTTTATGATATTGTCTTGCTTTTATCATGGCCCAAAAACCTAAACAAAGGAGACTTTAGTGCCACTGCTCTCTGCATTGGTTAAAACAGATCTTGATTATTGAATTCATTTTTGTAACTGCAAGATCACCACCACCACCACTAGTAATAATGGCAAAATGATTATGATGATTATGATAGCAGTGACAGCACAGGAATAACTAATAGGTGTAATTTATTGAGCATTTATCATTTACCACGCAGGGCTAAGCTTACGTGAATTATCTCATTCGATCCTTATAGCAATCCTTTGAATCCCACTTTTACAAATGAGGAAATTGAGGCTTAGAATAATTTACCAAAGGTTACACAGATGCTAAGTGGCAGAACTGGGGTTTAGATCTTAATTCATCTTGCCTGAAACCTGTGCTTTTAATGCTCAGTGAGAGATCTCAAAACTGGGTTATATGAAGAATGATGGTAGGATTTTCGGAGAAGTAGAGGGCTGTTACGACCTGGATTTAAATTCCAGTTCTGCCACTTGTTAGCTTGTGATATTGAGAAAGTTACTTAACTTCTCTGAGTCAGTTTGCTATTCAGTAGTGTGGAGCCTTTCTTTGCAGGGTTATTGTGAGAATCGAGTTAGATTATATGAGTAAAACACAAAACACAGTACCTTGCACATAGTTGCTACTCTGTAGCTAGGATTTATTATGCCATCATTCTTTGAAAATTTGTCATGTGGAAAAGGGATCAGTTGCATCAGAGGTCAGAACTAGAATCAATTCAAAGAAGTTATAGGAAGGTAGAGATGAGACCAGTAAAACTAAGAACTTTCTAACATTTTTGAAAAATGCAGTGGACTGCGTTGTAAGATAATGAGGTCCTTGTCAGGAAGGGATTGGGTGAGTGACCATTTATTAGGAATACTATAGAGAAGATTCTGATTCGTTCGGAAGTTTGGAAGATAAGAAATGTGGTTTTAGCTCTTAAAGATTAATGATTCTGTGTACATCTCAGTGGCTGTTTTTGGTTGTATTCAAGAAAACCTATTATTGTGACTACCTACAACAAGAAAGGTTTCATAGAAACCCAAAGTCCTTGATTAGTGCTAGGCATGATGGGGGGCCACCTATGTTTTCACTCTTAATGTAGAAGTAAAAGTGTATAGGAATTTAGTGTTAGCTTACAAGTGGCTGTTGTGTACCTAGCAGGTTAATAAAAAGGTTTGTAATGAAAGAAATTAACCTTTGTGGGGAAATTGAATTATCCAACTAATACAGTGACAATCAGATGCTTATGGAGCTAGCATAACTGAAGACCCCTACTTATTTCTTCATGACCATGTTGGATATGTGTGCGCCCTTAGGTTAGGAATCGGAATGGTTGTAACTTCAGGTTCTTGAGACAGTGCTTCTTGGCTGGATCCTGTGGATTTCCTCAGCATAGGAAATCTTTACTCCCACAGGTGGCAGAGTTTGTGGATGAGCGGCCGGAAGAGGTAAAGCAGATGGAGGCCTTTCGTTCCAGTGCCAAATGGAAGCTTCTGGGAGGTGAGTTCCAACAGTAGATAAATCTAAATCTCCATTAGTAGGGGAGGTCTTTTTTTCTTTTCTACACTTTTCTTTTAGAGGAATGCATAGTTTTTTTTAGCATGTCATTGATCCTGAAAAATAAAGCAGGAAAAAGGAAGCTGGACTTCTTCAGAAGTAGTAAGACATAGGAACTTAAAGACCAGATATTCCTCTTTCTCTTGTATTTTGGCATTAGGGTTACTGAGGTTGGTGACTAATTTGGAGGCCTGTGAGCACCCATTCCTCTTTGACTCAGAATAGGAGAGCCCTTGGTATATAGGCAAGACTTTGGGAGGAGTTT
Source organism: Macaca thibetana thibetana (assembly GCF_024542745.1). Taxonomy (NCBI): domain Eukaryota; kingdom Metazoa; phylum Chordata; class Mammalia; order Primates; family Cercopithecidae; genus Macaca; species Macaca thibetana. The sequence goes on along the minus strand of NC_065591.1, from coordinate 108,503,837 downwards.
ACAAGAAACAGGAACAGAATTTGGGGACTTTAGCTACCACTGTCCTCTTCCACAATGAAGCAACTCATTTCTGGGGGGGTCAAGGACCAATGTTTTTTGTTCTGTTTGTGTTAGTAAATTTCTCTCTTCTTTCCTTAAATATTGGTATTTTATAGTGCATTACCCTCCACCTGCCCACTTTAGACTCTTCCTAAGCTAATATTTATAACTTAACTCACTTGAAAAAAATTTGAGTCCTTGAGACTTGGATAAAAAGTGTTTTGTGTGTCACATCTGTTTGAGCATAGACTGGTCTTATTTGCCATGATAGTCCCCTGTCTGGCACAAGGAGCTGCCTTTAATAAATATCTGTAGAATTGCTTAATTGCTAGTAGGCATTTGATTTTTGTAGCCTAACCAGAATTCTTTTCCAAAGAGAGTCTTTTGGTCTCCATATCTTGTTTGTCTAGGAAGACATACAGACACACACACACAGTGCTTTTCAGTATCTGAATGTTTAGAAAGTCAGTCACACACACTCACTCACTCACTCACTTACTCCTTTTCTTCTGCCTTGCTTTCACTTCCTCATCCCAATCTGTTACTGGAAATACGTTTACCAATCTCTGACCCTTACTTCCTTCAGATTTACTGTTAGGCCCCCCACAGACATCATACTTTTCTCTGTGGAGTGGATTCCAATCAGATAGGCCTGTTCCCCAAAGTAAAGGAGTTGACTTGGTTTAATTCATTCATTTAGCAAGTATTCATTGGTTCCTGCCCAGCCTTTATTTTTATTTGGGCTATGGGGCTCAATGACAAGAGATAGAGGTAGAGGAAGAACTGGATTTTGAAACCGTTCCAGATGCTATAGATATTTCATTCTGTGGTGCCTTTGAAAATGGAAGGTCTCAAACTTGTATTTTAACTTTAAAGATTTACGTATTTTAAAGATTGCATATGGACTCTGGAGTCAAATAGAGCTGAATTTAAATATTCCTCCACCACTTATTAGCAATATGACTTTGGCAAGTTAATCTTTCTGAGTATTAACTTCCTCATCTATAAAATGGAAATGACAATATTTATGTCCTAGGCTTATGAGAATTGAATCAGGTAATCTCTATAAAACATTGGCACACAGTAGGTGATTGGTAATTACTTGCTCCTTTCTTTTTTTGTGATTTTTTCCGCTCTCTAACAAAGAGCACAGTGAAATGGATTAAATAGTTAACAGCATTTGATTTTGATACTCACCGTTTTAGTCAATTTACCTTTTGAAAGAGGAGTGAGTACAAACTATAAAGTATCTAGGCAAAATATCAGTAGGAGCCACTAGCTGGGAACTCTGCACAAATGAGGTGTTAGAAAGAACATTGGACTGGGAGTTAGAAGACTTGGATTCTAGCCTGTGTCTTCATCTTAGTAGCTGTGACCTTGGGTAAGAAATCGCTCAGCTCCTCAGCTGAAAGCAGAGGCTCTGTTCATAATACAAGGGTACCTGCCCTGCTTACCTTAAAGGGTATAATATGAAAAATGTACTGAAAATGCTTTGCAAATTTATGACTTGGTAGGTGGAGGGGTTATTCTTAAGATATTCATGAGTGGTGATTTGCTGCCGCTAAGCAAGAAAACTGTGCAGGCCTTTTGGGCTTTTTGAGCAGTTCTGAGGTATGTGCTGCTGGAGCATGTCTTGAAACTGGGTGTGGGGGTGGACAGAGGGACAGAGCATTTGTGGGAATCTGACTCTTTGTTTTTTGTGTTTAGGCCACAATGAAGACCTACCCTCACACAGGCATTTTCTTCACGATACCCTAGATTCATCTCCTAGGAGAGTCCGTCATGATACCCCGGATTCATCTCCTAGGAGAGTCCGTCATGATACCCCGGATTCATCTCCTAGGAGAGTCCGTCATGATACCCCGGATTCATCTCCTAAGAGGGCCCGTCATGACACCCCAGATCCTTCTCCCCTCAGAGGGGCTCGTCATGACTCAGACACATCTCCTCCCAGGAGGATCCGTCATGACTCCTCAGACACTTCACCTCCAAGGAGGGCCCGTCATGATTCTCCAGATCCTTCTCCTCCCAGGAGGCCTCAGCATAATTCTTCAGGTGCATCTCCTAGGAGAGTCCGTCATGATTCACCAGATCCCTCTCCTCCTAGGCGAGCCCGTCGTGATTCCTCAGATATCTCTACCACCAGAAGGGTCCATAACAACTCCCCTGACACATCTAGGAGGACTCTTGGCTCTTCAGACACACAGCAACTCAGAAGGGCCCATCATGACTCCCCTGATTTGGCTCCTACTGTCACTCATTCCCTACCCAGAACCAAAAGTGGTAAAGCCCCAGAAAGAGCCTCTAGCAAGACTTCTCCACCTTGGAAGGAGTCAGGAGCCTCCCATTCGTCACTCCCAAAGAACAGCAAATATGAGTATGACCCTGACCTCTCTCCTCCACGAAAAAAGCAAACAAAATCCCATTTTGGAGACAAGAAGCAGTTTGATTCCAAAGGTGAGCATATGACTGTCCATGAGAGGGACATATGTATCCCTGGGAGCTTTCTTTTGGCCCTTTACTTGTTTTATTAGGTATGAGAATGGAGTTTCTTTGGGAAAGTTTTGAAAAGTGAGAGGCTGGGTTTGGGAGAGTTAAAGGATTATGGTGGCAGGAGGAAGATTTTCATGTATCTTTTTACGTACTCGCCCCACCCCATAGAAAAGTACAATTTATTTGTTGCAGAAGCTTTAGAATGTACAGAAGTGTATAAAGATAAAATGTGACACAAAATTCTGTCATTCAGAGGCAATTAGTGTTGTAGCCAGGGCCATCTTAGTCTTTTTTGGTTTGGCTTTTTTATATAGTTGAGTTCTGGCTATGTAGAACATTTGTATTGCATGTGCAATCTTGCCTGCTCTCCTTTCTTAACAGTCTTCCTCAGGCCATAAAAACATCTTTATGTTAGTATTTTTAATAGTGTTTCATTACATAAATTTAACCATTTTCCTAATAAAGAATGTTTTTGGTTATTTCTAAGTTTTTGCTTCTGTAATTCTATAATGAACATCCTTGTACATAAACTGTTGTCCCCATTTTGGATTATTTCCTTATCTACTTCTAGATAGATTTCCTGGAAATTCAACTACTTCTATATAGGTTTCTCAGAAAGCTGAGAAGTTGATGTACTGGGTCAGAAGATGTGGCCGTTTTAAAGACTGTCGATACATATTGCAGAATGCTCTTTGGGAGGTGACTTGTGATGCTTATACAGTCACTAGAATTTAGGCCTGTGCAGTTAAATTTTTTATTCCCTCTTTTGTTCCCAGGAACTATTTTAATTTTAAATTAAAGCACTTTGTTATCCTTTAGTCCGAGGATATCAGAATATAATTCTAGGTATTTCTGACTTTTGCCACACTATGGAGAGCTGTCTTTCCATGAGTGGGGTTACTGACATAGAGGAGTGTGTGGAGATCTTACACACCAGTTACAGTCAGTGGTCACTTGGGAATAGAATGCCATCTTCTACCTATTGGTCTTAAAAGTTGTTTCTGACTTTGCTCTTCTCCTATGTCATCCATAGTTATGTTTAGGTTAATGATAATTCTTCATAGAAAAACTAAATAAATATTGTACATTAGCTTGGTAAGTTATTTTCTTAGATTCTTCCAAGGGGATTAAAGAACTCTTTGGCCAGGCATGGTGGCTCAAGCCTGTAATCCTAGCACTTTGGAGGCCGAGGCAGGCGAATCACCTCAGGTCAGGAGTTCAAGACCAGCCTGGCCAACATTGGCGAAACCCCATCTCTACTAAAAACACAAAAATTAGCTGGGCGTGGTGGCACACACCTGTAATTCCAGCTGCTTGGGAGGCAGAGGCACAAGAATTGCTTGAACCCAGGAGGCGGAGATTGCAGTGAGCTGAGATCACGCCACTGCACTCCAGCCTGAGACTCTGTCTCAAAAAATAAAATAAAATAAAATAGAAGGAATTCTTTAATTTCTAGGTTCTTCTCCCAGCCATAGGAGATTTCATGTAAGTTCTTCACCTAGGGGACATCAGAGTCACACAGATTCTTTGCTCCTATCCAGGTGACTGCCAGAAAACAACTGATTCAGACCTTTCTTCTCCACGGCATAAACAAAGTCCAGGGCACCAGGATTCCGATTCAGATCTATCACCTCCACGGAATAGACCCAGACACCGGAGCTCTGATTCTGACCTCTCTCCACCAAGGAGGAGACAGAGGACCAAATCTTCTGATTCTGATCTGTCCCCGCCTCGAAGGAGTCAGCCTCCTGGAAAGAAGGTCAGGATTTTCAGGAGCCATGTCCTCCTTTTTGTGTGACTCTTCTCTCTCAGTTTTATATATGTCCCAGATAAGCCAAGAAGAAGGATGTAGCTCTTAGAAGTGTAGTAAATCTTAGTTAAAAGGACCTTTGGAGGTCTTTCTTTCTGAAGGCAAACTGGCTATAACCCATCCCGGATGGACTTACAGATACCAGATTTCCCAAGTAGCTTCTGCTTTTACAGCCTCTTAATTCTACAATCTCATTTTAACAGGTCCAGAAAAGCTTCCTATTTTCTTAGGAATAAACTGGGGACTGTAATTTGCAGAGTGGAGTTTGGAGCACAAACATTGTGTCAGACGGATCATATGGCAAGATGCTTAATATCTCTAAACCTCAGTTTCTTTATCTGTAAATTGTGGATAATAGTAGTACCTACTGTGTAAGGTTGTTATGATAATTAAGCCAGTGTAAGTAAAACTCTTAGCACAGTGTCTGGGACAAAGTAAGTATCTAGTGTTAGTGATTTACTACTATAAATTGGAGGGGGGGGGGGGGGGGGGGGGGGGGGGGGGGGGGGGGGGGGGGGGGGGGGGGGGGGGGGGGGGGGGGGGGGGGGGGGTTGGACTATAGGTCTCTGTATCCAGAACTTAAGAACAGACACTTAAAATATGAAACCACTTTTAGAAATCATGTTGTCCGAAAGGTCAATGTTTTGTTTTGAATTCATGATAAAGCTTGATGAATTAGCCAAAAAACCCAAAAATCCATATGAACCCTGAGTAATTATATTGTAAAGAACATTGGTAGTAGTAAAGGAATCTTATTTGTGAATGGTTAAGAAACAGAATGATAGAGGCTGTGATGTGCATTTTTCTCCCCAGTGCAGACTTATCGGGTAAATCTTGTCTGTAGAAAACTCTGAGAAGACTGGTCCTGGCAGGGTAGACCAGCTTGTTCTTTACCCAGGGAGTGAAATTCTCCTCTTTTAGGGAAAAAAGAGGTCTCTGTTTCAGCTGGACCCCTTGACATTTTATATATCTGTTTAGTTCATGGACAACTTAATATTAGTCCAATTTGGTTGCTTAAGGATATCAGGATATACTGTGTGCTTCATTCGTGGGCTGGTTTGCTATCTTGATACTAAGTGGAAATTAGCAAAAAGTTTTCATTTGGTTAGATCTTTTGTTATTACCCTGAAATATATCCACAATTTAAGGATCTTAGGTTTGCTTGAGTTTGTACTGTAAATGGAATATTTTATCAGTGTTGGTCTCTAATGGAAGGCTTAGTGCTTTATACTGGTTTCTGATCAGATGACCTGAGAGAATCTTCATGTGTGCAGTTTATATTCTGAAAAGTCAGAAAGGCAAATGTGTAGCTCTCCCTTTAATATATTGTTAGTTTGTGTTTCTGCTTACTCTTAAACTTGATGGTTTTGATGAAATTTGATTTTCTTTTATAGTTTTTGAATCCTATGGTAATTAATGAGAATATAAAGCTAGAGTTTGAGGTTTAATTATTGCTGGTCATCAGACACAAATGCAACTAACTGTGTACCCATGGAGCCTACTGCCACATCATCTCATTAATGTTGGATGCTCCCTTTTCCATTGCATAGGCTGCACACATGTATTCTGGGGCTAAAACTGGGTTGGTGTTAACTGACATACAGCGAGAACAGCAGGAGCTCAAGAAACAGGATCAAGAAACCATGGCATTTGAAGGTAAAAATATGAAAGTGCAGAGACCAATCCAGGCTCATTTTTTTTTTTTAGATTTAGCTTATTGTACCTGGTATTTTAAACTTTTAATTGCTATCAAATTTCAGCTCTGGTTTTATGCATGGTTGTAATTTCTCAGTGAGTCTCAGTGTTTCTTTCCTTCTTGAAAAATGCTATTTCGCCCAGGCGTGGTGACTCATTGTAATTCCAGCAATTTGGTAGTCCGAGGCGGGTGGATCAGCTGAGGTCTGTAGTTCGAAACCAGCCTGGCTAACATGATGAAACCCCGTCTCTACTAAAAATAGAAAAAAACTAGCCAGACGTGGTGTTGCATGCCTGTAATCCCAGCTACTCAGGAAGCTGAGACAGGAGAATCGCTTGAACCCGGGAGATGGAGGTTGCGGTGAGCCCAGATCGCGCCACTGCACTCCAGCCTTGGCAACAGAGCGAGACTCCATATCAAAAAAAAAAAAGAAAAATGCCATTTCTCGGGCCCAGTGCCAATATGCACCTAGATGTTGGTAGGAACTACTTTGGTCTGGCTGCAGAAGTTCTTATCCAGCATTAGAATCCCAAGTGGTTGATTTGATCTCTTAGAATGTTATTTCTGATTTTGATCCTGATATTTGAGTATAATTTTCCTTTGCAGCTGAATTTCAATATGCTGAAACCGTATTTCGAGATAAGTCTGGTCGTAAGAGGAATTTGAAACTGGAACGTTTAGAGCAAAGGAGGAAAGCAGAAAAGGACTCAGAGAGAGATGAGCTGTATGCCCAGTGGGGAAAAGGGTAAGGGAACCACTGAAAGGGTAAACAAGATGGCAGTGACTGGAACAAGTCATTTCTCTGCTCTTCTTGATCACTCACTTTCTTATTATGCCTTCAGAGCTGTTATCAGTAATGGGAAATTTGGTGTGCTGAATCTTCTTCCTAGGATATTGATATATTCCACACTTCCAGTGGATATTCTGGGAATTTTACCCTGCTCAGTATTTGCCCTAGGGTACTACTAGAAAGAGGAGAGTCTCCAAATTTAGCAGTATGGTCCATCTTGTGTAGAAGTGGAAATGTCATACGGGATAGCAAACACTCTTGGTTCTTTTTTGCCCAGGCTTGCCCAGAGCCGGCAACAGCAACAAAATGTGGAGGATGCAGTGAAAGAGATGCAAAAGCCTCTGGCCCGCTATATTGATGACGAAGATCTGGATAGGATGCTAAGAGAACAAGAAAGAGAGGGGGACCCCATGGCCGACTTCATCAAGAAGAATAAGGCCAAGGAGAACAAGAATAAAAAAGGTGGGACTTCTGGGAATCATCAGAGCTGGAGGTGACTTGTGAAGAGAGAGAATCATTAGGATTCTGATACATAGCTGTATGCAAGGAAGGATTTCCCAAATAATTTAAATTCATTGTATTTGTGAGTTTAGATTCAACTCAACTGGTCTTTCTATGTGAAAATTTTTCCGGGCCAGGCACGGTGGCTCATGCTTGTAATCCCAGCACTTTGGGAGGCTGAGGTGGGTGAATCACCTGAGGTCAGGAGTTGGAGACCAGCCTGGCCATTGTGAAACCCCATCTCTACTAAAAATACAAAAAAAAATTAGCTGGACGTGGTGGTGCACGCTTGTAATCCCAGCTACTTAGGAGGCTAAGGTACGAGAATCGCTTGAACCCAGGAGGCAGAGGTTGCAGTAAGCCGAGATTGTGCCACTGTACTCCAGCCTGGGCAACAGAGTGAGACTCTATTAAAAAAATAATAATAATAATAAAAAATTCCCACATTGCCATCCAGCTCTGAATTAAATTATGTCATTAATTAAATACTTTTTTCTTACTCCTCTCTTTAGTGAGACCTCGCTACAGTGGTCCAGCACCTCCTCCCAACAGATTTAATATCTGGCCCGGATATCGCTGGGATGGAGTGGACAGGTAAGCCTGGGTATTTCTTAGGTTTTTATTTTCTCTTCTACCTGACTGTAACCTTCCCCAACCACTCGTAAGTTGCTCCACACTTTATTTCATTCTCTGCTTTAATCACAAGGTGAAAAATACGCACTTTGCTTGCTTCTATTTCTGAGGTCCACAAATCCTATTTTTCATGCTTGGAACACTCCTCTTTCTGTTTCCTTTTCATAACACTTTTTAAAGCTCTGTACAAACAACTCAGGTGGTTCAGATAAGACACCCTTTGTTTTGGACATTGGTTACTTTTAATGATATTTTCTAAGGTTTAGAGGGGTCGAGTGATGAGTCGTAGTCTGGAGCCTTCTATGTGATATGTCTTTAAAATGTAGCCTCTGAATCTTTATTCACTTTACGGTCTTAGGAGGCAGTCACTTTTAATGTCTCACGGTCCTCTACCACCTCATCTGTCTACCTACCAGCATCTGTACCCACATGCTCTAACTTCCTGTCTGTTATGATGGATGAACTATATTTGCTTCCATCCAGAGTCAGTTCGTGTACTTACGTATTAGATTCTATCTCCTCTTGCCTACTAAAGGACATTGTTTTAGTATCTAGCACAATAATTCTCAAACTTTTTAATTTCAGGATCCTTTTACACTCTTTTTTTTTTTTTTTTTAGATGGAGTCTCGCCCTGTTGCCTGGGCTGGAATGCAGTGGCGCAATCTCAGCTCACTGCAACCTCTGCCTCCCGGGTTCGAGCGATTCTCCTGCCCCAGCCTCCCGAGTAGTTGGGATTACAGGCGCGTGCTGCCATCCCCAGCTATTTTTTATATCTTTAGTAGAGACAGGTTTTCACTATGTTGCCAGGCTGGTCTCGAACTCCTGACCTTAGGTGATACGTCCACCTTGGCCTCCCAGAGTACTGGGATTCCAGGTTTACAGGATTACAGGATTACAGGTGAGCCACCATGCCCAACCACTCTTGTTTTTTGTTGTTGTTGAGGCAGAGTCTTGCTCTGTTGCCCAGGCTGGAGTGCAGTGGTGCGATCTCCACTTCCCGGGTTCAAGCAATTCTCATGCTTCTGCGGCCTGAGTAGTTGGGATTACAGGTGTGCATCACCATACCCAGCTAATTTTTGTATTTTTAGTAGAGACGGGGTTTTTGCCACGTTGGCCAGGCTGGTCTTCAATTCCTGGGCTCATATGATCGTCTGCCTCAACTTCCCAAAGTGCTGGGATTACAGGCTTGAGCCACCATGCCTGGCCTACACTCTTAAAAATTACTGATGACCTCAAAAAGCTTTTGTTGATGTGGATTATATATATTGATATTTACCATGTTATAAATTAAAACTCAAACATTTAAAAAGTGTTCATTCTAAAAAATAATAAACTAATTACATTAACATAGTAACTTTTTTTATTATTATACTTTATGTTCTAGGGTACGTATGCACAACATGCAGGTTTGTTACATATGTATACATGTGCCATGTTGGTGTGCTGCACCGATAATTACTGTATTTTTAAATGAAAAATAATTACATTTTCCAAGTGAAAAAATAGAAGGATGGCATTGATTTACATTTTTGCAAATCTCATTAATGTCTGACTTAATAGTAGGTAACTTGACTGCATTTGTCTGCTGTGATATGTTGTTCAGTTGAAGTATAGGAAGAAAATTTAGCCTCACACATAGGTAGTTAGAAAGAGAAGGCATATTATATTTCTTAATGTTAACACAAAAACTCAACAAGTGCTGGTTTCTTAAAGGTGAGCTATGTGGAACCTGAAACCAGATCAAAGAACTTTCATTACTGTTATATTAATTTTTTTAATACTTTGAGTGGATCTTTTACCCATGCATGATTTTATAACATCATGCATTGGTCATTTGTAAAATATTGGTTTGCTGAGTTTTTCAGACCTTCCAAATGTTGACATATTTCCACTATACAATATCAGAAAGTCACTTTTGTTAACATCATTTCTGGTCTCATCACAAAAATCTTTAAATAATGGGAAGTTAAAGAGTTCTCAGTTTTTCAGAATTCTAATTTACACTTGAAAGTTTAAATGTTATCACTGGCATTTCCATTGCTTGAGCTGTTTCCATTTAATAGCTTAATTTCTCTGCTGAGATTTCCCATCTGTTCATTATGAGATATTTTCCTCTTCTTGAAAATATTTATGATATATAATTGGTGCTTTGAAGTCCTTCCTGTCTGCTAATTGCAACATTTGATTCACTACAGGATTGGTTTCTATATTGGCAGCTTTTTCTTCAGTGTGGATTACATTGCCCTGTTTATTTGCCTGTCTGGTCACTTTTTTAAATTGTTACTAGACATCATGAATGATACACTGTAGAGACTTTGAGTTCTGTTACACTGTAATGTCAGTTGTTTTCCTTCTGGTAAAGCTCACTTTGTACAATAGCTTTTTTAGAGATTCCATCAGATTTTGTACCTAGAGGGTCGTTCCATCTTTGCATGCAGTTTGATTTCTTACTTTCCAATCTAGATGCTTTTTGCTTCTTTTTCTTGCCCTGTTCCATTAGCTAGCACTTCATTGCAGATGTCGAATAGAAGTAGTGAGAGCAGACATCTTTGCTTTGTTCCTAATCTGAGGAGGAAAACATTTAGTTTTTTACCATTTTTTTTTTTTTTTTTTTTGAGACGGAGTCTGGCTCTGTCGCCCAGGCTGGAGTGCAGTGGCGCGATCTCGGCTCACTGCAAGCTCCGCCTCCCGGGTTCACGCCATTCTCCTGCCTCAGCCTCCCGAGTAGCTGGGACTACAGGCGCCCACAACCGCGCCCGGCTAATTTTTTGTATTTTTAGTAGAGACGGGGTTTCACTGTGGTCTCGATCTCCTGACCTTGTGATCCGCCCACCTCGGCCTCCCAAAGTGCTGGGATTACAGGCGTGAGCCACCGCGCCCGGCCTAGTTTTTTACCATTAAGTGTGTTGTAAGCTGTAGGTTTTTTGTAGATACCCTTTATCGAGTTAAAGTTCCCTTCTATTCCTGTTTTGCTGAGAGTTTTGTTTTCAGGAATGTATATTGGATTTTGTTCAAAATATTTTCTAATTATCCTTTTGGTTTATTCTTTGCTCCATAGGTTATTTAGGAGTGCATTAATTCCAAATATTTGGACTTTTCTAGATATCTTACTGGTATTGTAATTTAATTCAATTTTGGTCAGATAGTATACTGTAATATTTTGATCTTTTGAAATTTGTTGGTCAGGCGCGGTGGCTCATGCCTGTAATCCCAACACTTTGGGAGCCCAAGGCAGATGAAATTGCTTGAGCCTCGAAATTTGAGACCAGCCTGGGCAACATGGCAAAACCCTGTCTCTACAAAAAAATATAAAAATTAGTCGGGCATAGTGGCACACGCCTGTAGTCCCAGCTACTCTGGAGGCTGAGGTATGAGGATCACTGAGCCCAGGGAGGTCGATGCTGCAATGCGCTGTGATTGCACCACTGCACTCCAGCCTGGATGACAGAGTGAGACCCTGTCTCAAAAAACAGTAATACAAATGAAATTTGTTAGTTGTGTTTTATGGCCCAGTATATAGTCTGTCTTCTGAATGTTTCGTTTGCACTTGAAGAGAACGTATATTCTGTAGTTATAAAAGGTAGTGTTTCAATGAGGTCAAGGTGGTTAATAGTGTTTAGATCTTAGATCACCTATGTTCTGGGTTTTTTTGTGTCTGTATTTTTCTATCAGTTACTATCAATTGTGGATTTTTTGTTTTAGCTGGTTTATTTTGTTTTTCAACTAAAATTTCCATTTAATAGCTTACATTTCTCTGCTGAGATTTCCCATCTGTTCATTATGAGACATTTTCCTCTTCTTGAAAATATTTATGATACATAATTGGTGCTTTGAAGTCCTGTCTGCTAATTGCAACGTTTGATTCACCACAGAATTGCTCTCAATTGACTGCTTTTTCTTCAATGTGTATTGCATTTTCCTGTTTATTTACCTGTCTGGTCACTTTTTAAAATTGTTACTAGGCATCATGAATGATTCACTGTAGAGACTTTGAGTTCTGTTACACTGAACTTAAGTGTAACACATTCCTCTTAAGTGTGTTGGTTTTTATTCTAGCAGGTAGCTAACATGGCTGAACTCCAAACTGTCTCCTTTGCAGTGGACCGCAGCTACAGTCTCTGCTCAGTTCTTTTAGTTTCTAGCTGCCATTTTTTTTTATTGGCCTGATGGTATTTTCTCTGCACATGTGTTGTTTAACAGTCAGCCAAGGATTTGAGTAGGGTTTCTATGTAGATTTTGAGGTTCATCCCTTTTGTAGTTCCTTCTCTTTCAAGATTTCCCTCCTAATTTCCTAGCTGTTCTGCCTACTTTGCACTAACTCCTCAAGCCAGTAAGCCTGTGACTTTCTGCCTTCATGAGCTGTACTGTTTGGGAAGTTGCCCTCTAGCAAATCTCTTCTCATATATAGACTTCATCCAGTTTAGACTTACTTTTGGTCACTCTTCCACATGTTCAAATACCTGTATTTCTTTACTTCGTCTAGGTTTCATAGTTGCTAACTGAGGATAGGTTAGTCTGCTCAGGTTACTCTGCAGTGTCTAGAATCTAACTCCCCACCTTATATGGGCCTAAGGCATTGTCTTCTGTCCCTCATGGTGCCATCAAAATCCAACAGCCAGGTGTGGTGGCATGTGTCTGTAGTACCAGCTACTTGGGAGGCTGAGGCAGGAAGATCCCTTGAACCCAGGAGTTAAAGTCCGGGCTAGGCAACTTAGTGAGACCCCATCTCTAGAATAAAAAATTGTAAGGCTCTTTTTTCTGATATTGGCAGATGTCTATAAGATGACTATAGTTCCTCATCTTGTTAGATATCTTTACGGTAGCTGTGGTTACAGGCTAGCTTACTAGTTCCGTTTGCGGTTCACTACATGAACTGCAAAAAGTATGTCGGCTTTTGGTAGAAGGAGGATTTTTCAGAATACTCACTTGCCATACATATGGCCAGAAGTAGATCTTTTTATAGCACAACCCTACAGATGTTCCCTGCTACCGAGTTTTTGTTTTTTGTTTTTTAATTTTTGGACCCAAAACTTAGAATTCTCCCTGACCTAGTTTTTTACTAGTGTTTAATTTGTCTTCATCTTTCTCAGTTGCTTTATTCCACTTCTTGTTCTGATTTTATCCTAGATTTCTCCTCTTATTTCCCTTTGTCACCCTTGCTTTCTTTCTGTTATTCATCTTTCATCATCTTTCCTAGTTTTGTCTCTATTCGGCCCACTGCAAGGGGATATTTCCAGAACAGATATATAGTATGTTACAGTTGGAAAAACCCATGAGGTAATTACCCAGCCCCTATTAATTAAAAGAGAAACTGAAGCCCAATAAATAAGCAGTTTGCCTAGAGGCATGCAGTTTCCCTGAGAAAGCTGGAATTAGAATTCTGTTCCTGATTCTCTGGTCCAAAGCTCTTTCCACTGTGAGTTCTCCTGCAATTTGTTTTCTGATTCTGCTTAGGATTTGGTGTTTGTTATTCATATGTCCTTTGTATTATCACATTAGTATAAATCTCTTAAGACCTTATTACCAAGGTAAAAAACAGTGGTTTCCTTGGTGCTTTGGAGTACCATCCATGTTTCTATGGTTGGAGAGGATGCCATTTATAATAAACTTCCCTTCTTCTTCTTCTTTTTTTTTTGAGATAGAATTTCGCTCTTGTCGCTCAGGCTGGAGTGCAGTGGCATGATCTTGGCTCACTGGAACCTCCATCTCCTGGGTTCAAGCGATTCTTCTGCCTCAGCCTCCCGAGTAGCTGGGATTACAGGCGTGTGCACCACACCCAGCTAATTTTTGTATTTTTTTAGTAGAGACAGGGTTTCACCATGTTGGCCAGGCTGGTCTCAAACTTCTCACCTCAGGTGATCCACCTGCCTTGGCCTCCCAAAGTGCTGGGATTACAGGCGTGAGCTGCCATGTCCGGCCAAGTTTCCCTTCTTAAAGCCCTCCATTACTCCACTCATTCCTTAAGGGAAAGTCTTAGCATACATGTTATAAGTGTAAGTAGCTAGGTAGTAGGTACTAGGGATTCCATGATTAATGAGAGATAGCCCCTGAGCCCAGGAGCTCACTTTCAGTCTAGAATAGAAGACAGACAATTTCAATGCTGTTTAGTTAATGTTACTATAGAAGATTTTCAAGATGTTTTGGGAGCACAAAGGAAGAGTAAGTTGAGCCTTAGGAGGATGTGATCAGGAAGTGCTTCCTAACGGATGAAATATGGGAGCTGAGTTTTAAGGGATATTGATAAACCAGCCAAGATAAGAAGGAAAGGAAAGATGTTAAAGGAAGAGGGTCCTATATGTGCAGAGTCATAAGGCTATGAGACACCATGGTGATACCAGGTGGTGGGGGTCCATAAGTAATTTGCTGTTGTTGGATAGCATGAAGTTTGAGATGGATGAGAGAGGTTGGCAGACCCTGATCACAGAAGGCTCTGGAAGCCTTTCTGAGGAGCTTGGTCTTCACTCTAGAGGTAAAGGGGAGCCACGGAAGGATTAAAAACAGCTCTGCAATTTAGATAGACAAATCCATTATAGCAGTAATGCGAAGGATTTGAAAGGCACAAGATTGGAAGTAGAACAGATACAAGGCTTTTGCAGTAGCTCAGGCTAAAGGTAATGAATGTCTGAACTATGACCTTCAGGCAGTGGTAGTAAGGATGGTTAGTAAGAGAATAGGAAGTGGGAATGTGGTTGGGGTGAGCTGGAGGGACCTGTTTGCTGATTTGGGGAAGAGGAAGGAGGAGTCACTGGATTTGGCAAGAAGGAATATCATTGATGACTTGAAAGGGCTAGTTCCATGGTATAGTGAAACAATGGCCAGATTCTAATGTATTAAGGAGTGAATGAAAAGTGAGGAAACAAATAGTGAATACAGGCTGTTTCAAGAAATTTAGATAAGAAGACCAAGAGAATGCATGGTAATTAGAAGGGGTTTGAGGACCACTCATTACCTCCTTGAAATTCACCCCTGTATTGTTTTCCATGACACCCTACTCCTGGTTCTTTTCTCTGATCATTCTTGGGCCACCTTTGCAAACTCCTCTTCCTCTGTGCGCCTCTTAAATCTTTCCCAGGGCTCCATCCGTAATTTTTAGCTGTTCTCACTCTATGTGCTCCCTCTGGCTGATTCTTACCTAGTCATGTTTTCAACTATGAGCTATATGTACATGATTTCCAAATCAGTATTTGCATCTTGGTCTGGTGTATTTAGCTATGTGTTGGATTTCTCTGTTGCTTTGGACTTGAGAGATTTCAAATGCATCGTATTTAAAGCTGAACTCATCATCTTCTGCTGTAGCCTGCTACTACTCTTGTGCTCTCTAATTTGCCTCCTCCTTCTTTGTCCTTGTGTACCTGATCAATTAGTCCTACTAATTAGTCTTACTAATTTTGCCTGCTGTATCTTCTCTCTTCCATCCCTCTTTATCATTGTCTTCATCATCTGTTGCCTGGACCATTGCAGTGATTTTCCTGCCCCAGATCTCCTCCAGAGTGATCTCTTCGAAATGCAGTGTAAGTTCTTGCTTTAAACCTATCCTTTCTGGATGAAATCTAAGCTTTTTACCATGGCCTACAAAGCTCATTATGCATTGGCCTCTGCCTACCTTTCCAACTTTGACTCATGGCTGTTCCCTTTGTCATACTTCAGGCTCCAGCCATACCAGTTTGCCTTTGGTTTGCTGCACATACCAGGCCACTTCTTATTTCTGTGCCTTTGTTCTTGTTGCTCATTCTGTTCGAAATGACCTCCAGACCCTTCTGACCCTTCCCATCCCCAGCGCTGTAGTTAACACAAAGCCTTTACTGATCATTCTTGCCCAACCCTCATGTCACCTTTTTATCATACCTCCCCAAAGCTGATTAAGATACTCATTCTGTTTCCATGATACCCCATACGTATTTCTGCCAGAGTTTAAGTGGTTCTTTTAATTTATTTGTTTAAATGTCTGTCTCTTCCACTAGTCTGGGAGTTCATCAGGACAAGTGCTGTGTGATACTCATTTTCATGCAGTGCCTACCATGGTACCTAGTATATAAACAAAATTCAATAAATGTTTTTGTAATGAATGGATAAAATACAAGATGAAAGAGAACTGGGCTTTTAAAGAGTGGCAAATGTTTGAAATAGCTGTCAGAGTGGGGGAAGGGTCTGAACAAGGACCAAGAAAAGGATGAATGATATATTTTGTCCCTTTGATTCTATTGCATATGCCTTAAATATTTTCTTTTCTTTTCTTTTTTTTTTTTTTGAGACAGAGTCTCACTATGTCACCCAGGCTAGAGTGCAGTGGCACGATCTCAGCTCACTGCAGCCTATGCCGCCCACGTTCAAGCGATTCTCCTGCTTCAGCCTCCTGAATAGCTGGATTACAGGCACCTGCCACTGCATCCAGCTAGTTTTTGTATTTTTAGTAGAGACAGGGTTTCACCATATTGGTCAGGCTGGTCATGAACTCCTGACCTCGTGATCCACCCGCCTCAGCCTCCCAAAGTGCTGGGATTACAGGCGTGAGCCACCATGCCCTGCCATGCCTTAAATATTTTCATATGACTCCTTACTTTCCCCCCATTTCATTATATTGTGAACTCTTCCCTTTCTTTTAAAATAAATGTCTCTTTCAGGGTTCTGGCTGAATAGTATATCTCTTTTGATTGCAGATCCAATGGATTTGAACAGAAGCGCTTTGCCAGGCTTGCCAGCAAGAAGGCAGTGGAGGAACTTGCCTACAAATGGAGTGTTGAGGATATGTAACTTTCCTGAGGCTGTGGGGGTGGCTGGGCTGTGGTAGTGGGCATAGGCAGCGAGATATCCAGTGGTAACCGTTGTCTGTGCTAATAATTGGAGCCCACAAAGACCAGCAACTTGTTGAATGCCAGTTTTGACCACAGAAGAATATTTGAGACCTGATGTTTGGACTGAGGTACCTGTACTTCTTGGGTATGACAACCCCGGCTGTTGCTGGCTTTCAGAGGAAGCATTGATTTCTCAGTGTACCAGGGGTTGTTCTTGGTTAGGGTTTTTCTTTTCCTTTTTTAAATAAACATATATTTATTTTTTTTAAATTATTTTCTTAACTGGGTATTCTGTTTTGGGAAGAATACAGGCTAATATTGAACCCGTGGGGATTTGGGGGGTGGTAGTTGAATTTTTCACTAATCTAGAAAGCAGTGTGAGTAAAAACTTTTCTTAGTGATGGATCCTTCCTTTGAGAAAACAGGAATTAGTACTAAACTAGGCTCAGGAATAGACACACAGATATTTGGAGACATGGTGTATGATAAAGGTAGTGTCACAAGTTAGTAGAGAAGAGATGGATAATAGTGCTCAGAAAATTGACTTATTATATGGACAAAAATTAAGTTGAACCCTCATACCATATAAAACAAAAATCCCAAAGTGATTAAAGACCTAAATGAAAGATACCATGATATACAGCTAGTAGGAACAATTGGCAAATATTTTTGTGCCTTGGGGTAAAGATAAATTTCTTAAATAAGATCCCAAAGCACAATGCGTAAGATTTGATAGCTTTGATTACTTTGTAATTAAAGGTTTCTATTTGGCAAAGCATCCCATAGGCAAAGCTAAAAATGGATATGGATTAGGAGAAAATATTTTCAGTGTCTAAAACTGACAAGGATTGCATATACAAAGGATAGAATATAGAAAGAGCTTCTGCAAATCATGAAGAAAAAGACAAATAAAAATATGCAAAAATATGAATAGGTAAAATCTAAAGAGAAAAACCAGAGTGGCTCATAAGTATATTACCTCACTAGTAATTAGAGATATGCTAATTAAAACACTGAGTTTCTACCTTACATCTTAGTTTGGCAAAAATAAGCAAGAGACTGATCTGATGGGGAATCAGAACTCATGGAATATTTTCTCTTCTCTTCTCTTTTCTCCTCTTCTTCTTTTCTTTCCTTTTCTCTTTTTTTTTTTTTTTTTTTTTTTTAAAGACAGAATCTCACTCTGTCGCCCAGGCTGGAATGCAGTGGTGCCTCCGCTTCCCAGATTCAAGCAATCCTCCTACCTCAGTCTCCTGAGTAGCCGGGACTGTAGGCATGCGCTATACAGTTTTTATTTTTTTAGTAGAGATGGGGTTTCACCGTGTTGGCCAGGCTGGTTTTGTACTCCTGACCTCAGATGATCCGCCCGCCTTGGCCTCCCAAAGTGCTGGGATGACAGGCGTGAACCACTGTGCCCGTCTACATGGAATATTTCAGCTGGTGTATTCATTTTGGAGAACAAATGAATGAAACTTACTGAAATTAATATCTAGGGAGCAATATTGCAGTTTTTAATAGTGTGGCTCTGAAGCTGTACTGCTTGAATTTGAATCCCAGCTATGTCATTTGCTAGCTGTGTAGCCTTTGGTAAGCCAGTTAACTTCTCTTGCCTTAGTTTTTTCATCTGTGAAATAGACATAATAGTACCTACCTCATAGGTTTATTGGAAGCTTTGAACAATGCCTGGCATACAGTAGTATCACAAAATTATGAGCTGTTATTATCACTGTCATCATTACCATCAAGGGGCATAGCCAGCTTCCAAGATGGCCCCTAATGATCTCTGCCCTGTGGTATATAAGCCCTCGTATAGTCCCCTCCCACAATAAATAAGGTTGACCTGTGTAACCAATAGGATGTACTAGAAATGTGTGACTTAGGAAGGTAGGTCATAAAAGGTATTAAAACATCTGCCTTGTGCTATCTTGGATCCTTGCTCTGGAGGATGCCAGCTTCCATATCATGAGGACACTCAAGCAGCCCTCTGGAGAGGCCCAGGTAGAGAGGCACTGAGGCCTCACCAACAGCCAGCACCAAATTGCTGACTGTAGGAGTGAATCACCTTGGAAGTGCATCCGCCAGCTCTACTCAAGCCTGCCCTCAGGCTTACAGCCCTGATCGACCTCGTAAGAGATCCTGACCCAGAACACCCAGCTCCAGATTCTTGAGCCAAGGAAACTCTGAGATAATAAATGTTTAGTAGTTATTTATTTATTTATTTATTTATTTGAGATGGAGTCTCACTCTGTTGCCCAGGCTGGAGTTCAGTGGCATGATCTTGGCTCACCACAGCCTCTGCCTCCCGGGTTCAAGTAATTCTCCTGCCTTAGCCTCCTGAGTAGCTGGGACTACAGGTGTGCACCACTATGCCCGGCTAATTTTTGTGTTTTTAGTAGAGGTGGGGTTTCACTATGTTGGCCAGGCTGGTCTTGAACTCCTGACCTTGTGATCCGCCCACCTCAGCCTCCCAGAGTGCTGGGATTATAGGCATGAGCCACTGCACCCGGCCATGTTTAGTATTTTTTAAAAACAGCATTATTGAAATACAACTTATATACTACACAATTCATCCACTTAAGGTGTATTATTCAGTCAGTGGCTTGTAATATATCACAGAGTTGTGCAACCATCACCACAATTTTAAAACATTTTTATCATCTTATGAGTACAAGAAACCTTGTACCCATTAGCAGTCACTCCCCACTTTCCCCTAACTTTTCCAGCCTTAGGCAAACACTAATCTACTTTCTGCCTGTATAGTTTGCTCGTTCTGGACTTTCATAGTAAGATATGAATGGGACTCTCATATAATATTTGGCCTTTTGTGTCTGGCTTTTTGTGCTTAGCATAATGTTTTCAAGGTTCATCCATGTTGTAATATATATCAGCACTTCATGCCTTTTTAAGGCTGAATAATACTCCCTTGCACGGATATACCACATTTTATTTATGTGTCATTTGATGAACATTCAAGTTGTTTCCACTTTTTGGGTATTATGAATAATGCTGCTGTGAAAATTCATGTATAAGTTTTTGTATGGATGTAGATTTTCCTTTTTCTATTCCTAGGAGTGAAATTGCTGGGTCATATGTAACTCCATCTTTAACTTTTTGAGGCACTGCCAAACTTATTCCAAAGAAATGTATGGGCGTTCCAAGTTCTCCACATGCTTGCCAACACTTATTATTTGTCTTTTTGATTATAGCCATCCTAGTGGGTGGGAGGTGGTATATCTCATTATGGTTTTGATTTGCACTTTCCTGGTGGCTGGTGATGTTGAGCATCTTTATATATCTTTTGGAGAAATCTTTATTCAAACCCTTTGCCCGTTTTTCATTTGGGTTATTGGTTATATATACACATACACAGGCACTCTCTTATGTAAAGGGTTCTTTATATATATCTTGGTTATAAGTCCTTTACTAGATATGCAAATACTTTCCTCATTCTGTGAGTTGTTATTGTTTTAAGCTGCTCAAGCATTTAGGGAAGGAAATTTGCATTTAGGGTGGGTAAGCAACAGCAGGTACAGTTATAAGCATAACAATTGTTACACAGCAACAGATAACTAATACTTTAAATATGTACATACTTCAAAGTAGTTCCACTCCTGGCTATATCCTTCAGAGAAATTTGCATAAATCCTTGAGGAGTAGATACAAGGATGTTTTTCTATGTATAGTTTGGGTGGCAAGAATTTGGAAAAAACTTAGATGTCCATCACTAAGGAAATTGATAAGTAAAATGTGGTATATACATATAATGGAGTATTTTTTTTTAAGTCAAATGCAAGCTGTTAGGAATTTAGTGAAATGATAGACTTCAAGTGAAAAAAAAAAAGAGGAACAATGAAATTTAAAGCAAAAATCAGCTATGTAAATTAAACACATGAAGTGATATTATTTTATAAGGAGGATATATACCTTAATCAGTAGAATAGGTCTGTGGGAGGGAACAGAATGAGACTAGAATGGAGAATGAAGCAGGGAAAGGGAAGCGAAGAGGGCTTTGCATGGATGAAAGTGATCGTGTGTCATGAACTCAGGCCTGTGATAACTCAGTTCTGTGCACCTGAAGCCCTGAGTGCAGCTCCAGAAGCAAGGTCTGCTTTCATGGAATTGACATTTAGTACCCATATTAGTTAGGGTAGACTAAACTGCTAAAGCAGACTCCAGATGGACATGTTTTTCCCCCCTGCTCACTCATGTAACATCCAGGTCGTTTCAGGTTGAGAAAGTAGGAGTGGGATACTCCATGAAGATGTTTAGGGATGAGGCTGATGCCAACTTCACTATGGCTTCCAAGGTTGCGTTGGGCATTACCATTTTAGTGAGTTGAGCAGAACTTGAAGGATTGCTTGGCAGATGTATGGGCCAGCTCTAGAAGCAGCACACACTTCTATTCATATTCTGTTGGTAAGAACCTAGTTACAAGGCTCCCTCTTAATGCAAAGGAGCCCCAGGAATATAATACGCATTAGGAAGAAGAGATAGATGGATGTTGTTGGACTCATAACATATTATCTTTGCCACATTATATACTTCTGAGACTCCTAAAGAAAGGCTGTCCATCCCCCAGCCATTTGAGACATACATGGATTTTTAAATAGTTTTGAGACCTGAAAATTCCGAAGGGAGTATCAGCTGGGGTCACTACCAAGTTAGGGATGTCTCTTCCGTGACTCTGGCCAGTGATTGTCAGAGAAGGGCTTAGGTCGGGAGATAAAGGGTAAACTGGAATTGTGTCGAGAGTCAGCGTTTATGAGATGGAAGTACTTTATTTTTACAGCTCAGGTCTTGCTATGTTGCCCAGGCTGGAGTGCTATGGCATGCTCATTGCAGCCTCAAACTTGTGGGCCGTGATCCTACTGTCTCACCTTCCCAAGGTGGCAGATGAGGCATTCAACTCCTAGCTCATTGTCACACCCCTTCTGCACAGCTAGGTTTTGTTTCCATATGGGTTCGGGTTTTAACTTCGTTTTTGTGGAACCCCCACACTGTTTCTTAGGAACACCTCACTCTAAGAGGCTCAGAGGCTTTAGAAATCTTAAATCACTTTTTTTCCCTTAACAAAGGAATATATTATTTATGTATTTATTTATTTTTGAGGTGGAGTCTCGCCCTGTCGCTCAGGCTGGAGTGCAGTGGCACGATCTCGGCTCAGTGCAACCTCCGCCTCCCGGGTTCACGCAATTCTGCCTCAGTCTTCCGAGTAGCTGGGATTACAGGCACGTGCAGGAATGTATTATTTATTTTTAAGCAGAGATTGAGGTGTAGGGAAAGCAGTTAGATTCTATTTCAGGTGAGCTCTGTGTTTATTTAGAAGGCATTAGTGAACATTTAAAAACTCCACTCCCTCCAATTTCTCTGCCTTTAAGTGTGAGAACACAGCACATCTTGTAGGGCAGAGATCCCAAGCCTGTCCAGACCCTAACTGACTGTCATTTCCTAGGCTGTCTACTAGAGGGCAGTGTGATATGCCTTTTCTAGACTGGTGAAAACAGGGCCCTGTGTCTATACACACTTCATAATAATAGGCCTTAGATCTAGAACATAATCCTGTTTCCAATATGGAAAAGATTTTCAAGAGAGAGACCTAGTATTTAGGTTTTGATCAGAATCTCCCTTACTTGGGCTTTGGAAACCTTTCTCTACGTGGAAGATTTTTTTTTTTCCTTTTAATCAAATCAGACCCCTTTGCTCTCCTTTCTTACGCCTCTTCCACTTTCAAGTTTAGACTTAAGAAGCCATGAGCAATGTGAAAAACCTCTGGATTGTATACTTTAATAGGGTGAACTTTATGGTATGATAATTATATCTGAATTCAAAAATATTAAAACAGGCCAGGAATGGTAGTGCATTCCTGTAATTCCAGCTACTCAAGAGGTCAAGGTGGGAGGATCACTTAAGCACAGCAGTTCAGGACCAGCCTGGACAGTGAGACCCCATCTCAGTGAAATAAATAAAATCAAAAAAATGTAAAAACAAAAAAGAAGAACCACTGAGCAGACACTCTGGCTCAGATAGAATATAATAGTAGTAATTGACTGGAATGACTCAGTCTCTCCTTTGTACCTGGAGATTCAGACTTCATGGTGTTGATCTTGGCCTTTCACAGCTTCACCCTTTCAGAAAACAAGGGCATGTGGGCGATCTTGGTGGTACGTTGATACTCAGGCGGTACCTGTGAGCCCACCCCCTTGGGAGGGGACAGAGAGCAGTCAGCTGAAAAAGGAGTCAGTCTTTCCCTCTCTGCATATCACATCCAGCGCCCTCTGTCAGCTAAGGAATTACAAGGTGTGTAACTTTATCCTGTCACGCGTAAAAATGCAATCTCTAGTGCTTAGTAAACAGGGCCTGTTTTCTTTATTTTCCTTTTAATAGGAGAGGAAGCATTTGTGCAGAGAGGTTAACATGCTCAAAATCGCTCTGAGTTGGGAAAGAGTCAGAATTTAAACAACAGATTCCTCTCCCTGCAGTTGTCACCCCCACCTATCTTTACCCCAGTAGCAAGGTAAGAGGTGAGGGGGCAGTCCAAGGGACTGTTTCCTGCCCAGAGCAGTTCGTAAGGGCTTCTCATAGCCTCTGCAAGGAGGTCCATAGCATACTTGAGGCTGAGTTCCCCAGTCCTGGAAGAATTGGTTGCTAGTAGTTTCAGTTTGGAAGTTGGCTTTGAAGATCCCAAGTGTGATAGAGGGGCACTCGCCCTTGACTCTTTTGTGTGTGTGTGTGTGTGTGTGTGTGTGTGTGTGTTTTCTTTTTTTTAATTTGGACAGAGTTTCATTCTGTCACCCAGGCTGGAGTACAGTGGCATGATGTCAGCTCACTGCAACCTCTGCCTCCTGGGTTCAAACAATTCTGCCTCAGCCTCCTGAGTAGCTGGGATTACAGGTGTGCGCCACACAGCCAGCTAATTTTTGTATTTTTAGTAGAGACCAGGTTTCACCATGTTGACCAGGCTGGTCTCGAACTCCTGATCTCAGGTGATCCGCCCACCTCACCTCCCAAAGTGTTGGGATTACAGGCGTGAGCTGCCATGCCCGGTCCCTTGACTCTTTTTACCAGAGGCTTAGGAGGAGGTAGACAAGACCTCTGAGAAGAGAGGAATGCCTGTCGGGGGAAAAAAATTATCATTTTAATTGCTCTGTTTCATTAAGTACTTACTGTGTGTCAAACATGTATGTGTACTTACATTACCTTTGTTGTCAGGGAGAGATCAGTCTGTGAATGGTTGCAGGTTAGGGAAAGCCGTATATCTGGGTCTCCCAAGAAAAGCGGGGTTGGGATATCCCAGCAGGATAAACTCTTCCTTGTTCTCCCCCATATACCCTGAAGTAATAGTTAGGACCTTCATGCTGATTACTTGTTGACAGAGAGCTTGGGCACTTTACCCTGGTCACTGTGTCCCCGTCAAACTTGACAGTACTATTCCCACCCAGGATGGCTGTCTCCTGCTTTGGCCGGCTCAGGTCTTCATGCAGGTAAGTAGTGGGCTGCCAGCCAGGGGCAGTTTCCTTCTGCACACGCTGGATATATTTGCTGCATGGGGAAAAATTAATGCTGCAGGATGGAGCCACGCGAAGGGACTTCAGGCGGTATTTAACATCTCCTGGGGCTGTTTCCTCCTGGGCTTCCAACTGCTGAAAAGCAACTAGCTTCTGCCGCCTCCCCTAGTGGGAAGTTCAGTTTGTTGGGGGTCAAGCGGGGGTAGGGGATCCTTCTGACCTTCCCTTCATTAATGGGGCTTAGTAGGGGAAGTCAGTGGTGATCAGTCTCCTAGAGTGAGAGGTCATCAAAAAGTAACTATCAAGTTACTTAACTTCTCTGAGCCACAGTTGCCTTATTTGGTTTTATTTTTGTTTTTTGTTTTTGATACAAAGTCTCGCTGTTGTCCCTCAGGCTGGAATGTAGTGGCACAATCTCGGCTCATTGCAACCTCTGCCTCCTGGGTCAAGTGATTTCCTGCCTCAGCCTCCCAAGTAGCTGGGATTACAGGCTCCTGCCACCACGCCCGGCTAATTTTTGTATTTTTAGTGGAGACGGGGTTTCACTATGTTGGCCAGGCTGGTCTCGAACTCCTGACCTCAGGTGATCCACCTGCCTCGGCCTCCCAAAGTGCTGGGATTACAGGTGTGAGCCACCACACCTGGCCACACAATTTCCTTATTTGTAAAATCAGGATAATGCATCCCTTTCTGGTTCTTGAGAGGATCTGAAATAAAGTTATCTAGCATAGTGTCTGGCATGTAGTAGGTGCTTAATAAATAATATCTTCTCTTAAAATAGATACTTAAAAAGCATGTCTGCTGCCTCAGTGGCACATGTCCCAGTCTCTGTTGACCCCTCTCTCATCTCATTCCTGGCCTTACCTGAACACCAGGGTTACTGTTCTCTGGCTGAGTTTGGAGAGCCAGTGTCTCTTGCTGGGTGGGACTGAGGGATGTACTATTTGAAGAAGAGTAGTCAAACAGGTGGGGATCTTCTGTCCCCTGGAGAGGGGGTGTCTAGAAGCGGGGGAGAAGTGATTGACTTGTTCCAGGGATTCTTGCCTATCTCATGGTAGCCTTCTCATGGTATCCCATTGCCCCCTGTCAGGGAAGAGGTGGGTGCTGGTGGTGGTGTCCAGACAAGACCTAGTTTGAATTTATTTGAAACTAGGTACATAAGAACTAGTGGTGGGGGTGGGGAGGGGTGGGGACTTCTCTGCATTTAACATTTAAGGGCATGTGGAATTTCAAAAGCAGTTTTCACCAGCATTTCATGTTTGGTGGTTTCTTTTGGCTTTGAGCATAGTGCTGGTTGGGGGCAGGGTGGCTTACAGTGAAGATGGTCAATGGTGGACTCCTGCATAGGTGGGTGGAACTCCATGTAGGAAAACACATTACCCCTGGGCTTAGTGCGGTTGCCACGGTGTCTATGTCTCCTAAGGGGCAGGAAAAAGAATAGTCTTTAGGAGCAAAAAAGGAAGATAATTGAGTCAGGGGTTTTGTTCTCTCTCTGCTTCCAAAGCTGCAAGGCTATATCCATAAGACCTTGAGGAAGCCCCTCCAGTTCCTCAGTGGGAGGGAAGAAGTTTGGCCCTCTGCGCTGGCTGCATTTTGACAGAAGTAAAACTCTTGACTCAGCCTTCAAAGTTCAAGGGTGGGATACTGGGAGAGGACGGGCAGCTTTTTGGCTGTTAAGAAAGTCCCATTTTTGGCCAGTATAAAGTAGAGGAGGCAGAGTGGGGTGAGGTATGTGGGAGTCCTGTGGGATGGAGAAAGCAGGCTGCCAAGGGCCATGTTACCTGTGGGTGATGCGGAGAGGCTGTGGTGGTAATGGGGAGCAGGTAGTGAGAACTCTGTGGGGAGGGCTGTGTTTGAACCACTGAGGTCTGAGCAGGGCGAGGGCAGGAAGCACCCTGTGTTCTTTGCCTATCCACCCTGCATTAGAGGGAGGGGAGCAGAGAGCAGGAGCTCTGGGACAGGGAGGGGAGTGAGAGGGGGATGCCAGGTAGTGGGTGAGTAGAGGACTCTTATCCGCAGTCTCAGAGCGCACAGAGATGGCTGAAGGTGCCACTTTTTTTTTTTTTTTTTTTTTGACGGAGTCTCGCTCTGTCGCCCAGCCCAGGCTGGAGTGCAGTGGCGCGATCTCGGCTCACTGCAAGCTCCGCCTCCCGGGTTCACGCCATTCTCCTGCCTCAGCCTCCCGAGTAGCTGGGACTACAGGCGCCCACAACCGCGCCCGGCTAATTTTTTGTATTTTTAGCAGAGACGGGGTTTCACCGTGGTCTCGATCTCCTGACGTTGTGATCCGCCCGCCTTGGCCTCCCAAAGTGCTGGGATTACAGGCGTGAGCCACCGCGCCCGGCCTGAAGGTGCCACTTTAAGTGATGCCTCCTGGTCATGCTGGGAGTAGCTTCTGTGCTCAGCCCCGTCTTCTGTCCCCCAGCTTTTGAGTGGGCACCTATGCTTTGGCAAATGGACTTTGGTTCAGAGGTTTGGTGTCTTAGGTTGCCTCGAGCCTGCACTGGCTTTGGGAGAGGAGGTAGAGGCAGCTGTGTCCCCAGCAATGGATGACTGTGGCCAGCAGTTAAGGGAAGGGTCCAACTCTGAATCTCCACTGTGTGTGCGTGTGTGTGTGTGTGTGTGTGTGTGTGCATGCGTGCACGTGCCCAATCTCTGGCCCTCATCTCTGCTTCCCACACCCACCCCCCACCCACGTGCACACACCAGGTGTGGTCCTGAAACCTGAGACAGAGGGGTGAGCTACATCTTGTCAGTTGTGTAGATCTGCCAGTAGCTCTACAGTGGCTCCCTTTCAGAACCTGGAATCACAAAATAAGAATCTCAGAGTTGGAAGATACCTTAAAGGGCTTCTAGTTATTCCACCTTCCCCATACCAATTAGTGTGAAAGTATTTCCATCAGTTCACTAGCTCAACTGCTGTTCCCCTCTAGTACCATGGAAATGCAGTGTTTATTCGATTAATCCTAGAATCAAAGTTGGAAAGTGCCTTCGACAAGAGCTAATCCTCACACTCACCCCAGTGCCAGGATCCCCTGGCAAAACACATTTATGTGACGTGCCGTTCCACTCACATTTGAATACTTTCTTCTCTGTCTCCCCTCCTGGGACATATGGATTCCATTCCTGAGCAACTCTAGCTTTTTTCCAGTTGTCTTTTCCCATGGCTTCACCATTTGTCTGAATTATCCAACTTGGGGCTTATAAAAAAAAAGACAAACTCTTTTCTATCTGACACAATTTTAGATGCGTTGGGATACATTTTTCTCCCTGTGCTCTACCTGTTTCCCTTCCTGGGGCCACAGCATTAAGCTAATAGGAGGAGAGCCTTGCATTAAAACTTATACAGGAAAGGAAGCAGACAATCTTTAAATAATAAGATAGTAGGAAATTTATCTTCATACACACAGTTTTATTTTTGAAATTATTGTATTCTTATTTGTATAAATGTATGGAATACAGGGGCAATTTTGTTCCATGCACAGCTTGTGTCCTGGTGAATTCAGGGCTTTTAGTGTATCCATCACCTGAATAATGTACATAACGCTAATTAATTTCTCATCATTCACCCCCCTCCCTCCCTCTCACCCTTCCAAGTCTCCATTGTCTATCATTCCATGCTCTTGTGTCCATGTCTACACATTATTATTATTATTATTATTATTATTATTATTATTGAGACAGAGTCTCGTTGTGTCACCTAGGCTGGAGTGCAGTGGCGCGATCTCGGCTTATTGCAAGCTCCGCCTCCCGGGTTCACACCATTCTCCTGCCTCAGCCTTTCAAGTAGCCAAGTAGCTGGAACTACAGGCGCCCGCCACCACGCCTGGCTAAGTTTTTGTATTTTTAGTAGAGATGGGGTTTCACCGTGTTAGCCAGGATGGTCTCTTTCTCCTGACATCGTGATCTGCCCATCTCGGCCTCCCAAAGTGCTGGGATTACAGGCGTGAGCCGCCACGCCCGGCCTACATTATTATTATTTTTGAGACGGAGTCCCACTTAGTCACCCAGGCTGGAGTGCAATGGTGCAATCTCGGCTCACTGCACCCTCTGCCTCCTGGGTTCAAACAATTCTCTTGCCTCAGCCTCCCGAGTAGCTGGGATTACAGGCAAACATCACCATGCCTACGTAATTTTTTTTCTTCTTTGTACTTTTAGTAGAGACAGGGTTTTGCCTTGTTGGCCAATCTGGTCTTGAACTCCTGACCTCAGGTGATCCACCCGCCTCAGCCTCCCAAAGTGCTGGGATTACAGGCGTGAGCCACCGTGCCCAGTGTGTACACATTATTTAGCCCCCACTTACAAGAGAGGACATGCAATATATGTCTTTCTGTGTCTGATTTTGTTTCACTTAAGATAATGGCTTCCAGTTCCATCCATGTTGCTGCAAAAGACCATGATTTCATTCTTTTTTTTATGACCGAGTAGTATTCCATTGTGTATATATACTACAGTTTCTTTATCCAATCATCCATTGATGGCCACTTAGATTGAGGTTGATTCTATATTTTTGCTATTGTGAACAGTGCTGTGATAGACATATGAGCACACACAGAAGATTTAATGGCGTTCATGGATACTTCTCCTGGAGGGCCTCGTCCCTCTCCTCTACCCTCACTTCAACAGCAGAACCAAGCGTGACAACCTGTGCCAGAGGCTGACACCAGAGGGAGAGGCAGGAGGAGAAAAGGATGCAGGACCCTAGGAGAGCCATAATGTTGCCATTAGAAGAAAGCTGTTGGGCCCATTTGACTTTTTTTCCCCCCCAGTTTCTTCAACCATCCTTTTTAATGCATGATTTTGAGTCTGACACTGACTTCTCTGAACTCATTCCAGTTGGAGTGAGCTGGGCCATAATGTTCAAAGTGTGCTGATCACAGTACAATCGGTATCACTTCCCTCAGTGTAGACATTATGCGTGTATGTGTATATATGTATAGTGTAACCTCAAACTCCTGGGCTCAAGGGATCCTTCTTGCCTCAGCCTCCTGAGTAGCTGAGACCATAGGTGTGCACCACCATACCTGGCTAAATTTTAAATATTTTGTAGAGATGGGGTATTGGTATGTTGCCCAGGCTGGTCTCCAACTCCTGGGCTCAAGTGATCCTCTTGCCTCAGACTCCCAAAATGTTGGGATTACAGGCATGAGCCACCACACTCAGCTAGATATTCTATTTTATTTTATTAATTAATTTTTTTAGTGGGTTAAGGAGTGGAAAGTTTAATAGAAGAAAGCAGAGAGGAGAGCAGCTCCTTGCAAGAGAGAGAGAGATGTCTGAAAAAAGCCTAGATATCCTATTTTAATCAGTGTATTTAAGATTGGATTAGCTTTTTTTTTTTGAGATGGAGTCTCATTCTTTTTGCCCAGGCTGGAGTGCAGTGGCATAATCTCAGCTCACTGCAACCTCTGCCTCCCAGGTTCAAGCCATTCTCTTGGCTCAGCCTCCCGAGTAGCTGGGATTACAGGCACCCACCACCATGCCTGGCTAATTTTTGTATTTTTTAGTAGAGATGGGGTTTCACCATGTTGGCCAGACTGGTCTCAAACTTCTGACCTGAGGTGATCCACCTGCCTGCCTCGGCCTCCCAGAGTGCTGGGATTACAGGTGTGAGCCACCATGCCCGGCCTAGATTAGCTTTCATATGACCACATCACACCATGGATTCCCACTGCACTATTTTCAGAAGCTCCTGTGTCTCCTTTACACTTATTGTGAGAAAGGAGATGGAGCCATGTTGCACCCATGTCTTTATTTGTGCAGTTGGTGTTTTGGAATCAGTATAGTTACCGTTAGCCTCTAGAAATCCTACTTTCTTGTTCTTCTATGCTTTCTCAGCATGAAAGTGGTAGGATGCTAAGCCTTGTCCTAGTTTGTCTTGGTGCAGGAGAGGAGGAGGCCGGAATGGGGGTTACTTGGGCCCAGTTACACTCCTGAGGCTCAGATGAGCCCGGCCAACATGGCCTCATGCTGGAGAGGACTTAGCTTCTGAGTCAATTTGAAAAGTCTTTTGATATGAATTAAAGAGAAAATGTGGGCTGGGGGCAGTGGCGCATGCCTGTAATCCTGGTGCTTTGGGAGGCTGAGGTGGGTAGACTGCTTGAGCCCGGGAGTTTGAGACCAGCCTGGGCAACATAGTGAGACCTTGTCTCTACAGTAAGTTAAAAGTTAGCTGGGCGTGGTGGCACCCACCTGTCGTCCCAGCTACGTGACAGGCTTGAGGTGGAAGGATCACTTGAGTCTGGGAGGTTGAGGCTGCAGTGAGCTGTGATTGAGCCACTGCAGCCAGGGTGATGGAGTGAGACTGTGTCTCAAAAAAAAAAAAAAGTTGTTGCAAAGACAAAGCTACTATTCAAGCACTCATCTGAGGTGCTAGGAGACCCCCAGGCTTTGTGGCAGGGGCCAGGAGGGCCCTGTCTGCCCAGTTATACTTAGGAACGCAGAATTCAAACTCTTGCTACTGCTCCCAGGGCAGGATCTGCTTACCAATTCAGCCATTTTCTGAGTTTTCATGGCACTTTGAGGACAGTATTTATCATACTGTTTTGTGCGTTGGGAGTTCCTATGGCCAAAAACTGTTTCTTATTCATTTTCAAATCTCTAGCTCCTAACCCAAGGCATTACACCCCAGAACTAATAGCTATCATTTATTGAGTACTAACTTAGGCACTAAAAACAGGTACTCTCCATATATTAATCTCACAATGACCCAACAAGGTTAATGCTAATATTTCCATTTTGTAGGTAAGGAAACTGAGGCTAAAGACCACAGCTCTACCAAAGCCTCTGCTCTTTCTTCAAATGAATGAGTGAGTCTGGGGCGATTGCTCTGAGTGAGAGTAGGCTAGAGTGGGTTCAGGGCATGCAGGAGCCCCCACACAGCTCATTCGTGGAGGTGTCTAATCATCTAATCAGCTATGCTAATTGATTGTCATGTTTGCAATATCAGATGCATGCTTAATTAGCACATGAACCCTCCTGTCAGATATTCCTGGAGGGGCTCTGCGAGCCAACCCAGGCCCAGCCGTAGGAGCCAGCTGCTTTCATGGAAACAGGGTGGGGAAGCATGATGATCCCAGTATTGACAGGGATCCTGAGAACAGGAACGTCCACTGCTTCGTAGTGTGGGAAGCAGATTCAGGATGAAGCCCTCTCTAGAGAATGCGTCCAGTATCCTCTGCCTCAAGGCCCTTGGTTCATCGACCTCTTCCCTACAGCCTTTGGATTTTGCACCACTCTTTGAGGCCTCTGTGCTTTTTTCCAAGCTCCTGCTTCTGCCCTGGTCTTCCTCTCCCTAGCAAATCCTTACTCACCCTTAAGGGCCCAACTCAAATGTCACTTCCTTTGTGGAGTTCTCCCTGGCTCCCTTGCTACTGGAAGAGTGGCAGGATCAAATGCTTCCTCTTCAGGCTTGCTCCTATAGTACTTGTACCTATCTGACTCTAATGTGAGTCTCTTCAAATTACAGTGTTTTTGATGTGTTTTTCTCCCCCTGCCAGACTTAGGGCTTATTCAAGGCAGAGACCACAGTCTTCAGCATCCGGCACAAAGCGCGGCCTGTATGAGACACTCAATACATTTAATTTGTTGAATTAAACTGAATGCTAGGTTGAGGTTTCATTGCAGGTGAGAACTGGGCAAGTGTAAACTTCTAGAACTCAGCAGCTATTTTATTAGTGATATGCAAAAATAGGTATGGCATCTTTGAAATCTTCCCAAGGATTCTGTGATCCTTATTTTTCCTTTTCACAATAATCCCCTCCTACATGGGGAAAGGGGGGATAAAATCCCAGTTTGGCCCCAGCCTGGGGAGAATCTTGGCATTAGGCTGGGGGGTCATGGTGGGAGGAGGCATGGGACTGAGGCCTAAAGGCCATCAACCAGACTGCAAGCTGCCTGAGTGCAGGGTGTGACTTCCGCTGTCTCCCACGCATCTGGCCACTGCTTCGCCTGGAGTGACTCAGGACTGGGGAATCAGGGGTGGGCAGCAGTGCAGAAAAACCCATCTGCGCCAGCCTGGGGCTCACTCTTCTCACTACCTCATGAGGCCATGTGGAGTGTGGACTGTTGCTGCTGTCCTGGTCCCCCAAATGCCACAACTGCTGACTTCTGATGTAAATAGTGTACATTTGTTTATTACTTTGCAGCGAATTTGCATTAACTTCTCTGAATGACAGACATATAGAAATTCCCTGCTATGACCTCACTTCCACACCCCAAAAAACCACAGTGGTCCCTATACCTCTGCACTCAGGGACTCCCAACCCAGGTGGGCAGAGAAAAGGGGGTTTCTGAGGAGCCTTGGATCAACCAGGCACCAGCCTAGGAGGAAGGGATCCAGGAATCCCACTACCCTGGAGCCCACTGCTCTGGCTTCTCTTCCTTGTCTCTGGGGATTGTGCGGGGTGAGGGCATGGGGGTTTGTGAAATGTCTTACTGATTCTGCAGTTCAGGCTAGGGAGTCATTTGGAGAAAATCGGATGAAGAGTAGGGTAAAGGGGAAAGAGGGGCTTTGTGACTTAGGTGGGCTTTACGGGACAGGAAGCCACACCCCGAGCCTTACAAGGCAAGCTGGAAGGGGGCTGCCCAGCTGCAATGGGGATGGACCCATGCAGACTGCTCAGTGTAGCCACCTGCTGGACACATGGAGCCATAGCGTTCCGCTCCATGCTTCTTACCCTGCTGCTGCGCCTGCTCTTCTTTCTTCCTTCTTTCTCTTCCTTCCACCTAGTTCCACCCCCGCCCCCACACCTGCTTTCCCTCTTCCCTCAGGTGTGACTACCAAGATGCATCTGTCTTGGCCCAGCGCTGGGGACTCTGAATTTCCTCCTTTGGTGATGACTGAAAGGGAGCAGCCACCTCTGGTTGAGGCCAGAGGGAAGGCTTTTCATCTCCATGCTCAGTCTCTCCACCTTCTCGCTTGGCTTGCTGGGACCCTGCACTTAGCTGCGATCAGAGACCATTGAATTTATTGTCCAAACTGGGATACTTCTGAGAGTGAAGGGTGTGTGTGCTTGCTATTAGTAATTATGCAGAGACAACAGGTGTAGACCAGAATTGTCCCAGGCCAGCGGGGACTCATGGTAAGCATAGTTTCCAGGGTCCCCCGGCCTCTTCGTCCCCGCATCAGGTGTGGAAGGCTAAGGCGGCCAGCAGAGGCTGCTGCGGCACTTGTTATGTGCCTTACTATCTAAAAAGCTCCTTTTGCCATGCTGGGACTGTGGTGGGTGAAGTTGGTTGTCATACAGGGCTAAGGTCCCCTGAGTAGTGATTGTACCAGAGAATGAAGCTTTGCTCACCTGGGCCTGGTGCACAATGGGATAGGAAAGCTGCCTGCTTCCTCTAGTTTGGGTCGGGTACACAGCCCAAAGTCCCTCCGCCTAGCTTCTCAGAAACTCCCCATCATCCTGGATTGGACTGTGCCTTTCCTGAATTCTGACACTTCTTGTTCCTGCCCCTTCAGGCAAAGACTGGACAAGCAGTTTCCTAGCACTGCCAGCTCTGAGGCTGGTGCCTTTCTGGGGGGATTATTGGCCTTCTTGGATACATTGGCGAGAGGGCTCATGGGTCGGCCAGAGGATGCCCTTGCCAGAGGGGACCGAAGGAATGCCTGACAGTTTTTCTGCCTTTCAGGGGGGAATTCAGACCAGCCTTGGAGTCCTGTGAAGGAGAAGTGCTCCTGGAATCTTCTAGCCCTTCCTCTTCCCACCCAGTTCTAACTGGCAGAAAGACCTCATTTCCTCTTCCCCATGTGGGATCCCTTGACCCCTCTTGCAGTCGGGAGACCTTGATCCTTGCGGGAGGAAGGGGTTGCTGTACCAGGATGGGGTCCCTCACTCCCCTGGCCAGGGGAAGCATGACCTGCTGAGCTGGAGTCTGGCCCCCCCGAGCTGTTGTGGCCTGACAACCTGTGGTTGCTTGCCCAGTACCAGCCCCTCGCTCCCATCTTCTCTCCCTGCTCACCGGAAGGGAGAGGCCAGTATCAGGCTTTCCAGGCTCCGTACTGGTGATCATACCATGGCAAAGGGCGGTGTCTCACACGTGCTGTGGGAGCTGCCTAAGCAGAGAATTCTGGAGCAGCAGTGGGTATCCCAGGCAGCCACAGGGATTGCCATGGCAACATGCGAGGCAGCAGCAGCAGGAGACTGGATGGAGCAGGCCCTCTTCTAGACTGGAGCTGAATTCCTGGGGTGGTCAGGAGAGGGCTGGAGGGCAAGAAAGAGATCCATAAACCCACAGGTGCCCCTGACCCAGGGCAGTGTGCCTTTGCTCATGGCCCCTTGTCAGCGGAAATCCCACACTCCCTGGTACATGTCTGTTAGGCGACCAGCCTGGGCAGAGGGCCTGTTGGTGTGTGGAGAGGGGGAAGGGGAATCAAACTGAATGGCAGAGATTTGTTTTCTCAGTACCTCTGAAGAATAGAAATGGGTTTTAGGCTGTGCCAGCCTGTGTTTCTACCTGGGGGACTCTGAGCCATCAAAGTTAACCTAGACTAGTAACTGGAGATCAATTACTGACCTGTAATATGCTTTCCAACTTCCCATTGTAAAAAGCAGCCTATTTGGAAAAAAAATAAATGGAAGATAAATGGAAGTGCTTTCCTTGGTCTCTGGTGCCACCGAGTCAGTGTGATTCCCTCCCTCCCCAGTTGCCTTTGCCCACTCCTCACTCATTACCTCTACTCAATTAGCCAAGGTTGGGGTAACCCCTCAAGAGCCAGGATTTGGGTGAGAGGGGACTGCTGTCACCTTCTATAGGCACGCCCTCCTCCCAGCACGGTTCTCGGGAGTGCAGAGCAGGCCAAGTCCAGAGCCTGCCAACCTCCTCCCCACCCTCTCTCTCGCTGCCAAATCTGACTTTGATTAGCGTGTGGAGGGGGAGGAAAGCAGGAAAATAGAATATTAAAATCTTAATTCAATTTAAAACACTGTCATTCACAGGCATGCCAAACAGTGAGATGACTAATTATTATGCAAATGAGGCAGATAGAAAAGTGATTAATAATTGCACAAATTAAAAATTATTGTAAACATCCTGTGACGAGTGATAAGTCCGATGGAGAGGCGAGAGCGGTGGGCCGGGGAGGCCATGGCGGAGCTGGCTCCTGCATCCTTATTCTCTCATTAGAGGGATTTAATTAGCGCCTGATGATGGGGCTGCGTGCTGCCAGGGGTGGAGGAGTTGGTGGCCAGAGCCTGGGCAGTCTGTGCTGGATCCTTGGTTTCTCTCTGGTTCCTCCTCATTGCTCTGTGGCTGGGGCTGGAGCTGGCTGCACAGGAGGAGGGGTGGGTTGGGGCTGGGGAAAGGCTGGCCACCATAGAGGAGCAGGTGCTGTGCAAAGCTTCTCTGCCCCCTTCCACTGGCCTTTTGCCCGCTGCTACCTCTGTCATGCAAGTCCTCAGGTGTGGGTCAGGGATGACAGTGAGGAGGCCCCTGGGTGGGGAGCTGTGGGCACATCCTGATTCAGCTGGGCAGATTCTTTGGGGTTTAGTGAAGGGACACACGGGGCATGCCCCCGGTGCTGCCAGGTCCCAGGGAGGATGGACAGGTACATGATGCTGCCTGGGGCCTCACGGTTGCCTTGGGTCCAAGTTTCCCTGACTCTGCTGGGCACACAGAAACTAAATCACTGTCCTGAGCCAAGTGACTTGCCCTTACCCATGTTCAACCTGCATCCAAGTGCTTCGCAGCAGGGAATGCTTAGGAGCCACTTTGGCTTGGGTGGGCATGGCTGCTGCAAGGCAGGGGACAGAGGAGGCCGAGCTCCTCGGGCCCAGCAGCACCAGGTGCTTTCCAGGGCATGCAGTCCTCCTGGACTCCTCCCAACCAAATAGGGCAGCAGCTGACATATTCTTGACAAAACATACTGGCCAGCCACAGTACAGCTTCCCCCTGCCAGTCCCCGAGCCCTGGACTCTGAGCAGGAGGGGATGGGACTGGGTCAAGGCTCAGGGAGAGGTGGCTGATGATGGGAGATCCATCTCCCTGCTCTACCCCCAGTCACCATGGACCTTAGGGAGATGGTATTCCTTGTCCAGAGAGGACCACAGAGTAAGCTGGGAGGTCAAGAGCCTGGTGAAGAGCTTTTGCTATTCAGAGGAGCAGTGGATGCTGGAAATTATGGCAGTTGGGAGGACTTCTGGATAAGGTGAAGGTGGGGATCTGACCTTTGAAAGATGTAGAGGACTCAGAAAAGAGGGTTGGAGGTGAGAAACAGAGAGAATAGGGTTATCCAAGCCTGTATCTTCTCCCTAAGAGCCCAGATTTTCCTAACAGGGCTAAGAAGCTGTTTTCACAGGCCAAAGGCCCAGCCTGTGTGTCCCAGAATTTCTCTTCCTGAGACTGTGGTGCACAATTAATTTTTTTTTCCTGGTGAGGGTTTGGAGGTGAGAAAGGTTTATATTGTTTCAGGAATCACACAGTTATCCCAGGGTTAATAGCCTGCACACAGCCTTGTCACCACAGTCACTAGTGCCCTTCTAGTCCCTTTCTGATTCCTGGAGGAGGAAAGTTCTTTCCTACTGGGACTGCAAGTCCGCCCCTCTGACTTCTGACTGACGCTTCCTGGACTCTGAAGGCTCTCCCTTCACTGTGAACTGTTTAGCCATAGCTGCCAACCTTCAACAAACTGCCTTCTCCATCTCCTCTCTTGGCCCACTCCTGACTCCTGCCCTATACTACCCTGAGTCCCTCCCCGCTCCTGGCTTCTTATTCTGTTTTTCTTTTGTTTTGGTTCTTCTGGGGCTCTGCTGAGGCAGCAAACGGTGATGGGGTGTGGTACTGATTCTGTGTTTACCTTGGACAAGTTACGCCACCTCTCTGTTTCCTCATTGTTATAACTGGGAAAATACTACAACCTCATGGAGTTTTTCACTTACCCTTTGCCATCTTCATCCGTTCATTTATTCAATCAAGACTTCACTTCTACGCATCCAGTGCTGGGGATGCAAAGCTGCAGACGGTCTAAGGAACGCGAGCCCTGTTGGGAAGCGGATAAAGGAACAGCACGCGCAGAGGCCCGGAGGAGGGAGGACAATAGAAGGGTGGGGATTGGCAAGGGATTTGGGGTGGCAGGAGGACAGGCTGCACTGGGCAGTGATGGAGATGGAGGCCTTTTGTTTCCTGGAATTTCAATACAATTTTGTGGGCTCTGAGCAGGTAAGAAAGGACTTTGTTGGGGGGCGGCAGGCAGGACTAATGCTGTGTTTTAGAAAGACCATTCTGGCAGCAGTGTGGAGATGGGCAAGGCTGGAGGCAGGGTCCCCAGCCAGAGGCAGCTGCTGCTGTCTGCAGAAAGACGATGAACTGCGGCCATCAGGTGTGGCTCGAGAGTCCCAGGAAGAGGAGAGAGGTTTGTCACGAGTCAGAAAAGGCAGGATGCAGCGTCTGAGTGACTGTGAGGGTGACCGAGGAGTCGTCTCGGGTGACACCTGGGTTTCTGGCATGGAGCAGTGCTCTTCTTTGAGAAGAAGGATCCAGGGAAGAAGAAGCGTTGATGATGGTGTTGCTTTGGGAATCTTGGGAATGACCGCTGTGGATTTAGTTGCCCGGGATGGAGCGGGACTTGAATATCTGCTATTGAATATTTGATATTGCACATGCTGAGTTTGGCGCTGCATCTGCCCTGCCTGTTTTATTTCTCACTCTGACCGTACCTAGATCTTGAAAGGGGGCTTGACCCTATCCTGAAGCTTGGCCCTGACCTTCTGCCTTTCAACATTTTGGTTCCTGGGCACCTGCTTGCAGACTTTCTGAGATGAACTCCTGAGTTACTCAGCTGTGTCTACATTCATTGCCACAGGCTCCTGGTAGATTGGAAGAAGCCACCTTTGACCCTATGGCGTTGGACTTGGGTTGTTGTTGCCTCTGTTCTGTGCCATGGGGAAGAAGGCTCTTCTCTGCTGAGTCCTAACAGGGAGATACTGGCTGTAAATCCTTTCTAGATCCCTCCCGGGTACCCATGCTCTGAGGCTACTCAGAAGGGGGTGTTGTTGCTGAGACCCCTGAGTCTCACTACTTCAGGTCTGTGCGGGCCCTTCTGACAACAGCCCTGCCTTCTATGTGCCCAGGCTGTCCCCTCACCTCGGGGGTGGAGATAAGGCCTGGGGTCTGAGTTTGAGGGGACTGACGCCTGGCAGGGCTCCTAGCAGTAAGGCGGAACTGCTTCCCTCCTCAGAGCGATTTTCCAAACCAGCTTCCCAGTCTTCTGAGGCCCCCACCACCCCTGGAAAGCACACATTTGTGGTTGCCAAACAGTCGAAGGGCAGTGGCTGTCTCTTCCAGGGCAGTGTGGGCCTGCTTCTGGCTCCCCAGGGAGGGCTGCACCCCCACCCACCTGTGCCCGTCATTAAGAGTAAGCAGTCCAGAGTGCAGTGCATGGTGGGACCCGTGAGGACCCCACCCAGAGCCCCTAGTGGTCCAGTGTCTCCTTTATGCCCTCCGCAGTTCTCACAGTGCCCTGGGAAAGTCCAGGTGTGTGCTTTTGCTCTCTGGAGAGCTCCTGGTCACTTTCTAATATGTCTCCAGCAAGTCAGCACTATCAGTGTTGCCCCAATATCTCTTCAGCAGAATCCCTGTCAGGCTTCTGGCATTCATAACTACTTCCCACAGAAGCCCAGGAACACTCCAGTCGTTCCCAGTGAGCTCCCAGCAGTGCCAGGTTGCTCCCAGACCTCACAGTGGGCTTTTAGTGATACCACATTGTGTACCCAGGAGCCCCTGGTGTTCCCCCAAGAATGTTCCAGCATGTTCCCGAGAATGCGCCAACACATGGCGTCAACATTCCACTGCTCCTGCAAGATTTCCAGTAGATTCCATTACTTCTCAAGCTATCTCCACCAATGCCACCGAAGTACCTAGAGGAGAATCCGCTGTCCTGCCCACCAGGAAGGAAGAGAGGTTCTTTGCCCACTCCTCCTGCAAGACGCCTGGGCTTTCCTGCTGTGGGAGGCTGGTAGGGAAGGAAAAGGAGTGGGAATAACATTTGTCGAGTAACGGCCGTGGTGCAATAAGCTGCAAGGTGGGTGGTATCCCCGTTTTATAGATTCAGAAACTGTTACCCAGAGAGTGGAGTAATTTTTTCCAAAGGCAGTAAATGGCAGGGAGCAATCAGAGGGCAGCTCTGTCAGGTCTGACTACATCCCTGCCTGTCCAGAGCCTGCAGAGACCCAGAGAGAAGGCAAAACCCAGGGCCAGAGACACACACAGTGGGGGCTGGGGAGGGTGGGCAGTGGGCTCTAGGCTCCTTCCTTCCCTCCCTACTTTGTTTTCTCCTTTGGATTGCAGGTGTATTCGTTCCTGAGAAAGAAAGGAAAGGGGTTAGGACTGGTAGAGCCGTCCTGGTTTCTTTAGAGAGAAGCTATGGTTCCCAGGAACGTCTTGGCTCTCAGGGGACTGCAGGGGTCAGATCCATCCTCTCCAGTTTCACACGCCTACTCAGCTTCCACATTCCACATCCAGTGGCCCACCAGACCCACCCATCGGCCCAGATGACCCAGTTCCAGGGCTGGTCTCAGGGTTCTGGGCTCCCTCCTTGACCTCCCCTCAGCCCTGGGCATGGCCTCAGACTCCATCCAGGCCCTGGGTTGTGCATCCGCCTTCCTGCCCCTTGCCCACACTCGCTGCTGCTCTCCCACTAGCTGCCTTCCCTGGCATGGGCGACCTTGCTAGTGCCAGGGGACTCTGAACAGCACCGACTCAGCAGGTGGGGTGATGGAGCCGCTTTGCAGGTGGGGGAACGGGAGCAAGGCTGGTTCTTTCCCTTCCCTGACCCAGCGGGGTCCCTTTGCCCTTGGGAGTGTGGATAGAAGGGTAGGGAACTGGACAGGGAGGATGAGGTCCAGCGCCCTGGGTGAGGGCCCTGGTGGGGGGTGCTGTGCCAGGTGGCTTGGCCTCCCCAGCAAGGACTCTGCCCCTTGTTCCAGCCTGGTGAGGGGAAGAGGAAGAAGGGCTCTGGTGCTGTGTCGGGCAGCAGCCTCCCACATGGAGTCGGGAGGGGAAAGTTGAAATGCACCTTGGCTCCTGACCATCTCCTCCCCACCCCCACCACCACCCCCACCACGGCAGACATTGTTGGAAGGCATATTAATGGAGGGGTCAGGCAGTTTGGAGACAGACTGCGTAGGTTCATGTCTTCTATCTCGTTCTGGGTGACCTTGGACATATCACTTAGGGTCTCTGAACCCCGATTTCTCCATTTACAAAATGTGGCTAATAATGTTACTTACCTGTCACATGGTAAATACTCAATTGAAAAGGCTAATGTGAGAATGCCATTTTCTGTATGTACATGATGCTTCATACAGTCGCACTGGTGCACATATGTGATTGTGTGTGGACTTTCTCTGTGCTTTGCCCTTCTCCAGCTTTGCTGTCTGTCCTTGTTGCTTCCAGAAGGTTGAGAGGGAAGTGAGGGGTCTGCTCCTGACAACGCTGACTACTCAGGGGCTGAGTGCTGCCCACGAAAGTAGGTAGCAGAGGAGAGAGGACTTGGCCTAAGCAAGGGAGCCAGGGCCTTGCAGGGGAAAGGAAAAGGGGGCAGGGGGAAGGAGGACAGGGAGGGTGGCCGGGTATGGCAGGAGTCAGGGCATCTCAGAGGCATGAAGGAGCTGGGGTGCTGCCTTCCCGCTCGGGCTCACCTGTCCAGCCCCGACACTGTCCTCCACACCAGAGACCCAGCAGTGCTTCTGCTAAGGCCCCTGGCTAGGGGGTGTGGGCTACCTGCACCTACTGCTTGCCTTTGGGGGAGATTTTTTTTGGGGGGGATTCTTGGCTGTCTTGGGTTATGCTCCCTCTGGTGTACCCTAGGCAGGGAACAGTTCGGGGAGGATGGGAGGCTGCCGTGAGGGTTATAGATGGCTCCTTCTGTGAAATCTTAGTGACAGGACACGAACCCAAGAACTGTTGGCATGTGGCATCCTTGCCTCAGGAACTCTTCAGCAAGTGCTGGAGTTCACATGGCCAGCCTGAGGGAGGGGCCTCTCCTTCTGTGTTCTCTCTGAGCCCCTACCCCTCCCTGCAGCCCCGTGTCCTGGCAGGAGTGGGTGGTAGTGTGGAGGAGGGAGGGGAGATGGTTCGCGATCTCTGGCTGCGGTGAATTTGGGACTAAGCATCATTAATGCTGACAGATGCCAGCCATACTTAATTGTAGAATAACAGGACAGTCTAGGGAAAAAAATCACTAAAAACATTGACTAGAGGCTTCAGATTTGTGCCTCCTCCCTGCACACCCCAATATGAGATAAATCTCTCTGCATTTATGGACTCTGAGCGTGTCTCAGCATCCCTGAAATGCTGGCAGGGCGGGTGGCTTGCTCTCCTCGCGTCTGGTTCCCTCTCCTCAATATCCCTGTAAAGTCAGGGCAGGTGGAGGAACATGGAGAAAGAAAGGACAATGATGTGCGCAGGGCCCTATTGTGGGGAGGGGGGCCGGAATCACCCCCACCACCGCAGGGATGGTGAAGAGAAAGGGTTGGGTTTATGAGCCTCTCTTCTCTCTTTTTCTTTTCAATTACAATGATACCTCAGGTAATTAACTGCTAATAACCTTGTTAATTTAAAATGGATGCTCTCCCTTCTGGCTCTCTCAGGGAAAGCTAAAGCTGCCAGGGGTCAGCAGGTTTAGGGGAGCAGGACGGGGTGGGCAGGAGAGGAGAGGATGCTGGGGGGAGGCCCTTGTGGTGGGCAGGCAGGGCTGTGGCCGGCTGTGTGGCATGCTCTAAGGGGCCCGGCTGATGTGGAAGTCCAGAGGTACTGGGATCCCTTCAGCCCCTCCATATGCCTGGACAATACCTGGATGGGTCATCTGGGCCCCCCCACCTGGGGAAGAGAGCCTGTGGCTCTCTCCAGCAAGGCTTTGCCATGGAGCAGCAGCTGCTCAGCCCAAGGCACCTCCCTGTTACGAACCACCCGGGGCCTTTGGGCTGACAATCCTAGAAACCCAGCCTGCTGAGGGTCACTTCTCCCATCCCCACTGCTTCCCAGTCACAGGGATTGGAGAT
This sequence comes from Macaca thibetana thibetana, assembly GCF_024542745.1. Classification (NCBI taxonomy): domain Eukaryota; kingdom Metazoa; phylum Chordata; class Mammalia; order Primates; family Cercopithecidae; genus Macaca; species Macaca thibetana. Next base: position 108,461,578 of record NC_065591.1, on the reverse strand, counting down.
ATAGTCAGGAAGGGAATAAACATCTCGTTCTGAACAGTTTAGACATGTGTCAAGAGTCAGGCATCTAGACAAGGTATCTGTGATCTTTTTAGTTCAAATATGTATTCGTTTGATGAACTTTTAAAGTCTAGCCCAGGTCTTAGTGATACAAAGCTGAAGAAAGATATGGTTCCTGCCTTCAAGGAGCTCATCGTCTCAGTGAAGTAAACAAATAATTACAACACAAACTGTGCAGAGGATAGGGGTAAAAAAACCCAATCTTGTAGGGTGTGGGAAGGCAGGAAGGGCGGCAGTCAGGGCGGCTTTCCAGAGGAGGGGTATTTAAACTGGGCACCGATGGAACAGGAGGAGCTCCCTAGGCTGCTAAGATGGAGTGGAGGAAGGCCCTTCCACCTGGAGGGACGGCAGGAAGCAAGAGAGGCCATGGCTGCCGAGAAATGGGCAGTAACTTGATAGGGATGAAACACAGGGAGAATGAGAAGGCAGCTGGAAAGAGAAGTGGAGCCAAGTCATGAAGGGTTGATAGGATTTTTTCCAAGAGGTGACCTCCCTTGCCCATGGGATCTTATCCCAGGCAGCTGGGGGGCCACTCCCTATGGCCTGGTGCCCAAGGAGGCTCCAACCTTGTGGGATTAGCTCCTAGAAGGTGTGGCAAGGAGATCCCTGTTCCCCTGCCCTTTTTTTTTAGAGGACAAGGGATTTTAGAGTAAAAGAATGAGTGTTGGGGTGGGAAGGGGAGGAGAACTGGAGATTTAGAGATAAATAGATCCCTGGTTTGGTTTTTCCAAGTGGCTTCTCTCTGTTCCACAGTGCTTTGAGACCATTTTGGAGTCTGAGTGCATGAGTCTTGGAGTGTGTCTAGGGTGTCTCCACCCTCCCAGGGCAAGCCACTGTTCAAAGTCGGGAATTTCTGTTCCCAGTGAGCTCCCACTCTGCTGCTATGGGTCCCTGAGCTCCGCCTGGCAGTGCGCACCATCCTTCCCCAAACCTCAGCTCCCGGAGGAGGCCTGGATGGAGGTGCCAGGAGGGACAAGAGGATCTCCAGAAAGCCCACATCTAAGATTTGGGGGCTGAGACCACCCTCGCCACCCTCAGTGGTTAGAATCGTTCACTTCTGAGTTAGGTCCAGGCGGTCGGAGCCTCCATTCTCTTGTCCCATTCCTGTTGTTTCAATTTTTTTTTTTTTCAAGACAAACAGCCGCACAGCTCCATCTCTTAATGAAACTGTTTGATGTTAATTAATTATGCAGCAGCCTCATTTGCATTCACAGGCTGTGGCTTCCCAGCTTCTTACCCACTCTCCTCTGCCAGGAGCCCTGTATGTGCCTCAGGCAAAACAGAGACTTGATAGCGCTAGTGTCTGCCCACTCGCAGGCAACCCTCCCAGTCATTCTGCCACATCTGGAGCAGGACACAGAGGCTGGCCCCCAGGCTGGCCGCTACGCTGGGGGCATGTTGTGAACCCTTGCATCAACCAGAGAAGCCAGGGCACTTGAGTATTATCTAGTTCCTCCCCTTTACTTACCAGCTGCTGCCCTTAGACAGGCATTAACCTTAACCTGGCTTCAGTTGCCTCTTCTGTAAAACAGGAATAACACTAATTTCATCTCAGTGGACCATGCCTTGCCTATCTTTGTGTCTCCAGTGTTAGGTACATGGAAGGGGCTAAAGAAGTGATTTTTTTTTTTAATCAGATGACCTCTTTGGATCTCTTTCAGAGGTTAACTCCAGGATTCTACAGGATCCCCACTTTTAGCAGGGTCCCCAGTTCCATCTGCTGTAACCATAGGCTCTCTGTGATGGTTAATGCTGAGTGTCAACTTGATTGGCTAGAAGGATACAAAGTATTGATCCTATGTGTGTCTGTAGCTGTGTTGCCAAAGGAGATTAACATTTGAGTCAGTGGCTGGGAAAGGCAGACCCACCCTTCCTCTGGGTGGGCACCATCTAAGCAGCTGCCAGTGCAACTAGAATATAAGCAGGCAGAAAAGTGTGAAAAGAGAGACTGGCCTTGCCTCCCGGCCTACATCTTTCTCCCGTGCTGGATGCTTCCTGCCCTCGAACACTAGACTCCACGTTCTTCAGTTTTGGAACTCAGACTGGCTCTCCTTACTCCTCAGCCTCCAGATGGCCTATTGGGGGACCTTGTGATTGTGTGAGTTAATATGTAATACTCAATAAACTCTCCTTTATATATATCTATTCCATTAGGTCTATCCCTCTAGAGAACCCTGACTAATACACCCTCTAACTCTAAGTGACCGCAGTATTGACGCAGCATCCACTGTGTACAGAATCTAGTTCTCATCAAGGATACCCACGAGGGCCGTGCAGGGCACACCGCGAAGGCTCTGGAGGAGCCTTCCAGAGACATGGTGGGAAGGATGGTGGCCGCTTATGGCTTGAACACTAAGCACATGGTGGAGCGATAAGGCCATGTCCTGTGCTGAGGACCACGGTCGGGGGAATGGACAGTGGTTGTTGAGGCAATTTAAGTGGCAGAGCCGTATGCCCTTGAAATCTCCGTAGGTGTCAGGCCAGGTGGGAGGAATCATGTTAAGAAGGCACCTGAAAGGGCAAAATGCACACTGAGTTACAGTGGATGGAACCTGAGCTGTCCTTCATGGCAGAGTAGAAGGTGGGAGGGGGTCACCAGGCAGTGAATCTCAAGCTTTCTGGGGAGGTGCTCTTTAGCTACAGATCCCTTTCCTGGAAAATGTGCATGTGCACCTCCGAACCCCAAGCGCAATGAGGTCTGCTTCAGGCTCCTGGGTCTGAGGTAGAGGATTCCTGCCTGGTCTGGGCAAAGACATGTGGGCTTTAGAAAAACCAGACAGGAAGAGAGGGCCACAGGGACAGTGGGAGCCAGATGGCCTGCCCAGGGTCTGTGTGGGAAATCCAAGGGGACCTCCTAGGAAGACAGAACTCGCTGTGGGAGAGGTTTTGTCTGGAGATGGAGCACTGATCCTGGGACCGCGAGGGTAAGCAGGCTGCGACCTCAGAACACAGGAGCCAAAGGAGAGAGGGTCCTGACATGGCACTGGGGGCAGAGGTAGGAACAGCACCAGGCACGAAGAACTTCCAGCCCTTAGGGTGGTGGGTGGGGCCAGGCGGTGGGGCAGGGAGGCTGCTGTGAGAAAATCACCAGACTCTGGTGTGAGAGGACCCATCACCTCCTTGAATTCAACCTTCAGAGGAATGTGTGTGAGAGCCATTATGACTCCATGCTATCAATAAGGAGACTGGGCTTGGAGAGGTTGGGAGTGAGGGGCATGGAGTTGGAGGAAAGAAGGGAAGATGTTACAGAGGCAGGTGCTTGTGGAAGGGCAAGTGCTGGGGCTCTGAACCGGCGTCTGTGTGATTCCTAGTGCTGTGCTGCTCACCTGGGGCCATCGGTGCCAGCTCTTCCATGGGCACTTGCACTCTGGCTGCCATTGTCTACCTTTACCTCACCAGTTGGCAGCCAGATTCCTCCAGACCAGTGATCAGAAAGGGCCTCTGTGTCTCTAGTCCCTGTTCACTAGGCTCTCGGGATCCTGCTCTTTCTATAGGAGCTGAGTTGGCAGGAGCTTGGCTTCTGACCAGCTGCTGGAGGAAAGATGGGAGTCAGATCTTCAGAAGGGTGGACCTTTCTTGGTGGATCGTGTTCAAGAAACCAAAGAAGAGAGGCAGTTTGAGTATTGGAAGCAGGTCCGATGGGGAGGCTGGGAACTGGGACTGGGTGCTGCTCTGTCACTCGCTGTCTGATTAGTCTTGGGTAAGTCACTTTTTCTCTCTGGTCAGTTTCTTAATTTGTAAAATGGGATAATTCATCATTCATCCACCTGCCTTTCTGTCCATCCGTTATTCCATCTATCCATCCTTCCATCCATCCACCTACCCACCCAGCAACTATTTATTGAATGTCACCTCTATGCTGGGTACTGTATGTGGCATTGAGGATACATAGCGTAACAAGGTTGACATGATCCCTGCCCCTTGTGGATCTCAGATTGACCAAGGAAGAAAGATATTAAGTAATAATAACAATAATAATGATAATATAATACTAATGCCTGTCTTCTATGGCTGTTTGGGGACTAAACTAATGAGACAGTGTAGGAGAGGGGTTTTATGAGCATTTTCTTGCTAGGAGTTCTTATTGTCAGAAGTCCTGCCCAAGCAGGAGCTAGAGAGGCCTTCAGCTCTTTGAGCCTATGACAATGTTTAGTCCAAACAAACGTCCATTCCTTCTCTATTATCCACCTCAGCCAACTCCTGGAGCTGCTTTTCCTTCCTTTTGCCCCCTGCCTCTAGCTTCCTGCTGTGTCTTGCCTGCAGGAGAGAAAGGAAACCTCAGTGATCAGTCACGTCCCTGCCCTGGTGGAGGGGTGGGATGGGGGAGCTGAGCTAGCTGCTGCTAATTAGCACCACTGAACCTTGGCCAAGCTGGAGAGGCAGATAAAGGGAGGTGGAAGAACGGGGGCGGTACATGCATGGTCCTGTTGAGGGTGTCCTAGGCCCAAGATTCTCTAGGGACAGGCCCTGAGGTAACCCCTCTTCCATGCCATCCCTTGGCTGTGCCCAGCTAACATCACCCATGAACACACAGTGGAGAGGGTAGGGCTATATGGCAGTGCAGGAAGTGGATGACCCAGAAGAGAGGACCCTTCCAACTGCTGCCTTCCTTCTCCAGATTCAGGGGAGGTAGTCTCCCCGCCTTCTTAGTATTCTCATCTCCAGATCTCAGTGTGGGCTGTTGCCTCTGTATGGAATGCCCTACCTTCTTCATCACTACATTTCACCTGTCCTTCCAGACCAGAGAAGATGCCTCCTCCACCCAGTCTGCCCTACCCACTAGCTGGAAGCAATACCTTCTTTCCCTAAATGCCCACAGCACTTGGCTCATGCCTTGCTTATGCATGTATCCCACTCTCCTTTGCATCATGCATGTTGGGCATGGGTCTGCTCTCCCCACCATTCTTAGGGAGACCTCCACCTAAGTCCTCGCTTCCTACACAGTGCTTTACACAGTGCCTGATACTTAGTAAGTGCTCGGTGAAGTGAATCAGACAACGTAAGAGTGTCTCTGGGCCTCCTGGGTGTTCACGGGCCAGTTCTGAAGGTGCATGGAGGTATATTTCCATTTTATAGATGAAGGAATTGAGGGTCAGGGAGGCCAACTGGTTTTGCTCAAAGCCAAATAGCCAGTAAGAAGTGGAGACATCAGCGTGGGTAACATGGCAAAACCTTGTCTCCACTAAAAATACAAAAATTAGAGGCTGGGCGCAGTGGCTCACGCCTATAATACCAGCACGCCTATAATACCAGCACTTTGGGAGGCCGAGGTGAGCAGGTCACGAGGTCAGGAGTTTGAGACCAGCTTGGCCAATATGGTGAAACCTCATCTGTACTAAAAAAATACAAAAATTAGCCAGGCATGGTGGCATGCACCTGTAGTCCTAGCTACTTGGGGAGCTGTGGCAGGAGAATCTCTTGAACTTGGGAGGCGGAGGTTGCAGTGAGCTGAGATAGCACCACTGCACTCCAGCCAGGGTGACAGAGCGAAACTCTGTGTCAAAAAACAAACATATAAACAAACAAAACCCAAAAATTAGCCAGGCATGGTGATGCGCACCTGTAGTCTTAGCTACTCGGGACTCCAGCCTGGGCGACGGAGCGAGACTCTGTCTCAAAAACAAACAAACAAAAAAAGAAAACCCAAAAATTAGCCGGGCATGGTGGTGCGCACCTGTAGTCTTAGCTACTCGGAGACTGAGATGAGAGGACAGCCTGAGCCTAGGCGGTCGAGGCTGCAGTGAGCTGTGATCAGGCCACCGCACTCCGTCTTAAAGTAAAAATAGAGACAGACTTCAAAGTCAGGTCTATGGGGGCAGTTTATTAATTGGGGAGACTTCTGCAGATAACAGGTTCAAACTACGAAATAATAATAAGTGGTAGAAACAACCAAACCAGCACCCCTTAAGAGAAGGATGTTCTGAGCACACTTCCGATCTATTGATTGGACGAGCCATAAGCATGCTGACTCTGTGGGACCACGGGGAGGTCATTCTGCCCAAGGGCTCAGTATTCTGGAAATGTTGTCTTGACTGGATTTCCTTGAGGTCTTGGGGCCCCTGGAACATTTCCTCTGAAGAGAAGTTGCTCTCCACTGCTCTGCTTACTCTCATTGCACTATGGCTATGAACATCTTCTAGATCGACACTTTGGTTTTCTGTGCAGAATAATCTGGAATGGGTTGGAGGAATCACCAATGTGTTCTGCTGTCACAGACAGGCCCTCTGATAGTCAGCTCAACCAATGAGTTTGCTGAGAACTTACCATTGGTACCTCATTGCTTTGGTTAGTGTAATGCAACTTTCTTCTATGTGCATCCTGGGAGATTTGCATGGGCAAAATGGTCTCTGACATTTCGTGGTGGCTCAGTGTTTGACCCAGGAGCTCCCAAGACTTTCTTCTTCTTAATTTTCCAGGTGTAGTGGATGTCCGTGGTCTTTGTCTGCCTGAGATCCCTTACCCCTGTTTTTCAATGACCATATCCCTGCCTCCTCCAGGGCACGCTAACTGTTGCCCTATTCTAGTGGGGCAGAAGGACAGAGCTGTTACCTTATCCCAGGAGTAATCCTATGACTCAGACCTGGCTAACATGCCAATCCCACGGTGATTGGCCTTAGAATGTATATATGGCCCAAGGTGAGACAGTTGGAGCCCTGCCCTGAACTTTACCATGGGTGTGGAGGGAGAACAAAGCTCTCTCTCCTCTGAGATCTTAAGCAGTGACAATGTACGCCCAGAGCAACCTTTGGCCATGCTGGCCTAGGGCTCATTCTTTCCATGACCCTGCCCCAGGGAGGAAGCTCAAATTTAGTAAGACATAAGAAGGACACTGCAAAGAGAGCTGGAGAAAGGGAGAGAGGCCTGACAATACCATCTGACTTCTGCTTTACCCATGTTCTTTCTAGTTATGTGAACCCATACAGCTCCAATTTTACAATATCATTTTAAATCCATCCCCTGCAGCTGAATGAGTCCTGAGTAATGACCAGATCACACACACACACACACACACACACACACACACACACATATGTATGGATATAAAACCACAAACAAAATAGGAAGGACAATTTCAGAATTAAGAACATCTATATACTATCACACCACTCTCTAAGTACAAAAAAGAACATCTAGGCCGGGCACGGTGGCTCATGCCTGTAATCCCAGCATTTTGGGAGGTCGAGATGAGTGGATCACTTGAGTTCAGGAGTCCAAGATCAGCCTGGCCAACATGGTGAAACCCTATCTTCACTAAAAATACAAAAATTAGCCTGGCATGGTGGTGCACACCTGTAATCCCAGCTACTCAGGAGGCTGAGGCAGGAGAATCACTTGAACCCATGAGGCAGAGGTTTTAGTGAGCTGAGACTGTGCCACTACACTCCAGCCTGGGTAACAGAGCGCGGAGGTTGTAGTGAGCTGAGACTGTGCCTCTACACTCCAGCCTGGATGACAGAGCGAGACTCCGTCTCAAAAAAAAAGAAAGTAAAAGAAAATAAAAAGAACATCTATAAAATTGAGTAGATTTAGCTTTGTGAAAAATGTACTCTATTGCCCTTCTTTTTACTAGTGGAAACTTCATCAAGGGCAGACTCTGGTTGCACACCTGTGTTTGGGAACCACAGATTTAGTTAACCCTTTCTAGAGAGCAGGTTCACAAGGGGGAAGAGCTCAAGAGAAAATTGGGACGGTTGGACCTCCCAGGCAAACCTGGCTTCATACTTTGTTTCATGGGGCTATCTCTGCCCTAGTGACTACACTGGTGTGTGTGTGTGTGTGTGTGTGTGTGTGTGTGTGTGTGTGTGTGTGTGGAGAGAGAGAGAGAGAGAGGTCCAAGATCTCCCACCCCAGGCCCAGCCCCTGTCCCACCCCCTGTCCCACCCACCCTCAGTGTTTGTCTCCTGCCTGCAGGCCTCCTGATTCCTGGGGTGCTCAGAAGAGCGCCCCCTGGACAACGAGTGTGCGGCCCCGGGAGCAGGGAACCTGCAGGAGGTTGATTCGGCTCAGCCTGGAGGGAGCCATGGGGGCTTTATCTTGCCATTAATGGTTTTCTAAATTGGTGGCAGTGGAGCACAAAACCCAATTTGCGCCTGGAGCACGCATGATTACTATTGTAATAACCTCAGCTAATAAGAATATGATGTGGGGCTAGGCTGGGAGAGAAAACACGTTTCTCATTAGCTTTTGATTAATTACTGTACATAATTTCGTAGTTGTGGTGGCCCGGGGGGTGGGGCGTTGCCATCTTCTCACCTCACCTTAACCCTGGTGGGCTAGAAGTCCTCTAGGGATTGTGGTATTTCCACAGTAGCTGTCAAGGGAGAAATCCCCGCCTCTCCTCTCCTCCCCATACCCTTTCTCTGTCTTCTCTCACCCTCCTGCCTCCAGCCCTCCCTTTCCCTGCCTTCTTAATCTCTTCTCTCTTCACTCCCCCTCGCCCCCGCTTAGCCTTGCCCTCACCCTCATGGGTGTCTCTGGCTTTGTGTGAGAGCCCACACTGTCCCTCTCGTTGCCAGGTAGGCAGGCTGACCTGCCCTGCTCTCTGAGCCCAGCTTGCCTGTTTCCATCAGCTTCTGTCTGCTCCTGCTCTGAACTTCCTGTGTCTGACCTGGATGTGCTCTCCTTGGCCCGCTGCTCCTGGCTCAGGTTGGTTTCTGGCCTGGTTCAGAGGCCCCTTACCCTTCTCAGGGAGCTGCTGTATGGTTTGAAATTGTTCTTGCCCCTTTCCCCCTCTCCACACTCAGTGGAGCCTCCTGGCCTGAGGCCTCTGCCTTCTCTCCTGGCCTCTGGCAGCCAGGCCCTGGCCGGAGGGGGGCCCTCAGATTGTCACATCTGGGACCCAGTGCTCCACAGGGCACTGGCTGGAAGCAGGTTCATTTTATTTGTGACTCAACCCCTTTCTGTTGCTCTCCTGCCCCTGCTCTGTATCCAGAACTGTGCTATGTCGTGGAGGACGTAAGAGAAGTGAATGCTGTGGATCTTGCCATTAGGCTGTTTTGAGGAGAAACAGAATGTAACACAAAGCTGTGTGCACTGAGAGCTAAGTGAGGGAGGCATTGAAACCAGAGGGGAGAGAGGCCTCTGCAGGCTGGAGGGCTCAAGGGGGGCTTCTGGGAGGAGGGGGCTTGCAGGAGGCTTTGACAGAGGGCAGATTTGGATTGACGGAGAGGTGTCGGGGGTGGGTGGGAAGGAGAAGGCATTCCAGATGAGAGAGTAGCATGAGCACAGACCTGGAGGTGGGACGCTGGAGGCAATTCGGGAGGATGTGAAGGTGGCCAGTGCATTTTAAGTGGCGGTTTCTGGGGCAGATGAGCTAAAAAGAAAATCTGGAGTCTGACTCCCTTGAATGCCAGGCTGAGTGTTTGGGACATACATGGTATGCAGCTGGGAGTTCTGACAGGTCCGGGGGTGCAAGGTGATCTTATAGCAGCAGTTTGCTGAATGGATGATGGTAAGGTCTGTTATGGTCTGAGTGTGGGTGTCTCCAGATTTCATATGTTGGAACTTAACTCCCAAGGTGATGGTGTGAAGAGGTGGGGCCTTTGGGAGGTGATTAGCTCAGGAGGGCTCTGCCATCATAAATGGGATTCATGCCCTTAGAAAAAGGCCTGATGGATCCCATTTGCCCTTTGCCCCTTCTGCCATGTGAGGACACAGAGAAGCTGCCATCTATGAGGAACAGGCCTTCGCCAGACACCAGATCTGTTGGTGCCTTGATCTTCAATTTCCTAGCCTCCAGGACTACTGTGAGCAATACATTTCTGTTGTTTATAAATGACCCAGTCTGCAATGGAGGAATTGGTTAAAAAAAAAAAAAAAAAATTACTCAGCAAGGCATTTTTGTTGCAGCAGCAGGAATGAACTGAGACAATTCGTGTTCTATTGCTGCTGCAACAAATGACCACAAAATCAGCAGATGAGAACAACACAAATGTACTATCTGACTGTTCTGCAGGTCAGAAGTCCAGGTTTGCTTGACTGGTTTCTCCACTCTATACAAGACAGAAATTAGGGTGTCAGCTGGCTGGGCTCTTATGAGAAGGCTTTGGGAAGAATCTGCTTCCAAATTCATTCAGATTCCTTGTGGTTGTAGGACTGAGATCCCATTTTCTTGCTGGCCATAAGCTGGGGCCACCCTTATTGCCTAGAGGCCTCTTCTACTTCTTGCATGTGGGCCCCTACATCTCAGAGCCAGTATCAGTGCATCAAATTCTTCTCATGCTTGCAAGTTCTCTGGCTTTCCCTTCTGCCACATTTATTTCTCTTTCTTTTCTTTTCTTTTCTTTTCTTTCTTTTCTTTTCTTTTCTTTCTTTCTTTCTTTCTTTCTTTCTTCTTTCTCTCTCTCTCTTCTTTCTTTTCTTCTCTTCTCTTTCTCTTTCTTTCTTTCTTTCTCTTTCTTTCTTTCTTTCTCTCCTCTTTCTCTTTTTCTTCTCTTTTTTTTTTTTTTTTTTGATGGAGTTTCGTTCTTGTTGCCCAGGCCAGAGTGCAATGGTGCGGTCTCGGCTCACCACAACCTCCGCCTTCAGAGTTTAAGCTATTCTCCTGCCTTAGCCTCCCGAGTAGCTGGGATTACAGGCATGTGCCACCATACCCAGCTAATTTTTATATTTTTAGTAGAGATGGGGTTTCTCCATGTTGGTCAGGCTGATCTCGAACTTCCGACCTCAGGTAATCTGCCCACCTCGGCCTCCCAAAGTGCTGGGATTACAGTTGTGAGCTACCGCGCCTGGCCTCTGCCACATTTCTTTTGCTACTTTGTCTTTTGCTTCTCTCTCTGACTTCAGCTGGAGAAAGTTCTCTGCTTTTAAGGGCTCATGTGATTAGATGTTCCCACCTGGATAATCCAGGCTAAGTTCTGTATTTTAAGGTTGGTAACCTTAATTACATCTGTAAAACCCTCTTTGCCATATCATGTAACGTATTCACAGGTTCCAGGATTAGGGCATGGACTTTTGCGGGAGAAGCAGTATTGCCTACCGTACGAGGCAGGGCAGATTAGGCGGCACCTGCCATAGTCCTGATGAATGGAAATAAGGGCTAGAACCTGGGGTGTACTGAGAATGGAATGGCTTGGGCAGGTGCTGAGTCATTTCAAAGACAACTAGAGGATGATGATGATTGGTTGTGTGGGTGTGTGGGTGGGGGCAGGAGAGTGAGGGGAAAGGAGGAGTAAACCTAGAATCCAGCGAGGAAACAAGAGAAAAAACCTCACTGGTCACTCTAGGAGGAGGAGCTGGTTATTTATTTATTTATTTTTATTATTTTTTGAGATGGAGTCTTGCTCTGTCACCCAGGCTGGAGTGCAGTGGCGCAATCTTAGCTCACTGTAACCTCCACCTCCCGGTTTCAAATGATTCTCCTATCTCAACCTCCCAAGTAGGTGGGATTACAGGTGCCCACCACCATGTCCAGCTAATTGTTTTATATTTTTAGTAGAGATGAGGTTTCACTACATTGGCCAGCCTGGTTTTGAACTCTTGACCTCAAGTGATCCACCCTCCTCGGCCTCCCAAAGTGTTAGCATTATAGGTGTGAGCCACCGTGCCCAGCCAAGGAGCTGGTTATTGAGGGTAGATGATGCATTTGTTACAGACAGGATGACTTAGGGATAACAGGAGAGTTCCTGCCAACCTGGAACTATCTTAGGAGCAGTTGAGGACACCAGAAATATCAGACCTGGTGATACAAATGTGTGAGCTATTCACATGGCAGCAATGATTTAAGGCTTGGGGAGAGAGGGTAGAAAGAAAATTGGGCAAGAGCCATAGGGGATGACCAAAGAAAAGGTAGAAAGAGGAAGAAGAGCTAAAGAGAGAGAGAGAAAGAGCAGGCCTAGGAAGGAGAGGAGCCAGGTGAGGTCCCGCCTGTGAGGCCAGGGAGAGCTGAAGATCAGATGCCTGGCAGGAGGGTGTACAAAGGCCATGAGCTGGTGATGGGATGGTTGGTGGTGATGGGAATGTGCATTTCTGAGTGCAGGGGCCAAGGGAGGGAAGGACAAAGAACACATAAAAGGCTCAACAGGGCCCACAGGTGATATTTAGACAGAAAAAGTCCCTTCCCTTTCTTTTTATCTTTCTTCCTTCTCCTTCTCCTTCTCCTTCTTCTCCTTCTTCTCCTTCTTCTTCTCCTTCTTCTTCTTCTTCTCCTTCTTCTCCTTCTTCTTCTTCTTTCTTCCTCGTCCTCTTCTCTTTCCTCCTCCTCCTCCTCCTCCTCCTGTGTGTCAGCATGTAGGGAGAGAAGGGGCAGGCCTGAGGCATTGGAAAGCAGGGTAGAGGAAGAGACTGGCACAGCGGAGGGAGAGAGAGGCAATACAATTTCAGGGACAAGGCTCTCACAGGGGAAGGGGCCGATGAGGCTGAGAATGGAACTGGAAGCTTCACAAGGAAGAGACCAAGGGTGGATCCATGATCACTGGTGTGTAGTGCTGAGCCCATGGAGGACCTGCTGGTCTGGCTGGGAGGTGGAGGTTTGTACCCTGGCCCAATGCTACTTTCTGGCTGGAAGTCTGTCCCCAGGGCTTGGGAACTTGGGCAGGACTGGCTGGGTCTGGACCTCTGGGCATCTTAGAAACAGAACCCTTTGGAGATGGAGGCCGGCTTGTGGGGAAGGGGCAGGGACAGAGCCAGGCTGGGCAGCAGATGTAGTCGCCGTGCGGTCATTCCTATCCTGGGACTATCTTCTCTTCCCTAATTATCTTGGGGGGGCTGGGCCTCCACAGCACAGAGCTTCCGGTGGTGAGGGGATTTTTTTCAAGGGGACTTGGGAAAAGGAAGCATAAGAGTGCCCAGCCTGCCAGAGGCTCTGTGGGGAGCGGGAAAGTACCATCTCCAGGGCTCTTGGCTCCATCAGCACATGGTCATCCCTGTGCCCTTCCATGAGCTCCTCCATATGCCCAAGGCGTCAGTGAATTCCAGCCTTCCTGCCACTTCTGACATTCGTGGGCCATTCTCTGGGGCCTAATTGCCTGCCAGAGCACCCTGCTTGGCACTCCCACCAGCCATTTCTCCTCTGGCACAGCTCAGAGCTGGCTCCTACTGTTTGCAGTGGCTCCACAGGTAGGTCCAGGATGAACTGGGGCAGTGGGCAGGCCCTCTCAATCTTTGTGGGCATGTGGTGGGGACCCTCCAGTGTGTACGTTTGTGTGTGTCCACACTTGTGTGTGTCCATGCCCAGCACTTGTCCACAGTTCAGCCCAGGCCTCAGCCCCCTAAGGGGACTTCAGGCTTGGGAGTCATGGAGGTGGCTGGGGGCTTTGGGTGGGTGGAGGGGGCGCAGAGGGGCCAGTGCAGTGATGGAGGCTCAGGCAGGCTGGCCCCATTGCTCAGCAGAAGGGCCGAGGGAGGATGCTGCAGGTGGAGGAAGCCCAGGGCTCTGCACCAGCCCCTCCCCACCCCTCCGCCCCGTGTCCCCATGGCCACCACCGCTGCCAGCCCTCAGGCTCCCTCAGCGGCCTCCTACCCTGTGAGGAAAGAGGAAATCTCGCCAGAGATCCATGTAAAAATAGATGTATCTCTGGATAAGCAGCGAGCCTGAAAAACAGCTGAGCCGGAGTCTGCTCCGCTGACAGAAGATCTATGTACCAAATTCCTCTTCAAAATCTATTTCTCCAGAGATTTATTCTTGTGGGGCTCTGCCAAGCGGGGGAAGTTCGTGGCATCGGGCAGCTGGGAAGCCCTGTGGGACCGCCCCCACCCTTTCCCTGGTGGCGATCTCCCAGCGTGAGCCGTGGTCAAATTAGGCAGGGCTGAGGGGCACTGGCCGGAGCAGAAGAGTCAATGCTGAAATGCAAGAGGGATTTGAATGGCAAAAAGGACATTCTCATGCATTAGCCCGGCTGGGTGGGAAGCGGAGTGATGCAGCAGGACACCCATCTTGGCGGCTGGAAGAATAAGTGATGGCTATATTTATGTTTCCATCTAAATGCATGGATCAAAGCAGACACTTTAATCTATTCAACAACAGCCCGAGGATTAAAAAGTTGCAGGCAAATCACACTCTTAAATTGGTAATATATTTTTGCTTGTCACTTGACAAATCATTTTAGAGAGTGACTCCAGGCCAGGTGGGGAACCTGGAAGCTTGAACCTGGCTCCCTAACCTGGAAGGGGCCCGAGCCTCATAGGGTGCGGCATGAATCTCATTTGCCCTAGCTCCTGTGAGCCAGTTGGGAGGGGAAATGGGAGCTAATGTGGAGTACCAGTCATGAGGTCACGTAGACATGCGTCCTAGCCTCCAAAACAGCCTGGAAGGTGACACTATAATAATCCCCATTTCACAGACCAGGAGACTGAGACATGTGGCTTGCCTGGGTCACACAACAATAAATGGACAGTGGGGGCTGGGTGTGCCTATAATAATAAATGGCACAGTGGGGGCTGGGCGTCTGTAATCCCAGCACTTTGGGAGGCCGAGGTGGGCAGATCATTTGAGGTCAGGAGTTTGAGACCAGCCTGACCAACATGGTGAAACTCCGTCTCTACTAAAATACAAAAATTAGCCCAGCTTGATGGTGGGTACCTGTAATCTCAGCTACTCGGGAAGCTGAGGCAGGAAAATAACTTGAACCCAAGAGATGGAGGTTGCAGTGAGCTGAGATTGTGCAGCTGGACTCTAGCCTGGGTGACAGAGTGAGACTCTGTCTCAAAATAAATAAATATAAATAAATAAATGGCACAGTAGGGTGCAAAGCCAGATGTTTTGACTCCAAGCGCAGTGACCTTGTCTCTCGATAAAACTGCTGGGTGAGAGAACAGTTCTCCTCACGGATCACAAGGCACAGCAGGGAGAAGCAGCAGCGGCTCTGCTGCTTGCTACGTAACTCCTACCAAGTTCCTCCACTTCTCAGCTTCCTCATCTGTAAAATAGGGCTAACGGTAGTGTCCGCCTCTGGAGGTGGTTGTCAGGAGGCCGTGCACCGCACACTGCGTGACACATGGTCAAAACCCAGGTTTATGCTGAGCTCTGAAGGACATGAGCAGACAGAGAAAGGAACTGGCAAGCATGGCTTCCGAGGAATGGGTGAAGGAAGGTCCTTGGTTGGGAAGAGACAGAGCTGCCTTTGAACACAGGCTGGGTGGTGCAGAGAAAGTCAGAGTGGATTTGTTGTGTGGCTCCAGTAGGGATGACTGGGTCCTTCAGGAGACCGATGGATTTCAGTGAAAGAGAAGCAAGGGGTTTCTAATTGCCAGCATAGGTGATTACAGGCTGCAAAGAAGATATAGCAGCCTGACCCGGGGGTGACATTTAGACAGCAGAAGTCTCTTCCCTTTCAAGCAGGAGAACCTAACATTCCCTGAGCAGTAGGGTCAGCTCCCCACGATTCCTGGTAGGGAACAAGAAGAGTTGGGTAGTTCAATGGAACTGAAGAATCTACTTTTTAAAAAAGGTGTTCTTTTGCCGGGCGCAGTGGCTCACGCCTGTAATCCCAGCACTTTGGGAGGCCAAGGCGGGCGGATCACGAGGTTAGGAGATCGAGACCATCCTGGCTAACACAGTGAAACGCCGTCTCTACTAAAAATACAAAAAATTAGCCGGGCGTGGTGGCGGGCACCTGTAGTGCCAGCTACTGGGGAGGCTGAGGCAGGAGAATGGCGGGAACTCGGTAGGCGGAGCTTGCAGTGAGCCCAGATGGCGCCACTGCAGTACAGCCTGGGCGACAGACGGAGACTCCGCGTCAAAAAAACAAAAAAAACAAAAAAAGTGTTCGTTGTGTGTGTATGTCATGATTTAATCCTACAGGTTTATGCTTGGCTCAGATCCCCACTAACCTTAGGGTATGTGAGATGGGCATGGTGTTTGGGAGGGGGTCGAGTGGCACAGGAGTGGCAAGGCCACGGGGTGGAAGGAGGCAAAGCCAGCCCTGGGCAAAAGGAAGAATTCCACCGCTGCCCAAGATTAGCCAACTGTGCAGCCAGAGCAGTGCCAGCCCAGGGAGGAATGGTGGACCTGGAGCTGGAGACTTGGGCTTCCATCTGACCCCATCTCTTAATATGTGTGTGTCCATCTGTAGGCCACCTCGTCTCTCTGAGCCCGTCTCTCCATGTGGAACGCAGGGAGCTAATACCTGCTCCCTGCTCTCCTTTCAGAGGGGTTGTGAGAATCAGGGAGAAGCTGGCCTTGTTCCCTTGGACTTGAGAGGGGTGCCTTGGGCATCCCATGGCCTGGTCCCCGCCCCCACTCCCCGCCGCGCGGGTTCCCACCGGCTGCAGTCGCAGCGTCCCGGACCAGCCTGCACACCGACACCTGGCGCGAGCGCTGTCACGGCAAGGCCGCGGGTGGGGTGCGGGAGGGTGCGGCGCGGCCAGATTGCACCATCTGCCTGTGCGGAAGTGGAGCGCAGGTGTTGTGTTCGGGGCGCAGGTAATTGCTGACGGCTGAGCCAGCTCTCCCGGCTTACGGTCTCCAGCGGGCGCGGGAGGTGGCAGCCCGAGTGGCTCCCTGCCTGGACAGCGCTCTGCGCCTTTCTTACGCCTTCAGCCTCTAGTGAGCCTCACCCCTGCTGAGCAAGGGCGGTCAGGGCGGTATCAGATTCATTTTGCCAGCGTGGAAATCGAGAAGCCGAGAGGTTAAATCCCGGGCTCAAGATCCTGGAGCCAGTCAATAGTGCGCCCGAACCAGCCCTCTGTGTCAGCGAACTCTTAATTCCATTTTCCTCGCGTGACCCAGCAGCGCAGGGCAGTTCGGGAAACATTTATGGAGAACCTTCTACGGGTCAGGGCCTGAGCTAGGTGTAGGGGTTCGGACGGGGGCTCTGGCTTTGTTCCCAAGAGGGTGCAATCTTAACTCTCCTGTGTGGACCTGAGGCTCCCAGGTGTACCCCACGCCACCATGCCCACCACCAGGGCAGAGAAGCAAGAAGTTTCTAATCACCAGCGTTGGGCAAAGAGGACACAGCAGCCTTACCCAGGGGTGACATTTAGACAGAAAAAGTCCCTTCCCTTTCTTTTTTCTTTTTCTTTTCTTGTCTTTTTTTTTTTTTTTTTTTTGAGACGGAGTTTCGCTTTTGTTGCCCAGACTGGAGTGCAGTGGCGCCATCTCGGCTCACTGCAACCTCCACCTCCTGGGTTCAAGTGATTCTCCTGCCTCAGCCTCCCAAGTAGCTGTGATTTCAGGCGCCCACCACCATGCCCGGCTAATTTTTTGTATTATTAGTAGAGATGGGGTTTCACTATGTTGGCCAGGCTGGTCTGGAACTCCTGACCTCAGGTTATCCACCTGCCTCGGCCTCCCAAAGTTCTGGAGTCATGAGCCACTGCGCCTGGCCGTCCCTTCCCTTTCAAGCAGGAGAATCTGAAATTCCATGAGCAGTAGATCAGCTACCCACAGGTCCTGGTAGGGGCAAGAAGAGTTGGGTAGTTCTATGGGATCAAAGAATATAGTTAAAAAAAGAAAAAGGTGTTCTCTGTGTGTATGTCATGATTTAATCCTACAGGTTTCTGCTTGGGTTAGATCCCCACTAACCTTAGGGTATGTGAGGTGTTTCTCTGGAGCACAAGACTGGCTGGTTCAAACACCTGGTCATTAGCTGGGGCCAGATGCTTTGGATTCTGGTGCAAGGCCTTTCTGAATCCCGCCTCAGTCTACCTTCACAGCTTTATTTCCCCCTGCTCCTGCCCCAGCCCCTCAAGTCAGGCTACCTAGGCCCGCCAACTTCTGTTCTGCAGCTGTGCCTGGGACCACAGCACCCTTTGCCAGCCCAGAATTTGGCTTGCCTCTATCTACTTACGCTTCTAGGCCTGGCTCCAGTGGGACTTCTTCCGTGAAGCTTTCTTTGATTCTCTAACCCTTCCTGATTCTTCCCGAGCAACAAATGACTGCCTTTCCTGTGCTTCACTGCTTTTGGCAGGTCCTTTGTGACAACCTGAGGCCTCATGGTATGGTTTCAAAGCTGCTCCTGGAATGCTTCCTCACTAGCTTGTGGGCTCTTGAATGCCTGGGTCTGGGTCTTCCTCATCTATGACCTGCTGCCTCCCCCAGCATCATTCCCTCACCCAGGAGCTGCTCCAGGATTGAAAGGAGATTGTGTATGTGAAATTGTTTTGTAAAATACAGCGCAATGCAATATTGTTACCGCTAAAACTGAAAAGTGTTTATTGAATCAAAACCCTAGGAAATAAAGGAAGCTCATCTCAACAACACCCTATTTCTGCATTATTTTCATTAACCATGTAAAAGTACAATAATAATAATAGCTAACATGTATTGACCTTTTGTGCCCAATAAATATTATCTTTATTATAATAAGCATACAGACTTGTGTACGTGCTACACACACCTTTCAGTTTCTGCGCATTAAGAAGTGATTGGCTGGGCACAGTGGCTCATGCCTGTAATCCCAGCACTTTGGGAGGCCAAGGTGGGCATATCACCTGAGGTCAGGAGTTTGAGACCAGCCTGGCCAATGTGGTGAAACCCCTTCTCTACTAAAAATACAAAAATGAGCCAGGCATGGTAGTGGGTGCCTGTAATCCCAGCTACTTGGGAGGCTGAGGCAGGAGAATTGCTTGAGCTGGAGAGATGGAGGTTGCAATGAGCCAAGACTGTGCCACTGCACTCCAGCCTGGGTGACAAGAGCGAGACTCCGTCTCAAAAAAAAAAAAAAAAAAAAAGTGATCATTAAGACAATATTGAAAATAATGTCACGAATCTTCAAATGTGCTTCAAGAGAGTCTCAACCAAATGTCCTCCACAGTGTCTCTGTGACCTCCTGTTCTCAAGGGCCTATGTGGATGGAGTCTGTGGCTGTGAGGTGTCCTGGCCAGGTCAGGAGCTGACCCCCGGCCTAGCAAGATATTCCGTGCTTCTTACAACATTTCCTGCCTTCCTAGAGCAGTACGCAGCAGGCCTCTTGTCCTTGTCTTGCGGGGTGGTGGGTGGTGCACCCTCTGGGGCATGCTCAGTGGTGGGCACCACGGATGGGTATCTTAAAGAGGAGTGTGTGTCTCTGTACGTCTGTCATCAGCGTTTTTATTTCAAGTCTGAGCGACACATTTTTGTCCTTCTGGCATTTATGGAGGACACAAAAAAGAACGGCTCTGAGTCAATAAACAGAGAGGAAGTAAGGCCTCCCTCCATGATGGGCCTGGTTTACCAGGTAACAAGCCTCGGGGGTCATTGCTAGGGTTTTGTGATTTGGTTCCAGCACTGAATGGAACCACAGTCTTGTTTTTGAGTCGCTTCAGAAAGCTTGGGGTCCTCAGCTTCTGAGTTTTAGCATTTGGAGGTTGTGATCTGCATTTTGGGTGTGTGTCTGGGGGTGTCCCTGTGAGTACACAGGTGGGCATAGGTGTGTCAGGGAGATTTGGGTCTGTGCATGCGTGCGGTGAATGGAGTACATGCCCCACCTGCACAGTGTTGGTACAATAGGGGGGTGCGTATAGATAAGGTGATTGGGGTGAATGCGGATCTTTCTGGGTGTCAATCTTATATGCTATGTGTGAATAAGCATTTATATGCAAGAGTCTGTTTTTTTTTGAGACAGAGTCTTGCTCTGTCACCCAGGCTGGAGTATATGGTACGATCTCGGCTCACTGCAAGCTCCGCCTCCCAGGTTCAAGCAATTCTACTGCCTCAGCCTCTCGAGTAGCTGGGACTACAGGCTCGAGCCATCATGCCCAGCTAATTTTTGTAATTTTAGTAGAGACAGGGTTTCACTATGTTGGCCAGGCTGGTCTCGAACTCCTGACCTCAAGTGATTCCCCGACCTCAGCCTCCCAAACTGCTGGGGTTATAGGCATGAGCCACGGCGCCCAGCCCCAGGGGTCTGTATGTTTGTTGTTGAATGTTATTAGTGCCTTGGAAGCTCCCTGTGCCACCCCAACCCCAAACTGTGACCCTTCCTTCATTGCCCCGGAGTTAACCACTCTCCTAACTTTTGTGTGAATCATTCCCCTGCTTTGTGTTATGGCTGTGCCACTTTCCTGTGTCTCCTCGGTGAAAATGGGTCCGGATGGGAAGCTGGGATGTGTTTGGTGCGAATGCGGGTCTGAGTTGTGTTCACAGTGGAGCCTGGATGTGCTCTGCTCAGCATGTGCCTCTGTTTGTGTGGATGGGTGGCAGAGGGATGGGGACGAGCGGCTGGGCTCTTCAGACAGGCCCCTGCGGACTTCGCATGCTCAGCTCCTGTGGCTCCTTCTGGCTTGGTTGCCACCTCTGGTCCCTGGTGGTTCTGCCTTGCTGGTCTGCAGAGAGATCAACACCCTTCAAACCAGCTGCCTTGTTGGCTGCGGCGCACTCCTGCAGTTACCATGGAAACCAAAGTAGGTCTGCTTCTGCCTGCCACCGGGTCCCTGGGCTAGGGCAGCTGTGGGCCAAAGCCACTGTGGTGAAAGCTGGCTGGGGCGGGGGGAAGGGAAGAGGGACCTGGGGGACCCTTTGAGCCTGTTTCTCCTCACATGCTCCTGGGGGCTCTTTTCTGCATCCAAACACGGGGGCAGGTCCCCGTTGTCAGACAACTGGGATCAAAACAATCCGTGTGCAAAGGGCCTGAGCAGTTGACTTTTCCACACACATACAAAATCTCTTCCTGAAACAAATTCAAGACATATGCTAATTCCACATCACTGTGCATGTCATTTGTATACCATTAATTCTGTGCCTAAAATAAAGTGGCTTTTAGGAGAGAGTGCGTGAGATCTGATGGGAAGACTCAGTACATGTGTTTGTGGCCTGGTTTTATAATAGGCATCTGCTCAGAGTTCACTGCACTGGGAAAACTTAAACGTAACAGTGTTAAGCACTGCAGCGATCACAGATCCTGTGTGGTTTTGAAAAACAGAATAGCAAGCACAAACCTAGCTGTGTAAGCAAAGGGTGATACATTGTTAGGGAGACACATGAAAGTGGCACAGCCATAAAGCAAAGCACGGGAACGATTCACACACAAGTTAGGAGAGTGGTTAACTCCAGGGCAACACAGGAGGGGCACAGCGGGGGAGCAGGGGCACACCGGGAGCTTCCCTGACACCAGTAACATTCCATGTCTTAACCAGGTGGTGGAGACACAGATGGGTGACTGATTGTTATCCTTTTTGTTTGTTTTTTTGAGACAGAGTCTCGTTCTGTGGCCTAGGCTGGAGTGCAATGACATGATCTCGGCTCACTGCAACCTCCACCTCCTGGGTTCAAGGCATTCTCCTGGCTCAGCCTCCTGAGTAGCTGGGATTACAGGCACCCACCACCACACCCGGCTAATTTTTGTATTTTTAGTAGAGACGGGGTTTCACCATGTTGGCCAGGCTAGTCTTGAACTCCTGACCTCAGGTGATCTACCTGCCTCGGCCTCCCGACGTGCTGGGATTACAGGCATGAGTCACCGCACCTGGCCCTGATTGTTGTCCTTTTAACTGTACTTACATATTTGTATCCTCTTCTGTGTGTGTGATACATATGGCAATTAAAAATCACTGATTCTGAGCTTGTGACCTCTGGCTCAATGCGGGTGGTAAGAGGAGTTATGGGGTCAGGGAAAGAAGACAGGGTGGGATCACATTGTTATGAGTTTTGGAGCTGCCTCTGGCACTGACTAGCTATGGGACCTTGGGGAAGCCACTCAGCTTCTTCCAGCTGCAGTTTCCTCATCTGTAACATGATGAGTATGTTGGAGTTATTTATTCAATTAAAAACTAATTTTGAGCTTTCTTTGTGGCAGGCACTGGGCTAGGAAAAAGACATTTACAAATGTCACCGCAGCACAAGCTAGAAAATGATGTGTGGGCCTGGAGGGGCCGGAGGCTCTGGGCTGGGAGAGAGACTGCCCACAGGGACAGTGGAGGAGGGCAGCTTTGAAATCGGTCTTAAAAGGTGGGCCACATTTCAACAGGCTGAGACAGGGCAGGAGGAAATGACAGAAGAGATGGCACAATGTTGTCAAAAAGTAAGCTAATTGGGAAGAGCAAAAATCTCATTATGGCTGGAGGACTTGAAGAACAGGTCTGGCTTAATCATTGGAGAGGCTCCTTTCAACTCTTTAACAGGAGAAACGTCCCCCAGCCTGGGCTAGGGAGGAGGACAACTGGCTCTACTGGGAGCAGGGTTGGAGAGAAGAAGAGGGGAGGTGTCAGGATGCTGTTGCGCCCCCTTGTCCTGGGTGCAGGAGACAACTTGCTCCCCAGGGCTCTGATGTTCAAGACCTCGGGCCCTCCAGACAAGCTAGGCTGTTTCCACCCTCCTGGCCTCTACGCTGGCCTGGCTGTAGAGATGGAACCCTTCCTTCAGACAAAGACCCTGTGGTCCTGGGTGCATGAGGACCCCCCAACACCCACAACAGATCCAGACAAGCCCAAAGCCAGTTAGCTGCCAGCATGGGTGTGTAGGGAAGCAACATTCTCTTGCAATTTCCTTGAAGTTTCCTGCCAGGGTGCCTTGGTAGCTGCTATACTATTACTTGACATCAGGCCTGGTGCCACCCTACTCTGCCCCACCACCTGCACTGACCTGACCCTGTCACATCGAGCATGTGGTGATAGGGGAAGGGGCCCTTGACATGGGACCAGAAAAGTGGGTCCACATCCCAGCTCCATCTGTTAGGAGGTGGGATGAGTCCCTAACCTTTTCTGACAAGTTTCAGGTGTCCTTGTTTGTAAAGTGAGAGGGTAGGCCAGTAATCACTTAGGAACTTTCAGAAAGTAGAATCATTTGCCCCTTTCGGGTGGAATGATGTGTTCATCTTTGACCCATGCCTGCTGGACACTTCTGTTAGGACACCATGCTGCTTTGCTTGGAGGAGATGGTGTTTCTCGCTGTTAAAGTGTGTGAAGTGGTTTATGTTGCAAGAGTGTAGTGTTAGGGCCCCACAACACCTTCTTCAAGGGGAACTCTTGAGTGATGGCTTGTCAGAGAGCCCTCCAGGAAGCAAGGTTACCTGTGTTTGATTATTCTTAGAGCAAAAGACCTGTTGGGCAGGTCAGCTCTGCAAGCAAGCTGAAAACTACAGGCCACCTTAGCCCGTGGCCAGGAAAACCAAAGGAGAGGGGATTTTCCTAGACTGATGGACACACTGCAGCATTAGGGATGGAAGGGCCCCTGTCAGGACCAGAGAACCCAAGCAAAGGCGATGTCTACCACAAGGACCATGACTACTCCAAGGCAAGGATCTGATGGCCACCATTTACACATCCACTGAACACGTGGTCAGTACTCAGGATTTATTGAATGACTGTCGTTGGGGCAAGTGCAAATTCAATGTCATGGAAATTCTTGAATGTGGTGCTTCATGAAGACCTTAAAAGGTGTCTTGGTGGGTGTCAGAGGTCCACCATCACTCTTAGTGATAGACGGCATGGGTTTTGGAAATAGTTAATGGTCTGGGTCTTGTACATACTGGTGTGTAACCTTGAGCCTCTCTCATCCTAGTTTCTTTGTCTCTAAAATTGGTGCAATCTTCATTTTATATTTATTTATTTATTTATTTGGAGACGGAGTTTCACTCTTGTTGCCCAGGCTAGAGTACAATGGTGCCATCTCGGCTCACTGCAACCTCTGCCTCCCAGATACAAGCAATTCTCCTGTCTCAGCCTCCCGAGTAGCTTGGATTACAGGCATGTGCCACCACGCCCAGCTAATTTTTTCTTGTATTCAGTAGAGACAGGGTTTCACCATGTTAGTCAGGCTGGTCGCCAACTCCTGACCTCAGGTGATCCACCTGCCTCGGCCTCCCAAAGTGCTGGGATGACAGGCGTGCACCGCCACACCTGGCCTATATTTTGTTTTTTGTTTTTTTTTTGAGATGGAATTTCACTCTTGTTGCCCAGCCTGGAGTGCAATGGCGCAATCTCGGCTCACTGCAGCCTCCGCCTCCTGGGTTCAAGTGATTTTCCTGCCTCAGCCTCCCAAGTAGCTGGGATTACAGGTAACCTCCTTCACACCTGGCTAATTTTTTGTATTTAGTGGAGAAGGGGTTTCACCGTGTTGGTCAGGCTGGTCTTGAATTCCTGACCTCAGGTGATCCACCCACCTCTGCCTCCTAAATGCTGGGATTACAGGCATGAGCCACCATGCCTGGCCAATGGGTGCAAGGTTAGTACCTGCGTACAGCACTGTGAAGATTGCATGAGATGATTCCTATACAGTGCTTAGCACACTTTGTAGATTCCACAAAAAGAGTGCTTCCTCTGTGCCTGGTATCCAGGAGGTGGCAGTTGTCATTTAGGATGGCAGCAAGTGCTGGTATGGTTGGTGTGGTCAGTAGGCTGGAAGGGGTGTGATGTAGAGTGGGGGGGGGTGAGAGAGGAATCTGCAAAGGAAGGAGGGTGGGTTTGAGGTGGGGCTTGTTTGTAAGTCATACTGAGGGCAGCAGGGAGTCCTGTGGCCTCATCAGGTTGGAGATGTGTAGAGCTGAAAATGAGAGAAATGAGCTTTGGTGAAGGAGAGAGCCATGTTTAGCACCAAGCAGGGCAGGTATTCTTTCCATCCATCCCCCATTTTTTTTTTTGAGATGGAGTCTGGCTCTGTCACCCAGGCTGGAGTGCAGTGGCACCATCTTAGCTCACTGCAGCCTCCACCTCCTGGGTTTAAGTGATTCTCATGCCTCAGCCTCCCGAGTAGCTGGGATGATAGGCACCTGCCACCATACCCAGCTAATTTTTGTATTTTTAGTAGAGATGAGGTTTCACCATGTTGGCCAGGCTGGTCTTGAACTCCTGACCTCAAGTGATTTGCCTGTCTTGGCTTCCCAAAGTGTTCAGATTACAGGCATGAGCCACCAGAACTGGCCACATCCATTCCTTCTTTATTAATTTATTCATTCAGCAAAGATGTATTGAGCATCTACTATGTGGCAGGCACTTTTCTAGGCACCAGTACAGATGCATACAAAAAGTCAAAACTCCTGCCTCCGAGAACTTACTCTAGTGAAATCCAGTGGAATAATTGTATCATTTGACAAATGTGTTTGGGATACCTGTCCGTTGCATGTTTTTGCGTTTATCTGCCCTTTGTTTTTAATAAGACTCATTTCTAACCTCACCTGAGCAGGCTATGAAGAAAAGGGAAGATCTGTCCATATCTAGATGAGGAGATGGGAGTATAGGGACATTCATATCATGAGACTGGAAAGAGGGGACTTCTGAGATTGATACTAATGAGAAATTCAGGCCAGGAATTTAGCTGAGTAAGGGAATCCCTTCCTCCCTCAGACTCTCCTTTACCCAACTGGAAGCCCGTGTCTTATGGCCAACATGGTTATGGTGTGGCTTACTCCAGAGATTTTGTCCAGTTCTTGACCGTCACTAAACTTCCCTCCAGCCTGTGGGCCCTGCCTTGAGCCTTCTGCCTAAACCATCCTTACTTAGAAAAGGGCAGTAACATCAGAACAAGAGAGAACCACACGCAGCCTCTTGGAGACGGTCCCTCTCTCAAGGGTCAAGAAATAATCAAGGAAAGAGGGAAAGGAAGGGAAAAGAAAAGGAGAAAAGAAAGGTGGGCAGGCCAGTAGAATTGGCAATCATGATGCTATGTTCAGTGTGATGTTTTGGTGCATTCTTGGTTCTTGTCTGCAAGGATGCTTTACTATGTGACTCAGGAGATCCTCCCAAGTTGTGGTACATTGGTCATCGACCACCGTGAGTGTGAAGCCCTGTCCTTGGGCTGCCAGAGTGTGCTGGAGACATGCTGAGCCTCACCTCTAGCCTGGCTGGTGGCCTGGTTTCTGGAACTCACTCAATTTATTCTTACATCTGGGCTTTGTCTTCCCATCCTGCCTTCCCTGGGGATCTTCCTTGTTCTCAGCCTTGCCAAATCCTACCTGCAGGAGCCCTGCCTTAGAGAGAACACAGGCTGGCCGGGCGTGGTGGCTCATGGCTATAATCCCAGCACTTTGGGAGGCCGAGGCAGGCTGATCACAAGGTCAGGAGATCGAGACTATCCTGGCCAACATGGTGAAACTCTGTCTCTACTAAAAATACACAAATTAGCCGGGCATGGCAGTGTGCGCTTGTAGTCCCAGCTACTCAGGAGGCTGAGGCAGGAAAACTGCTTGAACCCGGGAGGCGGAGGCTGCAGTGAGCCAAGATCACACCACTGCACTCCAGCCTGGGTGACAAAGCGAGATTTTGTCTCAAACAAGACAAGACAAAACAAAACAAAACAAAACACAGGCTTCGGAATCAGAGGGACCCAGGTGTAAATCCCAGTCCTGACCTTTTCTAGCTATATGGATTTGGGTGAGTCACTTACCTCCCCACCTCCCACTCAGCCTCTTTGTGCCTCTCACCTCTCTGCAAGTGAGAGAACCTTGCAGGCTGATGAGGTAAGGATCATAGGCCATGTGGGTTGTGCCTCCAGCACCTGGTAAGGTACTCAGCAGATAGCAGGATCCAGCCGCTTTGTTTCCTTTTAGGAAAAAGGCAGGATATGCGACCTTATTTTAAATGTAGCTACTGAAAGACCACCTTCTCCATGAAGTCTCCTGGCCCTCATCTGCCTCCATCCTCTCTAGCCCTGTGCTCTTTCTTAGGCCCCAGGGCCTTGGCGCACATCTTCCTGGAAGGTCAACTCCTGGAAGGGTTTACTCCAGTCCTGGGGCAGGTGCTTGGGAAATGTGTGCCAACTGGTGGATGGGGGCAGAGGTTGTGTGGGGGTGTGCAGGATGAGGGCAGATCTTGGGCAGTGGGCAGTCAGGATGGAATCCAGGCTGGCTGCAGGGTGGGGATGATGGGGGGCCTGCTGCTGCCTTCCTGACTCGCCCTCCCCCAGCCCATCTCATCTGGGGCTCCCACCTCTTCTCTCTGACCTTGTTTCTCGTTGGCTCAGCCCTGTACTGCTAACGAGCTGAGCCAGCTTGACACCCGCCTCTCTGATGTGCTGACTCAGTTCTGTGGCTCCCGCTTCCTCTGCCCTTGTTTGAAAATGCCAAGTTAATTGCTCTCCGGCTTTAGGCTACACTGGCAGGGGGCATGCCCCCCTTTTCCTCTCCCCTTCCCCATGCCTTGGGAGGGGCTAGGCCAGTGCCCCGCAGCCTCCTCCAGCCCTGGGGCCTGCCCTCCATGGACAGGGCAGCCAACAGGGTTGGGGAGAGGGACAGGAGGCAGAGAGGGGAATGGGCTATCAGTGTCCATTAGTGAGCAGTGGAGAGGAAGGGGAGGTGGGGAGAAGCTGGCACTCTTGAAGCCTGGTCTCCATGTTTCCTGGCCCTCAGGATCCAGAGATGGCTGCATGTGGGAGGGAGGGGGACTGTGGGCACTGACAGGTGGTCTCTCAGATCTGTGCCCAGAGCTGAAGGTCTAGAGAGGGTAAGGTAGCTAAGAGGGAGAGCCTGGGCCTCAAACAGGAGGGAAGGGAGGAAGGGAAAGAAAGGAGGGAGAGAAGGAGGGAGGGGAGGAAGAGGACGGAAGGGAGGAAGGGAAGTGGGGAGAGAAGGAGGGAAGGAGGGAGAGAATGAAGGGAGGAAAGGAAGGAGGGAGAAAAAGAAGGAAGGGAGGAAGGGAAGGAGGGAGAAAAGGAAGGGAGGAAGGGAAGGAGGGAGAGAAAGAAGGAAGGGAAGAAGGGAGAGAAGGAGGAAGTGAGGAAAGGAAGAAGGGAGAGAAGGTGGAAGAGAAGGAGGGAAGGAGGGAGAGAAGGCGGAAGAGAAGGGGGGAAAGAGGGAGAGAAGGCAGAAGAGAAGGAGAGAAGGAGGGAGAGAAGGCGGAAGAGAAGGAGAGAAGGAGGGAGAGAAGGCGGAAGAGAAGGAGAGAAGGAGGGAGAGAAGGCGGAAGAGAAGGAGGGAAGGAGGGAGAGAAGGCAGAAGAGAAGGTGGAAGAGAAGGAGGGAAGGAGGGAGAGAAAGAAGGAAGGGAGGAAGGGAAGGAAAGAAGGAGGGAGAGAAGGAGGGAAGGGAGGAGGGGAAGGAGGGAAGGAGGAAGAGAAGGGGAAGGAATGAAGGTAGAAGGAAAAGAGGGAGAGACGGAAAGCAGAAAGAAAAGAAAGGGAAAGAAGGAAAGAGAAAGATGTAGAGAAAGATGGAAGGAAGGAAGGAAAGAAGGGAGGAATGGAAAAGGCAAGTATGGAAGGAGAGAAGGAAGGAAGGAGGGGAAGAGGGAATGAAGGAAGGAGAGAAAGGAGGAAAGGAAGGGAGGAGGGGAAGAGGGCAGGAAGGAGGAAAGGAAGGGAGGAGGGGAAGAGGGCAGGAAGGAGGAAAGGAAGGGAGGAAGCCAATGGTGACTGTTGCACAGAGAAGCTCTCATTTAATTCTTGCAAGATGGGCTGCAGATGTGCCACACAGGGGTGAGAGTCAAAATCTTTAACAGCAGTGTGGCGCCAGGGCTGGCTCATCAGGATGGACACCAGGCATGGAGCTGGGCAGGGTCCTAGAAGCCCCCTGAGCTGTGACAGGAGTTCACCTTTAGGTGCCGGGCGGTGGGGAGGTAGGGGCAAGAAGTGCTGGGTGGGATAGGTGTTTAGCAATCAGCGTGGAAGTATTTCAGCATTCTAACAATATCAGCTCCACAGCGGCAGGCTCCTCATCTGTTGTGTTCACAGGCATGTCCCCAGTGCCAAGAATGAGCCTGGCGCGTACTAGGGGCTCCATCCTTTGTTGAATGAATGGGTACAGGAGGATGCTGAATGCCAGTTTGGCGCCAGTCCAGGTGAGGGAGTTACTGTTAGCGGCGAGCGGTGGAACACAGAGCTGGGTGATGGTTCCGTGAGTCAGATGCCACACCGAGGCCCTGGGGGTGAGGGTGCAGCTGGGAAGATGCCTGTCCTGGGCCTGCAGGACGGGAAGCATGAGGAGGGGCAGGGTCTGGAGGTGGCTCCTGAGGAGGCTCATTGGGGACCCTTCCTTCAAGACCTTGATTTTGGGGTTCCCCTTCTGGGGACTGGTCCCTGGCTGTACCCAGGCTGGCTGGCGGGCTTGGGATGCAGGGGCTGAGGGACAGGCAGAACTCCAGGGGGAGGCCCGGGAGGGTGCACACAAACTCGAGGTTTCTTATTATGAGGCAGAGAAGGGGTTAGAAAGGAAGCCTCATCCCCTGGGTGATCACGAAGGCAGAGACAGATGAGGAGTCTTCTCTGGTGAGGGGGTGGGCCCGGCCCCTCTGTACGTCTGTGGCAGGTGGAGCCTCCTGTGGGCACTCTGTTTCCAAGAGGGTTTTCTGCCTTCAGTGTCTTTGAAATGACCTGGGCAAGGTGAATGGGCCCTCCTGCCTTCTTTCTTTCTCTCCCCCATTCTGCCTAGGAGGACTGGGGTATGGGAGTGTGGGGGGAGGGAGGCGGTGGGGGAGCAGAGTGGGGCATAGATGAGGAGAAGATGGCCCAGGTAGGAGCTGCCCTCTTGGCTCTGCCCTCTTGGAGCTGTCCTCTTGGCGGGGCATAGATGAGAAGAAGATGGCCGAGGTAGGAGCTGCCCTCTTGGCTCTGCCCTCTTGGAGCTGTCCTCTTGGCGGGGCGTAGATGAGAAGAAGATGGCCGAGGTAGGAGCTGCCCTCTTGGCTCTGCCCTCTTGGCGGGGCATAGATGAGAAGAAGATGGCCGAGGTAGGAGCTGCCCTCTTGGCTCTGCCCTCTTGGAGCTGTCCTCTTGGCGGGGCATAGATGAGAAGAAGATGGCCCAGGTAGGAGCTGCCATGTTGGCTCTGCCCTCTTGGAGCTGCCCTCTTGGCAGGGCATAGATGAGAAGAAGATGGCCGAGGTAGGAGCTGCCATGTTGGCTCTGCCCTCTTGGAGCTGCCCTCTTGGCAGGGCATAGATGAGAAGAAGATGGCCGAGGTAGGAGCTGCCATCTTGGCTCTGTTCTGCCTGAAGAGCAGCTTCTGTTGACCTCTCCAGAAAGGGTGGTGTTTTCTGATCACCTTTCAGCTTCTCAAACCGGGTGGGCTTTGCACAGACGGTGCAGCAGGAAGGAAGGAAGAGTGGACGAGAGAAGGAGCACGCAAGAGAACAGTGAAATTCCTAAACAGGTGGGACGCCTCCTGTGAATTCCAGACCCAAAAGTGCCCTGGAGGAGCGCTGGGAGTCAGGGAGCCCTGCTGGGCAGGGCCCGTTTCAGTGTCTTCCAGGGGTCTGGTGTTCCCACCTGTGGGTCCCTTGAAGGCCAGAGGGCCACACCAGCTGCCTGGGCGGCTGCCCCGTCACGTGCAGCTCCTCTCTCCTCCCTCCCTGGGTCTCCAGCCAGCCCGCCGGCTTGATGAATTAGCCCCATAGATATTCCGTCGGGAAAGCAAACACATATCATATATATCTTTGACAAGTTATTATTCTCCCTTATCAGGATTCGGGTGCATCCCTCGCCCGCCATTACTCACGCTGCACACCCGCCCTGCCTGGTACTGGGCACTGAGCTCGCCAAGGTAGCGCCTGGCCAGGCTGGTTGCGTGCCCTGCCCTGCATCTGGGTTGGGCCGTGAGAGTGTGTGTCTGTGTGTGTGTGTGCATGCGTGAGCACATGTGGTTCCAGGGTGGAACCAGAGCAGGAACCACCCTGTCCCTGCTTTGGCCCACTGGACTGACCAAATGCTTCTCCAGGCAGGGACTGGTGTGCCTCAAGATGAAACTGATGGTGTTCTGGGCCTTTCGCTCTCTCACTGGAGCCAGGACTGGAAGTTTTGTACCAGGGAATGCTCTGGTTTGGGCCTCACCCATATCCACTTACTGGGTTCCCCCTTGCCGCTAGGCCCTCTCCCGGCCTCCTGGCAGGACAGATCCCCCTGCCACCACCCACCAATGCCTGCGCTTCTTGGAGCCCACAGTGGCTCCTTCAGGGCTGTCCCCTTGGCCCATGTGGTAGGGGGCTCAGGGGCTGATGAATGAGATGTAGGTGAGTACCAGTGCTCTCAGCCGGGCTGTTGGGCTGTGATTTGTCATCTCTCACCCAGCACATTCCCATTTCCCCAGAGGCAGGCTCCATATTAACAAGTCCTCTACTTAGGAATATAAATGGGGCACTTGGAATTGCTCCTGACAGCCGGAAGACACGAATGCATTCAGGCCTTGGAGGTGGGAGCCGGAGGGGAGCAGGGGGAGAGCTTCATGCAGAGGTGCCCCCAGACCAGCTGGGAGGGCAGCACCCCATCAGCCTGATTCTGAGGTGTGGACCTCGGAGGAAGGGAGGTCCCTGCTGCCTGGCCTGGGGCTGGGCCGGGGATGGCTGCTCCTCAGGGCTGATGGACCTGTCCCCCTGCTCTTTCAGGCAGGACCTTCCACCAGAGGGACCTCAGCTGCTGTGCCCTGAGAGGCTGCTCCCCCAGCAGGAGTTTTCGTGCCATCACAGCGACTGCTGACGGGTCACTTCTACCAGCCCTGTTAGCTGTCCCGTCTCCAGCTCCAGGCTGTGCATTCCTGGGAACCTTCCCTACCCTCCCTTGGGCCACCTGCCTGGACCCTCATGGTGCCTTGGGTGAAGCAGCAGTGCTGGGAGAAGAGAGGCAGCTTCGCCGGGGCCGGCGTTGCTCTGGCTTCCAAGGCTGAGTCCTCAGGTGGACTTGCTGCAGCCAGTTGAGTAGGTTCCGGTGCCCTGACCCGGGTGACACTCTGAGGGGGTGGGCCCCAGAGATATGATGGTGTAATCCCTGCCTTCAGAGGCTCCAGTTCACTGGGGGGACGGCTGGGGAGGGGAGAACCGATGGTCTTGAAAGGTGTGGTGGGCGCTGAGAGGTGACCTTGGTACCCCTGGCAGGAGATCAGGAAAGGGAGAAACTGTGGACTGAGTGCCATAGTGCGGAGAGAGGGCTCAGTGAAAGCTTCCTGGAGAGGCAGAGTGCTGGGGCGTGCAGGATGGAGAGGAGTGGGCGAGAGCCTTGGAGGAAGGCCACCCGCCCAGTGTGGGGAAGTGTTCTGGTTATTGTCCCAGGGCCAGAATCCTGCTTCCTGGGGGCAGCTTCCTGCTGACTTCTAATGCCTCCTTCAGCTGGGGAGGGATGGGAGGCGGATGAGGTGAAAAGGATGAGATGGAGTCGGGTATGGCTTGGCCTTTTGGGGCCGCAGCATTCTGGCCCCTCAACTCCAGTACCTGGATAAAGTCTCCAAGCCTAGGGGCCTGCTGCCGTCTCAGTGGGTGTGGGTGTGCCCATCGGGCACAGCTTTCCAATTCACCTGGGGCTCAGGCCCCCGGCACCTGGCTGGCCTGAGTGGGTGTGGAGGTGTCTGGTGCAGTTAGCTTCCTGGCCACTAGAGGGGAGTCCAGGCCCGTGTTTCTCTCTTTCCAGCGACAGTGGGCCCAGGCAGGGAAGAGGAGATCGGGGTGCAGGGTGCTGGTGCTGGTGTCCACGTTGGCGTTCTTTGTGCTGGGAATGAGGGTGCCTGTTCTGCTTCCTGTTAATGCCTGAACTGTCCAGTTCCAAGTTAGGGATGAAAAATCTCTGGAAATCTGGGAGCCCTGGAAAAAAAAGCATTATTTAAACATTTAATATCTACAATATTTTTCTTCTTCTTTTAGATACAGGGTCTTGCTCTGTCATTCAGGCTGGAGTGCAGCAGCGCGATTATAGCATACTGCAACCTGGAACTCCCGGGTTCAAGCCATCCTCCTGCCTCAGCCTCCCAAGTAGCTGGGACTACAGGCATGTGCAACCACACCCAGCTAATTTTGTTTTTGTTTTTGTTTTTGCTTTTTTTTT
Source organism: Macaca thibetana thibetana (assembly GCF_024542745.1). Lineage (NCBI taxonomy): Eukaryota > Metazoa > Chordata > Mammalia > Primates > Cercopithecidae > Macaca > Macaca thibetana. Next base: position 108,428,998 of record NC_065591.1, on the reverse strand, counting down.
TTTTTTTTTTTTTTCTTGTGGAGATGGGGTTTTGCTATGTTACACAGGCTGGTCTTGAGCTCCTGGCCTCAAGCAATCCTCCCGCCTTAGCCTCCCATAGCACTGGGATTACAGGTGTGAGCCACTGTGCCTGGTGACAATTCTTATTTTAGTCTCTTTTACAAAAATGGGTTCTGAATGTAGAGGACCCTGTAACGGGTGGTCAAAGTCACAGGCTTTGGTGTAGTGTAGACTGCCTGGGTGGAATTCCAGCTTCACTGCCTAGTGGCTGGGTGACCTTGGGCAGGTCAAATAACATCTCTAAGCCTTGGTTGTTCCCACTGGAAAATGTGGGTTATAATGCCTACCTCATAGGCATAAACCACAAGGGTCATTTAGCACACGCCTGCCATATAGTAAGTGCTCCAGTGTAGCTTTTTACTTTTCCTGATAAGCAATCACATTTGATTAAGATGTGATGTGGTTTGGCTGCGTCTGAGTCCCCACCTGAATCTCATCTCGAATTGTAGTTCCCATAATCCCCGTGTGTCGTGGGAGGGACCAGGTGGAGATAATTGAATCATGGGCGCGGTTTCCCTCATCCTGTTCTCGTGATAGTGAGTTAGTTCTCACGAGATCTGATGGTTTTATAAGGGGCTCCGCGGCTTTTCTGGGCCCTCATTCTTCGCCTCCCTCCAGCCGTGTGAGGAGAGATGTGTTTGGTTTCCCTTCTGCCATGATTGTACGTTTCCTCCCGGCCCCGCAGAGCTGTGAGTCAATTAAACCTCTTTTCTTTATAAATTGCGCCGTCTTGGGCAGTTCCTTTTTTTTTTTTTTTTTGAGACAGAGTCTCACTCTGTCGCCCAGGCTGGAGTGCAGTGGCCGGATCTCAGCTCACTGCAAGCTCCGCCTCCCGGGTTCACGCCATTCTCCTGCCTCAGCCTCCCGAGTAGCTGGGACTACAGGCGCCCGCCACCTCGCCCGGCTAGTTTTTTTATTTTTTTTTTAGTAGAGACGGGGTTTCACCGTGTTAGCCAGGATGGTCTTGATCTTGTGACCTCGTGATCCGCCCGTCTCGGCCTCCCAAAGTGCTGGGATTACAGGCTTGAGCCACCGCGCCCGGCCTTTTTTTTTTTTTTTTTGAGACAGTCTCCCTCTGTTGTCCAGGCTGGAGTGCAGTGGTGAAATCTCAGCTCACTGCAACCTCTGCCTCCCGGGTTCAAGTGATTCTTCTGCCTCAGCCTCCCGAGTAGCTGGGATTACAGGCATGCGCCACCACGCCTAAGTTTTGTATTTTTAGTAGAGATGGGGTTTCACATGTGGCCAGGCCGGTCTTGAACTCCTGACCTCAGGTGATCTGCCTGCCTCAGCCTCCCAAAGTGCTGGGATTACAGGCGTGAGCCACCATGTTTGGGCAGTTCTTTATAGCAGCATGAGAACAAACTAATACAAGATGAAAGAGTAAAGGCCCAAATTTAAAGAAAAACACTGCTTTCCCTTCCATTAGCATTTTAAAGACACCCCCCCACTCCCTGCTACCCCCGGCCATGAATAAATTAGAAAAACTTCCTTCAACCCTGACATTTTCTAGGTCTTAATATAAAAATGAATGACTGCCAATTTGCACCTTCATTTATGTCTCACATTTCCTGAGGTGTGATTGTCTGCTGGGCACCCCAGGCCCCTCTGCAACTGAGTAGGGGCACTCAGGCCGCGGCTGCATCATAGGATGCTGGCACCAGGGAGCCCTCCAGCTCCCGGCTCTCCTCCCCAGCTTCACATTAGGATCATCTGGGCGCTGTAGAAAAGACCATTGCCTGAGCCCCACCCCCAGAGGTGCTTATTCACTTGGTCTGGGGTGGCGCCCAGGTGCTGGACTGATTTGAAGCTGCCTGGGTGATTCACAGAGCATCCAGGGTTCAGGACCTTTGCTTGGAAGTTTTCCTCTGGTGGTGGGAGATGCCCCAGCGTCTCCTTGCTGTGGGCTCACAGAATTCTGTACACATTCAGGAGGAGAAATTTGGCTTGGTGTAGGAAGGCCCACTGGGTCATTCGTAAGGGGGCCTTGGTTCTGGTCCTGGCTTAGTTGTTGACTCTGGAGAGCCTCTTGGTAAGCACCCTGTCCCCCGGGCCTCAGTGTCCTCATCTATCAAAGGGGGATGAACAGCACCTGTTGCGCCTAAGGGTCATGTGACCTGGGGATCAGCTGCAGCAATGCGAATGCTTCAGAAGGGTGTGAAGCCGAGATACCCACAAGTGGTTTCTCCTACCTGCCCTTTCAGAGATGGGGGTGGGTTCGTTTGCGAGAGCTGCTATAACAGAGCTCTCCGCATGGGGTGGCTTGAATGACAGAAATGCGTGGCCTCATCGTTCTGGAGGCTAGAATCCAAGATTTCGGAATGAAGGCAGGGTTAGTGTCTTCTCTGGGTGGTGAGGGGAGGATCGGGTCCAGGCCCCTCTGCTTGGCTGTGGATGGTCTTCCCTCGGGCATATCTCTGTGTCCACATTTCACCTTTCTATAAGGACGCCAGTCATGTTGGATTAGGGCTCACCCTAACGACCTTTTTAAGTCATGACCTGAGTTTTAATAACCGGATTTTTGTTTTGTTTTGAAGACAGCATCTCGCTCTGTCACCCTGGCTGGAATGCAGTGGCACAGTCATGGCTCACTGCAGCCTCCACTTCCCACCTCGGCCTCCCAAGTAGCTGGGACTACAGGCATGGGCCACCACACTTGGCTAATTTTTTTTTTTTTTTTTTTAAATAGATGGGGTTTTGCCTTCTTGCCCAGACTGATCTTGAACTCCTGGGCTTAAGTAATCCACTTACCTTGGCCTCCCAAAGTGCTGGGATCACACGCATGAGCCACTGCACCCAGCCTTAATGACCTGATTTTGATTTGATTACCTCTGTAAAGATAATCAAGGCTCTGTCTCCAGTGAAATCTGAAACCACATTCCTGAGGTGCTGGGGGTTGGGACTTCTGTGCAGCAATTTTAGAGGACACACTTCAACCCATTGCAGGGAGCAGGAGAGTGCCTGAGTGCTTAGCTCAGAAAAGAGCAATGCAAACAACCAGCAAAAGACACTGCTGGGGGTCGGCCCAGCTTCCCTCTCTCCCAGAGAAACCCTCCCTCACCACTCCATCTCCTCACTTGGGCCTCCCCGACTGACTTGCCTTCTAAGTATTGGGAGGGTGGTGGGAGGGTGAAGGGTCAAAGTGTCACGTGACCCCGCTGCAGGGGCACCAGGCACCTCCCAGTCTACCTGGGTGGTACTGCCTGAGCACCGCTCCTGCACCGCATGGCAGTCAGTGGAGGGGCAGTCCTGAGGAGAGGGAGTGGGGTCTGCATGGTGGTGCCCTCAGTTACAAAACGGGTGGCCTGCTGGAGTCTGGGCAAGCTCTTGTCCTCGTGGTGGGTGGGGAAGAGGAGGGGCGGGAGCACCAAAGAGAAAAGGCCTCATGGAATACGCAGGCCAGGTGGGTGGAGCCTTGTTCCTGTAATTGACAAGAGCAGGGGCTGCCTCCCTCCTGCCCCTGCCCATGCCCAGGGATCCACCAGGTAGATTGGCTGTGTGAGTGTGTGTGTGAGAGAGTGCGAGTGAATGTGTCTGAGTGTGTGTATGTGTGTGCACTTTGTGTGTGTGTGGAGGAGGGCAGGGGGTTCAGGCCTGCTGCTGGCCAGGTGTGCATCCATATTTATCAGGGGAGAGTCCCTGGAAAGCAGCCGGATGCTGAGCACGTGAGACAATCTGCTTGGACCAGCTGCTCTGCTCTGGCCAGCCACTGGGAGGAGGAGATTTGGGATGTCAGCCTAAACAGCGGTACCCTGGTCTGTAGTGTTTGCTGATTTCTAAGGTGTAAATACCTCTACCATGGCTAAGTTCAAGTTGCCAACATGAAGCTAACAGGAATTTCAGGAATTCCCTTGGTGTAGGGAAGAAACTGGCCCAGAGGTGGAAGGGCCCATGGTCACATAGCGGGTTGATGAGGGACTCAGCTGGACGATGTTGCCAGATTGCACTGGAGTGTCTGTCTTCCTGGTGTCACCATTGATAATAGACGCTCTGTGACTGGGGGCAGGATGATGAGGGGTCACTGTGGGTGCCATCCAGCCTGTGCCAATAATGACACCTAAGGACACTACAGAGCACTGTGTAGTTTAGGAAGTGCTTTCTTACCTGCTCTTTCTAAATGTAATTTTCACAGCCACACAGCCAAGCATCTATTGTTACATTTTGCAGATGAGGAGACTGAGGTTCAGAGCAATGATATGATTTCTCCAGGGTCATATGACCAGTACATGGCTGTGCATTCACCCAAACCTAGGTCTTCTGAGGCCAGTCTTGTTCTTACCACTGGCTCAGGATGCTGAGGTCATGATGCCCTCCCCTCAGTGCGGCCTCTCCAGGGGCCCAATGACCCTCCATCTCTAAGACCTAGAGGTGGAGGTGGGGGTGTGCGTGCCCTGTGCCTTCTACTCTATCAGGCATGGGAGGGTCTCATAAGTACCTGCTGCTGGGTGATCTGGTGATCTGACCCTTGGGCTGAGACTCCCCCCCACTCCCAACAGCTGTCCCCACCACTCAGCCTTAACCCCTCCACCCCCACAACCTCCCCAAGCCTTTCTCTTCCAACTGCCCCTGGACCACACGGGTGAGGGAGATGTACATGCGTGTGGGGGTGGTGGTGGTGGTGTTTTTTTTTTTAAAAAAATACTGTGGCTCCATTCCTGGAACAAGATCTCTTCTCTATCCAGGATGAGATACACATGGAGGTCTCAGAACTGTCTGAGTCTCCCAGGCATGGCCCAATGTGTGGAAGGGGACTACAGCTGGTTTGGGAGATAGGCCAACAGACAGACCAACAGAGGGTGGAAAAGAAAGACAGTGAGGAAAAGAGACATCAAGACAGAACGTATTAGAGAAATAGTAAAAAGCAGATAACCAGCGCTCATATGTGCCAGACACTGTGCTAAGTCCTTACTCTGTAACCCTCTGAGGTATGTACTACTTTACCTCCATTTTACAGTCGATTCAGAGAAGTTAAGTATCTTGCCCAAGGTCACACAGCTAGTGGGTAGTTAAGAGTATAACTCAAACCCATTATGTCTGTCCTCACCCATTACACTACCAGGCCTCGCTGCTAAGGACAGGGAAGCCAGAGTGAGTAAGACAAGGAAATGGAGAGGCAGGAGATTGAGAAGCCAGGTGTCCATTCCAGCACTCTTAATATGCCTGGGGGGCAGTTTAGGGTGCCATGCTTGAGAGGCAGTGCAATGTACAAGGAGGAAAAGGACCTGGCAAGGAGTAGGATAGTTCTTGTCAGCTCTGTGACCTTGGGCAAATCACTGTACCTCTCTGGGCCTTGGATTCTTCAGCTGAAAGGGAATAGTAATTCTGCCCTGTCTTCCTCTCAGGCTGGTCCTAATGGTAATAAGAAATGATGGATGTGATTATATAATTGTTTAATAAAATATACTGAGCATCCACCACTTGTCAGACACTGGGAATAAGAATGAGAACAGGTCAGACACCATCCCAATTCTTTGTGGGGCTTCCAGTCTAGAGAGTGATACAGGCCCCTGCAATAGAGAGCGGTAGGTGCTAAGTCCAGGAAGTGACAGAAGTTGAAAGAGGGGCACTTAACCCAGTTTAGGGGGTCAGAAAAGGCTTCCTGGAGGAAGTGACACTGAAGCTGAGACAGGATGATAAGTAGGAGTTGGTTATGGCAAAGGTTTGGTTGGGGAACAAGGAGGGTGTTCCAGGAGAGAGCAGTGAGGATGGGAAAGGAATTGGATTCAGCTGTATAATGAAGCTCCTCCTCTTATTTGCCTAAAACACACCTTGGTCAAATTTTAAAGGTGGTCTTGAGCTCTAGTATTTGGATTTATGTCCAAAGACTTCTTTGCCTAACTGAAGGTGGTAAAAGTTTTTTTCCTCTTCTAGAAGTTTAGAGTTTTAGCTCTTACATTTAGGTCTGTGATTCATTTCAAGTTAAATTTGTATAAGGTGTAAGATCTTTGTTGAGGTTCTGTCTTCTTTCCTTTTCTTTTTGTATGTAAATGTCAAATTGTCCATCACAATTTGTTAAAAAGGCTTTCCTTTCCCATTGAATTACCTTGGTACCTTTGTCAAAAATCAGTTGACCATATATGTTGGGTATATTTCTGGACTCTTTTATTTCATTGATTTATATGTCTATCCTCACCTCGATACACTGACATGATTACTGTGGCTTTATAGTAAGTCTTGAAATTAAGTAGACCAAGGCTTGAAAAAAGACAGTTTTACCATCTCTTTCAAATCTATTATTCCTTTTTCTTGCCTTATTTCACTGGCTAAGGTTACCTGTACTATATTAAATAGAAGTGATGAGAGCAGATATCCTTACTTTGTTCCCAATTTAAATAAAAGCACTCAGTCTTTCACCATTAAGTATGATGTTAGCTGCAGGGTTTTAAAAATGCCCTTTATGGATTTAAGAATGTTCTCTTCTATTCCTAGTTTGCTGATAATTTTTTTTTTTATATCACACATAGGTGTTAAATTTTTTCTAAAGATTTTTCTTTATCTATTGAGATGATTATATGTTGTATTTGTTTTTAGTTTGTTAATGATATGGTTTGGCTATATCCCCACTCAAATCTGGTCCTCAATTCACCCACATGTTGTGGGAGGAACCTGGTGGGAGGTAATTGAATCATAAGGGCAGGTCTTACCCGTGCTTTTCTTGTGATAGTAAGTCTCATGAGATCTGATGGTTACTATAAGGGGGAGTTTTCCTGCACAAGCTTTTTTTGCTTGCTGCCATCCATGTAAGATGTTGCTTCTCCTTGCTTTCTGCCATGATTTTGAAGCTTTCCCAGACACGTGGAACTGTAAGTCCAATTAAACCTCTTTCTTTTGTAAATTGCCCAGTCTTGGGTATGTCTTTATCAGTAGCATGAAAACAAACCATCAGAAATCCTGTTATTAGGTGCACACACATTTGATTGTTTTCTTGAGTAATTTACCTCTTTATGAAATGTCCCTCTTTATCCAGGTAATATTCCTCATCCTACAAACTACACTTTGATATTAATATATCAGTACTTTCTTTTGAACAATGCTTACATGGGTATGTGTTTTCCATCATTTTACTTATAATCTAGCTGTGCCTTTTTCTTCCAAGTGTTGAGTCTTGCTTTTTAATCCAGTTTAATCTGTCTTAATTTGGGTGTTTAGATCATTTATGTTTAGTGTAATTATGTACATAGTTGGGTTTAAATTTACCTCCTTGCTCTGTTTTTTTGGCCATATCTGTTGTTTGTTCTCAGTTTTCTGTCTTCTTTTGGATTGAATTTTTAAAAAATTTCACTCATTTTATCTATCTGCACTACTGAAAGCCAGTACTTTTAATTATTTTCTCTTTCTGTTTCTTTCTTTCCCTCCCTCCCTCCTTCCCTCCCTCATATGAAGACCTTCTAACAGAGCTTTCGGGGATGAAGTGGGCTGCCTGGGGATGTGGTAAGGAAAATAATGCTTTAAAGTATGTCTCAACTCTTGAGATAAATAGCTACTTTCTGGACTCAAATGCCTGGCACAATTTATATAGCTCCTTCCTCTGTCTTCCTCTTTTCTGAGGTGTATTGCCACCTCAGCTTCTGGGAATCTTTAAGATGGCATAGGCTGTGTCTTTAAAGCCAGAGAAAGAGACCTAAATGTAAGATTTCTAGAGCTCTTGGACCCTCCCTCCATTCTGAGGGACAAATGTCTTTTACAGTGATTGCCAGGGAAGTGGGCTGTAGCATAGTGAAAAGATTCACCCTCTTTTCTTTGAAACAGGATGTAATTCTATCACCCAGGCTGGAGTGCAGTGTTGTGATCACAGCTCACTGCAACTTCGATCTCCTGGGCTCAAGTGATCCTCCCACCTCAGCCTCCTGAGTAGCTAGGACTACAGGTATACATCATCACACTTGGCTAATTTTTGAATTTTTTGTAGAGACAGGGTCTCCCTATGTTGTCTAGGTTGGACTTGAGCTCCTGGGCTCATGCAATTCTCTTCCTTAGCCTCCCAGAGTTCTGGGATTACAGGCGTGAGCCACTGCACCCAGCCAGGACTCACCCTGTTGATAGCCACCCACTACTGGAGAATTATGAGACATTTATTACTACCCCAGTTACTTTCATCCCTGGAAGTAGAATGGGCCAGTACAGTCTCACAGTATCTCTGTACTTTTACTATGCAATGTTTATAACTGATATAAGAATTAGGACTATAAAGAAATAGGAGGTGAAATTTCACGTAGTGAATTCTCTATTGTGGTGATAGTCAAGTCATAGTTGGACAATTACTCATCAGTGGATGTTGCAGAGGAGTTTCTAATGATGGATGGGAATGTGAACTGGCCTAGGGGTTCCTAAATTTGAGCATCAGAATCACTTAGGAAATTTTTTTGTTTTATTTCCTTGAAGGTATTATATGCAAATGGTTTTAAGAAATCAAATAATGCCAAAAGGCTTATGACAAAATACAGTGGTTTTCTGTCTCAGCACTCCTCTCTCCCCAGTCTTCCTTCTCAGAGGAAATATCTTTGACTCTTTATCCTAATATTTATACACATTTTTATTTTTCTTTTTTGTTTTTTGTTTTTGAGATGGATTCTCACTCTGTCACCCAGGCTGGAGTGCAATGGTACAGTCTTGGCTCACTGCAACCTCCGCTTCCCAGGTTCAAGAGATTCTCCTGCCTCAGCCTTCTGAGTAGCTGGGACTACAAGTGTGAGCCACCACACCAGGCTACTTTTTGTATTTTTAGTAGAGATGGAGTTTCACCATGTTGGCCAGGCTGGTCCTGAACTCCTGACCTCATGATCCACTGACCTTGACTCCCAAAGTGCTGGGATTACAGGCGTGAGCCACTGTGCCCAGCCACATTTTTCTAAATAAATATTGATCCCTTTTGATTCACAATTTCAAGATATCATTGACTTCTATTTATTATCAATAAATAGTTATAAGCCCCTATATAGCTATATTACCATTTATAATATACCAATATTCAGTATTTACATTGTTATACTTATGTAAATATTAATAACTGAACATTATAGTATACTTTATTTCTCCTGAAGTTAATAATTGCCCTGATTTTTAATTTGCTTGGTTTTATGTGTACCCATTTCCAATTCTTCCTATCTCCTAACAGGTTCTCAGTATGATTTACCACAAGGCCAGTTTCTCAGATAATCTGTTAGCTGCATTATGTAAAAAAATTAGAGCCATCCCTCCTGAAGACCTCCATTTTTTTTTTCAACCTGTGTTAATTACTCTCAAGGCTTGTTGCACCCCTATCATCTGGGTCTTTTCTTTGCTGTCAGTCTTGGGTTTCCTTCACCTCTCTCCTGGGTTGAATTCCTTGTTTCCAAATCTCACGTCTTTGTCTGTCTTATCAGATTAATGGTATAAATGCAAAGGTATGGTGATGATATTCCTATCTCTTGAGTCATAGTGCTCCAATATGAGTTGATTTTCTTTCCTGCGTTGTGAACAGTTGTCACTCTGGAGTCTTTTCTCACCCTTGTCCAGGGGATTCTCTTTGCTTCTCTCTATGCCTTCCCCTTTCTTGGCTTACTCTTTTGTTTTGGTAAGAGACAAGCTCTGTAGCGTCATGAAAATTATGGAAGAGAGAGAAATCTTTTGAGATCTTGCAAAATTGAAAAATCCAATTATTCTACTTTATAGTAGGTGATAGTTTGTATAGGTATAGCATTTATGGTAGCATTTAGTATTATTCACCAATATTTCTAGTTTTTCCTTTTCTGAACATATGACAGGATTATATACCCTCAGTTTCTTGAAGTTAGGCGTCGTGATGTGATTTGCTTTAGACAAAATGTGAGTAAAAGTGGAAGGTATTACTTGACTTTAAGAGATGATGTGTAATTCACCATGTTTTCTCTCCACTACTAACACACTTGAGATGCTGGAGGCTCTGTCAGCCTGGGTTCCTGAGCGAGAATAACAGGACATTTTTCTCCCAACCAAGTAGCTGAGCAAGAAACTTTCATTATTTTAAGACATTAAGACTTAGGGGTTATTTGTTGTCACAACATAATCTAATTCATCCTGACAGATATTAAGATAGACTCCCAGGCTGGACACAGTGGCTCACACCTGTAATCCCAGCACTTTGGGAGGCCAAGGTGGATCACTTGAGCCTGGGAGGAGGAAGTTGCAGTGAGCCGAGATTGTGCCACTGCACTCCAACCTGAAGGACAGATGGAGGCCCTGTCTCAAAAAAAAAAAAAAAAAAAAAAAAAAAAAAAAAAAAAAAAAAAAAAGAGAAAAAGATAGACTCCTAGAAATGGAATACAGTACTGATGAAACAGAAAGCTTAAAATAGATCTGTCCTAGGGGCTGTGCAGTGAACTGCAGGAAAATTTTATTGGTGCTTAGAAGATGGAAATTTATATTATGCAGTGGGAAATATTTATTACAATTGTGTGGACGTCAGATCACATTCTGAGAAAATTGTAACTGAAGATGAAGATATGGGAAAACAGTATGTTAGCAAATGTTTAGTTATTATTGACTGTGCTTGGCACAGTATTATAGTAATAAAGAATGTGCTCAGAAAAGAATTGGCCAATATGCAAGCAGAAATAAAAGTGAATAGAAAGTTTCCAAAATCTGGAGGCCTTGAAATATTTGGGAGAGCCAAATATTGGGTTTGAGAAAAGAGGGGAGTCACATCTGGATCTAGTGTATACACCATGACACATTAGTCAGGGGTCCTGGACTTTGCGTTTGTTGCTATGACTAGATGGAACTTTTGGGTTGTTTTCCTAGGGGAGAGGGTGAGTGCATGTTGCTTGGTAAGGTGAGTGAGCCAAATATTTGGTGGCCAGAGGATGGAATGGTAATTCATTCATTCTCATCATTCATTCATCTTCATTCTCTCTCTCCCCCCCCGTCTCTCTCTCTCACTTACTCACTCACTCATCAATCATCTATCTATCTATATCTAATTCTCTGTCTGGGTACATGGTGGAGTTACTCTTCTCTGATTCCTTGAAGTTACCTAAGTCTGTATAACTGACTATAGCCAAGGAATGTGAGCAGAAATGATGTGTGCCACTTCCTGTCAGAATTTTAAAAAATGGTTACATAGTAGTTGTACTTATTTTGGGGGTACCTGTGATATTTTGATATATGAATACAACGTGTAATGATCAAATCAGGGTAATTGGGATATTCTTCACCTCAAATATTTTTTATTTGGGAACATTCAAATTCTTCAGTTATTTTGAACCATACATTATTGTTAATGATAGTCACTTTATTGTACTATTGAACACTAGATCTTATTCCTTCTATCTAGCTGTATATTTTTTAAGCCAAAAATCAACCTGTCTTCAATTCTCCCTCTCTCCTCCCCTTCCTAGCCTCTGGTAACCACCATCAACTCTTTACCTCCATGAGATCCACTTTTGCTTACCCTTATGAGTGAGAACATGTATTTGTCTTTCTGTGACTGGCTATTTCACTTAACATAATGTCTTCCACTTCTATCCATGTTGCTGCAAATGAATATTCCATTGTGTATATATACCACATCTTTATCCATTCATCTACTGATGGATCCTTAGGTTGATTCCATATCTTCACTGTTGTGAATAGTGCTGTGAGAACATGGGAGTGCAGATGTTTCTTTGATATACTTATTTTCTTTCTTTTGGTTGTATACCCAGCAGTGGAACTGCTGGATCTTGTGGTAGTTCTATTTTTAGTTTTTTGAGAAACCTCCATATTGTTTTCCATAATGGTTGTACTAAGTGACATTCCCACCAACAGTATACGTGTTCCCCTTTCTCCAATCTTTGCCAGCATTCTTATTTCCTACCTTTTTGATAATAACCATCCTCTCTGGAATGAGATGATACTCCGTGCTAGAACCACTGCTCTCTTCAGAGCTGTCAGACAGGGACGTTTAAGACTTCAGAAGTTTCTGCTGCCTTTTGTTCAGCTATGCCCTGCCCCCAGAGGTGGAGTCTACAGAGGCAGGCAGGCCTCACTGAGCTGCAGTGGGCTTCACCCAATTTGAGCTTCCCAGCTGCTTTGTTTACCTACGCAAGCCTCAGCAATGGCAGACAGCCCTTTCCCAGTCAGGCTGCCACCTCGCAGTTTGATCTTGGACTGCTGCACTAGCAGTGACCAAGGCTCCATGGGCATGAGACCCGCTGAGACAGGCATGGGGTATAATCTCCTGGTGTGCCATTTGCTAAGACTGTTGGAAAAGTCAGTATTAGGGCGGGAGTGTCCCAGTTTTCCAGGTACAGTCTGTCACGGCTTCCCTTGGCTAGGACAGGGAAATGCCCTGACCCGTTGCACTTCCTGGGTGAGGCGATACCCTGCCCTGCTTTGGCTTACCCTCCATGGGCTGCACCCACTGTCCAACCAGTCCCCATGAGATGAACCAGGCATCTCAGCTGGAAATGCAGAAATCACCCGTCTTCTGCATCAGTCACTCTGGGAGCTGCAGACCGGAGCTGTTCCTATTTGGCCATCTTGGAACAGACCTCCTCTGGTAGTATGTTTTAATTCATTGCTTTTTGTTTGTAGTGTGTTTATAGATTTTTGCTTTGTGGTTACTAGGAGGCTTACAAGTTATTTTAAACAGACAGCAACTTAAATTTGATCACAAAAATAAGAAAAGAAACAAAGGAAAAACTTAACAAAACTCTACACTTTAACTCTACCCTTGCTACATTTTGACTTTTGTTGTCTCAATTTACATCTTTTTATTTTGCCTATCTCTTAACAGGTTACTGTAGTTATTATTTCTGATAGTTTTGTCTTTAGTCTTCATACTAGAGATATGAGTGGATTACACACCACAATTACAGTGTTATTCTGAATTTGTTCACTTTTACTAGTGAGTTTTATAACTTCAAATGCTTGCTTTTTGCATCCTTTTCTTTCAGATTGAAGAACTCTCTTTAGCATTTCTTGTATGACGAATCTAGTGATGAATTCCCTCAGCATTTGTCTGTCTGGGAAAGACTTTCTTTCCTTTATGTTTGAAGGAAAGCTTTGCCAGGTACCATGTCCTCAGCAGTTTTCTTTAAAAACTTTAAACATGTTGTCCTCCTCCCTCCTGGCCTCTGTTTCTGGCGAGAAGTATGTTGCTAGAAAAATTGGAGCTCTTTTATGTATTATTTGCTGCTTTTCTCTTGCTGTTTTCAGGATCCTCTGTCTTTGACTTTTGAGAGTTTGATTATTATATGCCTTGGGGTATCTTATTTGAGTTGAATCTGTTTGGTGGTCCCTGAGCCTGGGTATTTACATCTTTCTTTAGGTTTGGAAAATTTTCTTATTGTTTCTTTGAATAAACTTCTTACCCTTGCTGTTTCTCAACTCCCTCCTGAATGCCAATGACTTACATTTGCTTTTTGGCAATTATTTCCTATATCTTGTATTCTATATCTTATATTTTAAATTCCTTTTCATTTTGTTTGTGTATTTTCCAGTAAACTGTCTTCGAGCTGACTGATTCTTCTGCTTGATCTTCATTCCGCTGTTGAGAGTCTCTACTGTATTATTCAGTTCAGTAAATGTATTTCTCAGTTCCAGGATTTTTGTTTGATTAAAAAAAAAATTATTTCAATCTTTTTGTGAAATTTCTGATAATTTTCTGAATTGATTTTTCTGTATTACCTTGGAATTCACTGAGTTTCCTTAGAATTGCTATTTTGAATTCTTTATCCGAGAGTTCATATATCACCATCTTGTTAGGGTTGATCACTGGCTCTTTGCTTTGTCCATCTGGGGAGGTCATGATTCCCTGTCTGCTGTTTCTTGTGTATGTACATTTATGGATTTTCATTGAAAGATTACTTATTCTAGTCTTCACTGTCTCGCATGTTCTGGTCTTTCTAGTGTATATTTGCTTAAAGGTTCTTTGTAGATGCCTGCAAGTCTCCTTAATCCTATATTGTTGCCTCTTTTTGGCACTAGGTAGTGCCTTAAGCTCAGGTTTGCCTCAGCTCTCACAAAAGTTCAGAGCACTGCCCATTCAAATGTTCAGAGCACTGCTTCTCCTGAATGGGGAATATTCTGGCTTTGTGGGAAGGCTGGCAAGGAGTATATGCCCAGTAGGCCCATGGAGCGTGCCTTCTATAGCATGATGCTATTAAACAGCTACTCTGATTTGGCATCTCCTTTGGCTGAGATAAAAAGCAGAGTTTTGTGGGCTGGGGTTTCTAGTCCTGCCTGCCCTCTTTGTCTCTAGGTACCCTCAGGGTTTTCTCTCCCTGTGGGCACTTGTGGTGCTTCTGGTGGGCTGAGGCAGGAACAGTTTTTGTGCAAGGGAACCCAAGGAAGTGAGGAAGCTGGCTGTCTGCCTTGCTTTCACTTTTTCTAGTGTAGAAAATGTGAGTCTGGAAGAAACGACCCATGCGTGGTGCCTGGCAGATTGAAGGAGGGGCATTGTGGATAGAGAAGTCTGTTTCTCTTGCCATCTACTCAGAGTGTTTCACTTCTCTGTCGTTCCGGGGATTGTCTGTCTCAGAATTGAATTCTGGGATAATGCTGGTGATAATCTTCATGCTGGATTTTATTTTATATATTTTTCGTAGGGGAGAATAAAGCCAGGTTGCATTGACTTTACCAATTTGGTGATATCACCTTGACAGAATTTTTAAGAGAGCCATTTGTCATGTTTCCTTTTCTACTGTGGAAATAGGTGAAAACTCCAACAGCCTGGGTCCCTGCTGAACTGAGATGCATGTGTAATGTCTGAGATTTTGGATTTGTCTGTTACTGTAGCATAACCAAGCCCATCCTGACTGATACAGAATTCTAATTTGTAAATTGTTTTTCTTCAGAATGTTAAACATATCACTCCTTTGCCTTCTTTAGTATGACTGTTGAAAAGTTTAAAACCCTTCTGATTCTTGATTCTTTAATTGTGACTCTTTTTTTTTCTATTTGAATTTTATCTTTAACCTTGAAATTTCACAATGATGTGTCTTAGTGTTCATTTATTTTCATCAACTGTGCTTAACACATGATGCCCTTTCAGCTTGGAAATTCATGCTGTTTTGTTTTTGGGAAATCTCATGAGTTATTTCATCGATTTATTTTTCTCTATTTTTTCTTTTTCTTTTGTTATTGATGTTGAATTTCCTGAACTAGTGTTCTAAGTTTTTTACTTTTTTTTTTAAGAGGTGGGGTCTCTCATGTTGTCCAGGTTAAAGTGCAGTGGCTATTCACAGGAGCGATCATAGTGCACTGCAGCCTTGAACTCCTGGGCTCAAGTGATCCTCCTGCCTCAGCCTACCAAGCAGCTCACACTACAGGCACATGCTACTGCACCTGTGGCACACTTTTGGCTGCCAAAAAAATATACTGGCTACTTTTTAATCTTATTTTCCACCTTTTTGCTCTATTTTTAAGGGTATTTCCCCAAATTTATCTTCTGTCTTTTGCATTTTTTGTTTTTGCTATCAGAAATTTCCAAGAGCTCTTTTCTGTTCTTTCAGTGTTCTTTTCTTATAGCATTCCATTCTTATTTTGTGGATGCAGTATCTTCTCTTATCTCTCTGAGGACATTGATTTTAACTTCTAAGTTTTCTTTCCTCTGCCTAGTTTTCTCCTCCAAGTTTTTATTTTTTTTTTTCTGTTTATTTGCTTTGGCCTCTATCTTTCGTATTAGAAGCTTTCTTCCCTCAAGTATCTGATAATCCTTGGCTGTCAGCTCACAAGTCACTCAGCAGGCTGAAGAGCTGATTATAAGCTCTGCTAAGGGGTGCTTGCCACCTTCAATGGGCTGTTGGTTGGAGAACAATGTCGGTGTTTTGGGTCCCTCTTCTTGGGCTGGTTGTATTTCCCAGATGGTACTTTACCAAACTCCTGCCTAAAGGATAAAGGTCTGATTGCCAGCATTCTGGAACCAAGTAGATGATCAGGGCTGAAGTCTCTGGCTCCCATATTTAGTGTTACACGCTAACTGGTTTCCATTGTTTATGGTCTGGTGCTCGCCCCCTCATTTGTGCTGTTTGGCCTGTAGAGTCCTTTTCTAGAGAATAAACTTCGAGTGTTCAGCCATGGGTTGGGTGGGGGGCAGTTGCCCAGCAGCATGGAATGGGGGAGGGAAGAATCAGCGAAGGAGACTGAGAAGGAGAGGCCAGTGAAGGAGAGGGACAGACGGGACAGAGTAGTGTCCCTGAAGCAAGTCATGCAGAGGTTTTGGGAAAGAGGGAGTGATCGCCTGTGCCCAACAGTCTGATGAGTAAGATGGGGATGGAGAAGTAACCATTGGGCCTGGCAGCACAGAGGTCATTGGTGATCTCAACGAGTGATGTCTCCTGGAGCTCTGGGGATGAAAGCCTGGTCAGAATGAGTTCTAGCAAAAATGACAGGAGAGGAAGTTACGGCAGTGAGTGTGGAGATCTTTTTCCATTTGATTTATTTCTGTTTCAAAATAACCCTGTGAGATGGGCAGTCATCCCCATTTTATAGATTTGTAGTTCAAGAAACAAAGTCTGAGAGGTTTAAGTGAATGGCCTCATTGCTAGGTGCTTCTCAAAAAGGTTTTCCTCCAGTCCTTTTTATTTTAGCCACACCGTCCCCAACCCTCATTCCAGAGGTGTCTGGAGCTGTCAGTTCCTGAGGCTTTTGTGGATTTTTACAGTCTAAATTGGGCTAATTCTCAGCTTTTCCTGTTGCTAGCTGTGGATTCAGCATTCTTAGGTCCACAAAGTCATTTATCACTTGTCTTGTCCCTTAGCTTTTCAGCTTCCATAATTTTGTGATTATTGTCTGAGCTGCCAAGAGTGATTTCAGGCCCCAGGAAGCTCTCCTGGACTTTGGACTCCCCTTCTTATCTCCTCTGCTGATTATTGCTCGTCTCTTCAAATTCTGAGGGCTCAGTCCTTGTACTTGTTCTCTTCTCTCTCCTCCTAGACAATTTCATCCAGTCCCATGGCTTTAAATATCTCCAAGTCTGCAGGACCCCAAAGTCTCTGTTCCTCACCATGTGGCTCTGCTGCTAGCCTTGAAAATGTTTGCCTAGGCCAGGCTACAAAATAGGCCACCTATCCCACTCCCATTTTTTTCTATCAGCCTCCACTGACATCCCCCCACCCTGCCCCAGACCCCCTCATCCTTTTCACTTCCTTTTCCCTGGGGCCAGGAAGGAAGAGCGTCTGCATAGAAAGCCTGTTGTCTGCTCATTCTGAGTCCTGCTCTGATCACCTCCCTGGGGAAGCCTTCCGGGATGGCAAAGGTGCATTCCTGTGTGCACGCTTGCCGGGGTTCCTTGCACACCTGCTTCCCTGGCATCTGGTGAGGTTTGTGCCTGTGTGAGCTACTGCTTGGCCCTCCCCCTGGGGACAGACCCCATACAGTGTCACTGACAGTCCCCTCTTTTTCCCTCTAGTTCCTTGGACTCTTAACCCTATGGGTATTTGATAACAGGCATGGATTCTCTCCCCAGAAGTGTTTATAAACTCATTTTGCATCTAATTTCTGGGTTCAAGGACTCTCTGAAACCCCTCCATAAACCCCCTCATGATCTCTGGGTAAGAACCCTCAAGCTAAGTGAGACAAGTGTGGATCATGAGCACGTATGCTCCATTCCCAGTGCTTGCCAGGACTTGACTTGTAATAGGTGTTAGGTCAGTAAATGCGTATCCTGCGTCTACTATGTGGCAGGTGCTGCTCTACATACTGTGGACATAGCAGTGAGGACTGCAATGTTCTTGCCCCAGGGAGCTGGCATTCTAGTGGGGAGACCAACATAAATGCACAGGTACGTATGTTAGTGTCAGGAGTGCTAAGATGTGGGCAGAAGCCAGATCACTTAGGAACTTGTAGCTCACAGTAAGGACTTCAGACTTTGTCCGGAGCATGATAGGACACTGCTGAGCAGGGAGTGATAAGATCAGATTTTGAAAGACCATTCTGGCTGCTGTGTGCAGAGTGGGCTGTGGGGAATGGTGGAACTGCTGCAGTGGTGAATATTCAGAAGTCAAGCTGACTCACCTGGCTCAAAGGCTGGACACAGGCTGCCCTGCACACC
This sequence comes from Macaca thibetana thibetana, assembly GCF_024542745.1. NCBI lineage: Eukaryota > Metazoa > Chordata > Mammalia > Primates > Cercopithecidae > Macaca > Macaca thibetana. The sequence continues at coordinate 108,410,949 of NC_065591.1, read as the reverse complement.
CTGGGCCTTTGAGCAGCAGGGCAGTCAGGGGAAGGGGGCCTCTGGCTCTGCTATAGCTCCCAGAATCCCCTATCACCTTCTCTCCCCTTACCAGCCTCCTCCCTTCTCAGGCAAATGTCGCCAGGGTACCCAGACTGTTTCCTGCTTCCTCTCCCCACAATTTTTCTTCCTGCTTTGGATCTTGCTGTCCTGCCCTGGGCCTGTACTTTATGGATCTAGCTCTGTGCCAGGAATGCAGCAAGGGCCCAATCTGTAGTACTTCTTGATTGAATGAAGCATGAGGAGGAAAGTGAACTGGAAGCAATGGCTTTGGCCCCAGGCAAGTGGCCAGATGGCATTTCTTCCCATATATGTATCTGCCTCAGTACATGCTGTCTATACCTATGGGGTTATGTATCTGTACTGGATACGTGTGTGTGTGTGTGTGTAGGGGCAATACTATGCACCTGCATGGCTCTGGTGAGTTCACCTTGGTGGGTCCCTAAGCCTCCCGCCCTGAGGTTAGGAAGGGGACACCCCCATCTCCCTGGCTGGGTATAGGCTCTGGACTCCCTTGCGCTGGGAAGGCAGTCTGAGAATCCCACTGTAGGTGGTGGTGGGACTGGCTTTGAGTCTAGGCTGCCACCTCACCCTGGGGAGACATTCCCAGAATCTGGTGGCACAGGGATCGTTACGAATGCTGATGAGCAGTTCTGAGGGACAGCACGGATCAGCAGGTGAGGGGAAGGATGTCTTGTTTGCCACTGGCCCCGTCTCATCTCCCAGGAGGAGGAGGACGCCGTATAGGCCATCTGCCTCTCCTGCCCCCTTGGCCCCTCATCAGCGTGCAGGGCCTGCTGCCTCAGAGAGGGCTCTTGCTGGCTTTGTGCCTTCAAGGCTGGGGGCAAGTCAGCTTTGGCAGAGAAGCAGAGAGGGGTGCTGGCCAGGTCCCTGCAGCCTTTCTGGGGAGAGTGTCAGGGTGGGAACGTGGGCCTCCCAGCGCCTCCCAGTATGTGTGCCTCTCCGCAGTGCCCTGGCCTGAGGAGGGGCAGGGAGGAGGACCTAGTGTTCTTTTATAGAACTTGTGTACCTTTACAAGTGTCAGCCCCCGTGCTAGGTCCACCAAAGCTCACCATCCAGTAGGAGTGTTAGACCGGAAATAAATGAGTGGAACAAGGGAGAGTGGCTTCGAGGGAGAAAAAGTATTGGGGGCCAAGAGGTGGGGGCACTTTGCCCTTGTTTCCTCAGGAGGCAGGGGAAGGGGAAAAGGAGTGTTCTTGGGGAAGATGGATAGACTTTTTCCAGGTAAAAAGAGAATTTCACCTGCACTGACCCAGAGGTGTGAATGCAGGTAGGGGGCTCAGGACTAAGAAGGTCTTGGGCTTGGTGGGGCTGGGACAGGGTGTGGTGGAGGGTGCAGTTAGGAGAAGGGGAGGAGCAGTTGGGGTGAGTTAGAGTGGAGGGCTTGTCCAGGTGTGACATGTATTTCCTGACAGACTAGGCAGTTTGGCCTATCTCTTGAGGACCCCACATCTTGCATGTTTGGAAGGAGTGACATGGCGAAATTTGTGTTTTTAGGATGAGCGTGTTGGCGTCTTTGGGGAGAGGAGGCTAGAGGGGTATAATTGGAGGAAAGGAGACCAGGAGAAATGTCTCTTGAGTGGTCCAGGTAAGAGATGGTGGGGGACAGGGTGGAGGTTGAGCTACTGAAGAAATAACGCCCAGACAAACCTGGGAACTGGATGTGGCATGGCTTGTTGCCACCTTGCTGTGGGGCCAGACAGAGCTGGACTCTAGGGACCTTCTGGGATTGTCCCTGGGTGACGAGGTGGATGGTGGACTTATTCACTAAGAGGGAGGATGAGAGATTCCAGGAAGATGACGGTGAGCCCAGCTTTGGACAAGATAAATGGAAACACGCAGGTGCATGTGACCAGCAGGCAGTTGGCAATGTCCAGACCTAAGAGACAGGTCTGCAACTGTGGTGAAAGGGGCATCTGAGGTAGGGTGCAAATGAGAGTCCCAGGGAGGTAGAGGGTGGAGATGAGAAGAAAGAAGCAGAGGGTGGAAGTGGCTGCCTGGGAAACAACACCATTAGGAGTAAGGAAAGGAGCCCTCACAGGGGGCAGAGGAGGTAAAGTTGGAAGTAGGAGGGAAGCCTGGGGAGCGCCAGGTCATGCGGCCTGGACAGCGACCTTGAGAAGGTGTCGCTGCCGTCCAACACCTCAGAAAAGCTAAATGAGAAAGGCCCAAATGAAGTCACTGTTTCTGGCAACCTGCAGTCCTTGGCAACCTCTAGAATTTCAAAGTGTTTGGACTATGGGAGACTGAGGGGGATATTTTATTTGGTTCTTCTCAGCAGGTGGTTTTAGAAGCCACTGTGTTCCCAGTGAGCTGTTGTGTCCTTGGCTGATAACACCCCCCACCCCCATGCCTACAACAGGGCTGTGTCTCTGGGTTCCAGGGAAAAATAAAAAGGATGAGAAAGAGCTGCTTCATGAGAAACTCTGCATGGCATTGGGGTGTGAGGCTGCACTGCTGAGAGGCCTCCAAGAGGGTCACCCAGTAAGTGGGGAGAGAGGAGGGGACAGAACCTGATGATGTTCCCCAAAGCAACATGGCCTCCTCTCCTCCCTGGCTACACATACTGGACTACACTTCCCAGCCTCCCTTGCAGTTAGATGTGGCCATGTGACTGAGTCTTGGCCAATGGGATGTGAGCAGATGCTGTCGCCCGGCCTTGTATAAGGAACCTCCCTTGTGCAATTCTAGCTCTTCCTCCATTTGCCAGCAGAAGGGAGAGGATTCTGGGGTCCTGGAGAAGGATGGAAGCCACAAGATAGAAGGAGACTGGGTTTATATGAATGACTGTGTGGGGCTGACTTCCTGCTGGGCGGTGCTGTGAGCACTAGATAAACTTATTGCCTTCAGCCAAGTGAGATGTAAGTGTTTATCCATACAGCAGCTAGGGTCACCTGAACGGTTAAAGATTTTTCTCCCTTTTGCTGGCAACTGCCGTGCAGATGTGACACTTCAAGGCTTAAGAGCAGTGCTGGCCCTGTAGCGGTGGAGGAGACTGGAGGGGAGGTATCCCAGAGAAGTATTAGCGCCACCAGCAGATGGGGTGGTAGCTGATGCCTAGACCTGCACTTGTACTCACACCTGCAGCACCTTTCTTGGGTATGGCCAGAAATACCACCATCCTCTAGGGACAATCCTGCAGTTACAGTGGGGCAGAAATGCAGGTTATTACTCTGTGCAATCCCTTTGCATTTAGTGTGTAATGTAGTAGTGCCTGGCACATAGTGAATGCCTATTCAGTGATATTTACGGCTCTGAGGCTAGTTGAACAGAGGGAACAGGTTACACTGGATGAAGTTCTGCTGAGTTTGTACCTTCTTTTTCCCTGTCTTTCTCTCTCAACTGTGGTTCAGGACACACTGTAGAACTATAAAATGGAAGCTGGGTGCAACCTTACAGGTGGCCTGATTTCTCTTACATGTTGTATGTAGATCAGGAAGTTGACACAGGTGATATTCATGACTCCAGATCTGGCTTTGGAGTTAGGCCAGGAGTATCAGTGTCACCGCTGGGGCACAACCCAGGTCTTCTGCCTCTACAGCCAGAGTTTTCAAAATCAGAAAACTAACAAAATAATGATTTTTTAAAAAGAAAAAAGAAAGGCTGGGCACGGTGGCTCACGCCTGTAATCCCAGCACTTTGGAAGGCAGAGGTGGGCGGATCACGAGGTCAGGAGTTCGAGACCAGCCTGGCCAATATAGTAAAACCTCATCTCTACTAAAAATACAAAAAAAAAAAAAAAAAAAAAATTAGCTGAGGGTGGTGGCGGGTGCCTGTAATTCCCAGCTACTCAGGAGGCTGAGGCAGAAGAATCGCTTGAACCTGGGAACCAGAGGTTGCAGTGAGCCAAGATCACACCACTGCACTCCAACCCAGGAGACAGAGTGAGACTCCATCTCCCCCCAAAAAAAGAAGGATATCAGTTATATTCAGTTATATTCTTAATGCCTAGAGAGACCACCATTGTTAACATTTTAATTTATATCCTTCCAGGCTTTTTTTCTTATGTGTGAATGCACCCAACACAATACATATCTAGAGTAATGTATATGCAATATTTATACTACATTTAGACTATACAATATATTCTGCATATTCTATATGCAGTATAAATATAGAATATACTACCTATAAAATGACAATGTTCTGCAGATACATGTAGTATACTACATAAAAAACAATAGTATATTACACATATACACATTAATAGTATATAATATTAATAGTATACTACATAAACAATATATAATACATGTAGAATATGATATATTCTGTGTACACACATAAAATATAAAAGAAATTCATGCTGTATGTATTGCATTATAACCTGCTTTTTCCACTAAGATCACAAAATTATTTTCCACATTATTAAATACTATTTTTTAATGTTTTATATGGCTGTATCATTTAATCCTTATTGTTGAACAATAAATGTTTCCCTGTTTTTGCTATTATAAAGAGTTCCAAGGTAAATGTTTGCTATTGCACATTGATTTTTTTTTTTTTTTCCCCCAGGGGCCTAAAGTCCTATACGTGGACTTTTTTGATCCAAAAGTAAGAAAGATGCTAACACTGTTGATATGCATAGACAAACTGATCTCTGCAAAGGCTGTGCTAATTTAAGTTCCCATCAGTGGTGAAGGAAGTGGCCCATTTCCTCATACCCTTGGCCAGGACTGGGTGGTGTCTTTTTTCCAAGGGTCCCTCTCATTCCTGAGTGGTACCAGGAGAAGGGAAGCAAGCCTTGTTCTGGGCCCTCATGTCTGTGCCTCCCTGGGGTGGGCAAGCATTGGTGGGAGGCCCAGGCTCAGCTGGAGGGCTGGCAGAGGAAGTAGAAAGTAAAGATGGCGAAGGTGGTGCTTGGAAGAAGGTGGGCTGGGAAGTCTCCCTGGGAATCTGGCCACCCTACTGGAGTTCTGGCTGTGGAGCCCGGGGATGTGGCCACATGAGCCTTGCTTTTGGCAGATGGGTTGGGCCAACAGAGTGCCAGAGATGGGACTGGGAGACAAGGTGGATGAGTGTGGAGAAAGACGGACACTACCAGTTGTTGGCTCCAGGAGCTGTAACAAAAGTAAATATTTGGAGGCTAGGATTGCTTAGCTTTCTCCTTGGAATCAGCAGACTCTCAGAGGCTGGGATTAATTTGAAGAAATTTACTAGCAGAGTTTGTGGCAGATAAAACAGTTTGCTTATTTCACACTTGTATGGCCACCTGCTAGGAACTGTTTGTTCAGTTTCGAATTCTTTAATTAAAATCAACATAAAACAGATTGAAAACATCCCAAGAAGGGGATGCTTGATTTGCTGGAGGATATTGCAGAAAGATGGAGCAAAGTGGCTCAAAAAGCGCTTCGTCACCAAGCAAGCGGGCGGCAGGGAAGTGCAGCCTGGCTAACTGTGGGATTCAAGTGTGTGAGTGTGTGTGCCAGAGGTCGGCAGGAAGTGCAGAGAACTTACGTGAGTTTTCTTCCCATTTTGGGCATTTTTCATGATGGTAGTGGGCTGAGGTGGAAAAGTGAGAGTTCCTCTTTGCTTCTACCCCTTAGAAAAGGCCACTTCCACGTTCAATCCCTCAACAAATAGTCATTGAATTCCTCTGTCAGAAATTGTGAATAACATGCAACCCTTGACCTCAAGAAGCTCAGGATTGGTGAGGGGGACAGGAAAGTGAAATAGCAATTTTAACCCAATACATGCTATGTGCTGCAGGAAGGGTTAATGCTGGGTGCGATGGGAGCCCCCAGTGCTGACCTGTGGAAGAGGCGAGGAACTCAGGTTAGATTTCTAAGAAGACATGACATCTACCTCAGCTGAGATCCAATGAGTGGATAGAATTTATTCAATTTAAAATGATGTATGAGTTAGCTACTGCTACAATATGCTGTGTAACAAACACCTACCATCTCTCAGTGGCAAATAACAATACCATTTATCTGGTTCATGTGTCTGTGTTGGTTGAGGATCTGCTGATGTTGGCTGGGCCTGATCAGGCAACTCTGCTCCATGAGCCTCTTATCCTCCTCTGGGACCACCAGTCTAGCCTGGCATGATTCTCTAATGGTGACAGAAAAAGGAGAAGAGAGAAAGTCCAATCACACTTCTTCTAACATTCCATTGGCCAAAGTAAGTCATATGTCTGCACCCAAGGTTAAGGGGCAGGGAAACATATTCCATATATTTCACCTCTTTGGTGGGATAACACACACATACCCAGCTCTTCAGAATGGTGACCATTAATGCAACCTATCACATGTGGGATGGATGCAGTGGTGGTGGTGGGACGTTATAGGATGAGGGACAGCATAAGCAGTATGGGGCTGGGCATGCTGGGCACTGTCTGTAGGAGCTTTGCATATGAGGAGGGGCTTGCAAGACTCCTGGAAGGGCATGCAGGAGGAAAAGAGAAAGGTCTTACGTGTTAGCACGATCTTTGGATTTTGTCCCCAGGGCAGTGAGGAAGCACTGGTGGGTTTTTAGTGGGGAGTGACATGGTCAGATTTTGCCATAGAGTCATCTCTCTGGATAGCTTCAGAGTGGAGAACAGAGTGGGTAGGACAGAGGTTTAGGGTGAGAAGACCAGTTAGGAGCCTTTCAGTAACCCAGGCTTCCACGGGACCTGATTTCATGATCAGGAGACTCAACTTTTGTGACCTCTTGTTTTTATAAAGCATTTTTCCTGGATGCTTGTTAAACTATAACTCATGGTATACTAGCTCATAGCAAAAAGCCCTGCTGCTGTTATAGCAAATGGAATCAGTGGAGACGGTTAAGGAGTAGGAGGCTTGCTGGTCCTAACACATCCCATTCACCTTGGCCTTGACTCAGTAACTGGTCCCCTGAACCTCACCATCTTTTCTCAGGCCCCACAGCTCTTGAACAGGCGGAAACTAGAGGCTGGTATCCCGGGTAGAAATTGCTTCGCTCGGCCGGGCGTGGTGGCTCATGCCTGTAATCCCAGCACTTTGGCAGGCCGAGGCAGGTGGACCACTTGAGGGCAGGAGACCAGCCTGGCCAACAGGGTGAAACCCCATCTCTACTAAAAATACAAAAAACTAGCCAGGCATGGTGACACACATCTGTAATCCCAGCTACTCGGGAGACTGAGGCAGGAGAATTGCTTGAACCCAGAAGACGGAGGTTGTAGTGAGCTGAGATCACACCACTGCACTCCAGCCTGGGCAACAACAGAGTGAGACTCCGTCTCAAAAAAAAAAAAAAAAAAAAAAAAAAGAAATTGCTCCTCTCACTCTGAGATGATCTGTCTACACTCCCTCCCTTCCCCAAGCCCTACTCCCTTTGGGTCCAAGTGTTGCAGACGGTCTGCATACACTGCTGGGCACAGGGACTGCCTGTTGGAGATCTTGGGCCCTGGTGCCCTGTGGGGAAGGCCAGCCCCGTGGGCTCTCCCCAGTCCACATTTCCTGACACCTGCTTTTAACGCCTGATTTTGAGCTAGCCACTTTATATTTTGCATCCATCTCCTACTGGCTTGGCATAGTGGGAAAGACACTGTAGTCAGAGTCCAAAGACCTGGGTTTGGATCCGACTTCAGCTCCCTGCAGGTCCTGGGATATTGAACAAGTCACCGGAGCTCTCTGGGCCTCGGTTTCCTTGTTGTTGGTTGATCTCAGCTGGTAAAGTCGCCAAATGTGGCCATGGGTGTGAAAGATCCTGGAACCCTCTCACTCCTCAATTCCCTGCCCAGACACCCCCATGCATCCTGGAAATGGCAGCTGAAACCTACCTTCTCTTCCTGGAGGCCCCAAGCAGACCTCTGCCAAAGCTCCCCTGGCTTTAGACAACTCCCACGGAAATGAAAGCCTCTCGTCCATGTGTTCTCTATCTCTGAGCCCGCAAGCCCTGGCACAGAACTGGCAGCTCACAGGTAAATATATGTTGAATATGGAGGATAAACTCTCTCTAGCCTAATCTGGCCTGACAAATTCGCCCACTCCTCCTTTCTCTTCTGAAGATACTTCCTTCCCATGCCTGTTTCTCAGGACCAGGATTCACTCCCCAGGTGCTAGGCAGGCATGTGTTTAGATTTCCCTTCCTCCTAACCTGCAAGGACCTTCGTAAAGCACTGGCCCACGGGAGCACAGAGGACTGGTTATGGCTTTGCAGCTGAGGCCCAAGATTCAAGACATCTTGACGTCACTGCTCACTGGCTGTGGCCGGAGGAACTCACTGAAATCCTCCGAGCTCCAATATATGCATCTGGAAAACAGGGATGCTAATAATTTTTTTTTTTTTTTTTTTTTTTTTTTTTTTGAGACAGAGTTTCACTCTTGTTGCCCAGGCTGGTGTGCAATGATGCAATCTCACCTCACCACAACCCCCTGCCTCCCAGGTTCAAGCAATTCTCCCGCCTCAGCCTCCTGAGTAGCTGGGATTACAGGCATGCGCCACCACGCCTGGCTAATTTTGCATTTTTAGTAGAGACGGGGTTTCTCCATGTTGAGGCTGGTCTCGAACTCCTGACCTTAGGTGATCTGCCTGCCTCGGCCTCCCAAAGTGCTGGGATTACAGGCGTGAGCCACTGTGCCCGGCCATGCTAATGATTTATGGCTATTGTTAACTATCTCTTTTGAGCAGTTCTTGTGTGCTGGGTATGAAAACCGTCACCACCACCACCACCATTATCACAGTGCTGGGGCTGCCAGCTCTTGAGAGTTTGTTACGGTCCTGGCAGAGTTGATTTTATGAAGAATAGCTCATTAACTCACACAAACTCCCCCAAGACCCCCTTTCTTGTTTTTGGGTGCCTACCTGCCTGCTTTGGTGGTTGCTGTGAGGAGCAAAGGAAATGATGTGTGTGTGTGCGCGCACACACATGCGGAGGTAAAGGACGGAAAGTGGGGAGATAGTTATGAGGGGTCTGGATGGGCCCTCCTACCTTGTTTTAGGAGAAGCATCTCAAGTAACAGAAAACTGTTTGGATTCTGGAGTTGAAGAGAGCGAGCAGGGTTTGAATCCCAGCTCTGCCATTTTCTACTGTGAAGTTTTGAGCCAGACACTTAGGCACTTTGAGCCTCAGTTGCCCTATATGCAAAATGGGCTAAGATTCCCCACCTTGAAGATGAATGAGATGAGGACCATTACAAAGCAGTCAGCGGAAGGCAGGAAGCACATCAGACACGCTACACGAAGCCACTTGTAAAGTGGTTAGCAGGTAGCCTAGTTCGTAGGACATCCTCAAAAATGAAACTCACTTTCTGTGCTTTTATTTTTATTTGATCATCATCAAATGGCTTTTGAGACTAGGTAAAGAGGATTACGGTCATCCAGAGGAGAAACTGAGGCTCAGCAATGTCAAGTGACTTGCCCAAGGCCACACAGTGAGCAAATCACCAGGTAGATTCTGATCCCAGGCTTGTCTGACTCTGGGTCCTGCTCACCTCCAGCCTTGCTGACTTTCCTGACCCAGCCACCTGCCTGCCTGACACCTCTGTGCCTGCCTCTGGGCCTGAGGCAGTGGCTGGGACCATGGTGTCCGGTGGCTAGCCTGGACCCTCTGTCCTTGCCTGGCCCCCTGCACCCCATGCCCCCCATCACCAGCTCCCCAGACTCTGCTCCTCGGCCGAGGGGCACACTGCAGGGAATCAGCCTCCTTTGTGGCGTTGATTAGAGGCCTCCTCCTACAAACATCAAAGCTTCAATTAACGTGGGCCGCTTGCAACCCTCTTGCAAAACTCTGATAAGAATAGAATTTTCTCTTGGAAAATGGATTTTTATTTAGTTGTGTGTACTGTTGGTTAAATGACCTACTCTATACACTGGCACTGAGATTCTGCGGACAATTAGGGGGCTCGTCAGGAGCTGGTTATCTGAAGGAAACAGGCGCTAGGCTGTTTAGCTGTCTAATATCCTGACAGGGGGTGGGGGGCAGAGGCAAATTAAAAAAAAAGGCTTCACTCCTTCTCTAGACATGGGGAGTGGAGGGTGTTGTGCTGAGTAGGGGCTTTGTGGGGTAGGAAGGTGGTCCCTGCTCTCCTGGGAGTGTGGCTGGGTTGGTGGGCCCCAGCCTTGTTTTGCTGAGTGTGACAGTGTGTATGTGTGTGTGAGTGTGTGTGCAGGGTGTGCAGGAGTCTCAGATGCTGCTCAGAGCATAGCCTGGCCTCAAAGAGGACCCGGGGAGCTGGCTTGGCTGGGTGTGGAGGGGGCAGGATTGAAGAACACAGCAGAGCTGGGAGCACCTGAGCTGGAGGCATGGGAGGCTAAGGCTGGTAGGCCCCTGACTTTTTTCATAATCACTCCTCTTATTAAACTTGGCCTTCTTCAAGAGATGGGATGGGTTAATGTTCAGAAAATGCTGTCTCCTCAATCTCATGGCTTCCAGGGGAGGAAAAGAAGCACTCTTCCCCTGTCCAGGATCCCTGAGAGGCCACTGACTTAGGCCCCCATCAGGCTGCAATCTTTTTGGTTCCAAAGACCCTCCCAAAAAGGGAAGCCCTCAATTCCTTCCAACTCTCCTTGAGCTTCCATTCACCGACAGAAAAGTTCTTCCTGTTGTCTAACCATATTTCTCCAGCTGCACTTTAAGTCTATCCTGAATGCAGATACACTGGACAGAGTGAGAGACTTAGGGTTAGGGGAGTGACCTGCTTGGGAGAAGGAGAGTTTGGGGTGGGTACGAGGGTGGACAGCTGGCTGGGGAAGGCAGAGTGCTCTTCTTCCTTGAGCTGGGGAAGTCTGGTGTAGCATGACTGTATTGATTCAATTATTCCCTACAATGTAATACTCTGCATTTGTGTGATAGCAACAAACAGAGTTGAAAGACATACAAAAATAAATGATCTGAAAGTTAATATGGCTGAATGGGCATCTATGAATTCGAGGAGAGAGGTTTTGTTTTACATTGTAAAATCAATAGCGTGCAGAACAATGTCCTGACTTCCCCTGGGGACCCCAGCGAACCCGCCCGTATCGATTGCCATGCAAATTAATTGAATTCATGAAATCCACATTGTTGAGTAATTGATGCTTCTTATAATTACCTCCAAGTTATGAGCTTTTAGGGGATTGCATTGATTCCTGGGCAGTGGGGAGGGTGAGGGGAAGAGGCAGCTGCCTGGAACTGCAGCCAGTGGCTGTCCAGGTGGGCATTGGGCAGGTAGAGGTTGACCAAGGCTTGAATCAGGGTCATTTGCCTGGTGGTGGTGGGAGGTAGGGGCGGGTGGGATCCTTATCTCATAGTTTGCTCACCCAGCCCAGGTGAGGCTGGGAGTTTAGGGAGACATGAGCAGGTACCCCTGGACATTTGAAAGGACCCCTGGTAGGAAGGCTGCCCTGGCATCTGGGGCTCCGTGGGGGTGCCAAGACTGTCTTCAGGGAGTAATAATAGCAAACATTTATTCAGCATTTATTATGTGCCAAGCATTGTTCCAAGTATGTTGCAGACTCATTAAATCCTATAAACAACCACGAGGCATGTACTATTGTTCCCTTTGGTTGTTGAAGAAATGAGGCACAGAGAGTTAGGTAAGTTGTCCAAGTGACAGAGCTGGAATCCTTGATCACAGGCTAATCCACGAATGGGCTTCAGGAGCCAACCCCTCATATCACATGAGCAGGCTGCACATTGACACATGCGTGTTTCTCAGAGGGAAAGTATGTAACTTTTATCAGATAATCACTGATTTAAATATCTGTTATATAAACATTGTTCCTGTTAATTCCTTATATTCGTACAGTGATGAGTGTTTTAATTCACATTCTTGCAGGACATACTGCGTGACCTTGGAAAAGTCACCTAACTTATCTGAGCCTCTTCTACAACTGCAAAAGCCAGAGGTTGGGATGGATGTTGTCCAGGTCTCTTTGAAGCTCTGGCATCTACGGGTGATGCAGGGCATTTACTCATATGGACCTCCCAAAAAGCCCTGAGCCAAGGAGATTGCTGGGCAAATGAGGAACCGTAGACACATTGGGGCTAGGTCTCTTAGGGAAGCTCATGCGGCAGGTTAGTGGCAGGGATGTGATGAGGACAGGCGAAGCCAGTCTCCAAGCCAGGTGTACCTCAGGCCTCTGTCTCTTGTCTTCCTAGAGACCTTCCATGGGGGTCAGCCAAACCCAAGGAGGAGTCTGGTGCTGGGTCCTGGAGCCTGCAGTGCCATCCCTCTACCTTGGAGCCACAGGGCAGCACAGCCGGGAAGAGCTCCCCCTCTCTATTGCTGCTGCGTGGGAAAGTTGTCTCCCCTTCCGTGCTCAGTGCTTTGACTTGCAGAATGAGTTGACTTTGGGAGTTGTGGCTGGAGCCAGGGGCCAGGGATGCTCTTGGCCACAGGGTGGGCAGGCTGGGTTGGAACCCAGAGGGAGGCAAAGGCTCCTAACAGATACTGTCTCCAGCAAAGTACTTGTGTAATGCCGGCCCTCTTCTTCCCTGGGCTTGGCAGAAGGTGAGGGCTGGCTATTCATGTCACCCTTCCTTCTTCCCAGGCTCAGCTTTGGAGCAGTTGAGGCCGAGCTCCAGAGAGACCGGTCTCCTGATTGGTGGAGTCTGGCCTGACTGAGCTGAAGCACCATGAATTACCATCCACACTAGGGACCTGGCCTTGTTCCATGTCCTTGCCAGGGCAGCCTGGGCTGGCCAGGTGGCACGCACAGCAGGGAGGCTGGGGCTCAGAATTCAAGGTGGCGGCTGGAGCATGGGGTAGGAAGCTTGGTCCTGTCTGTGGCTGGAGCTTATACCTGGCTCTTGAGGACTTGGTGCAGGGTAGATGAGGCCGTGAGCCCCTCGTTGGGCACTAGGCGTGGTTCTGGCTCTCCATCTCCTGGAAGCTTTGGGACTAGAAGGGTACTGACTCCCTACAGGGTAGCTGCCTCTGCAGAGGATAAGGTGTGTGGCATACTCAGAGGTTTCTGGCACTGCTACAGCCTTCTTGCCAACCCCAGCCCATGGTATGGAGGCTCCAGGCTCTGCTAGGGTGTCCTTCCTGGCAACAGTCATAGTCTTGAGAGGGGACACCTGGGAGGTTCCCTGACTCATCCAGGCCAACAGGTGGCCAGCTAATAGGCAGGACTCTCCTGCCTTGATCCCCGTGTCCAGATCAGGGGTTCCTGAATGACCTGGATGCTGATCTTCTGGACCCAATGACTCTTGAGAGATGGTAGGGATCTTACAGGATCATCGACCCTAACCTCCTCACCAAAATGAAGTTCAAAGAGGTCATCTGGCTTGTCCAAGGTCACATGGTCAGTAGGTATCAGAGCTGAATCTTCAGTCCAAGCTTTCTAACTTAAGTACAGGACTTTCTATGACATCAAAATAATCTCCCAGCCGCTAGCCAGCCATCTCTCTGGGCATCTCTGGTGTGGGGTGTTTATGTTGGTGGTGGGAAAGGTCCTCTCTATCCTCCAAGAGAATCCTAAGACTTCACAGGGGTCAGGACATGGTAGAAGGCTCCTGTCTTGCTGGCTGTGTCTTTGCTCCTGGCTGCTGGATCTCCTGAACCCTGAAGAACACAGGCTTCTAGACCTAGCTAGGACGCCTCTCTCCCTTTCTTCTTGGGAGAACAGCCCATTCTCCCTCTGCACACCCTAGGGCAGAGATGGTGCTATGGCAGCCTTAATAGGGGAAGTTGATGAATGCATCAGAAATGTGTATAATTAAGATTGAAAACTAATTGTGGGATGGTTGATGTTCTTCTCTCTTCTCTCTCCCTGCAGGAGAGGAATTCTGTCTGTATATACTGAGCCCCAAGGAAGGAATAGGGTGAGGTCTGGCATGGGGCCTGGAGTGAAAGAGAGCTGAAATCTTCCTTCCTTCCTTAACTCACCCACCCACCCACCCACCTACTCACCCATCTGTTCACCCATCCATCTATCCACATCCACTTATCTACTGACATACTCATCCACACACTCAGGCACCCATTTATCTACCCATCTATCCATCTACTAACCCGTCCATCCATCCATCCATCCCATAGGTTCTTCCCCTATATGCAGTGGGCACTGATGTGGAAGGGGTACTAGTGGGTACAGAGGTGAACACTGGACAGAATGATGCAGCAAGTGATCAGGGAGGAAGACAGATTCTTGCCTTATGTCAGAACTTCCTGGGGTTTCCAGCAGTTAATTATTCGAGGAGAAGGCCTCAAAAAGAGCATAGACTTCCTTCTATAAAAGAAGTCAGGATCCCCATGTTGTTTACATTTTGTGCTACATGAGCATATTTAGTGTTGCAGGCCCTGGTGAAACTGTCATTGCCATAGTTATCCTAAGAATTTAAGGAGAGCCTACTGGGCCCATTTCCCTGAGACCTTATTTAACCCAACCCAACACAACCAAATGGATCCAGTACAGTTACTAGCCCTGTTTCACAGATGAGACTTTGAGGCTTAGGTAAGCAAAGCAAACATGCCTCAGTGAGCAACCAGGGTTGTGATGAGAATGGAATGAGGTCAAGGCCAAGATTTAGTATGCAAACAAGTTGGAAGATTGATATGAATCAGAAATAACCAGTGTGCTTTCAAAAATATTTCCTCTTAAGCTTCAGTACAAATGGATTCTGCCTTTAGGGATGTGGGCCACATGGGAGTCAGAAGGCAAAGAAAAACAGGAGATTCACAACTGAACCTGCTCTCTTGGCTCCAAGGGCTGGGTGGTACCAAAACTTAAGGAGCTCTGACTTTGTGTGATGCTGCTTGTTTATTTCATCATCTGACTTTTGTGTAATGAGGCTCTGCCACACTGTTAGAGTATTACCCCTCAAAGTCGGGTTTATTATCACCATTTCACAGATGAGAAATTGAGGCAAAGAGAGTCAAAGTCACTTGTGTTGGATAAACCAGATAAGTGGAAGACAGGAGTTAGAGGCCAGGTGAGGTAAATGCCTCCTTGTGCTTACTTCTACCCTGACCTGCCTGCTGGCCTAGGTGAGCCACATAGCTGTGTCTATGGGGGTAGAGCCAGGAACAAGGATGACCAACTCAATCTCACTGCCTTTCCTGGAAATACTGAACAACTCAGAACCTGCCCATGCCCTACACAGCCAGGCCTGCTCTGAGTGTCATTCTGAGCTCTGGCTGTGGCAGGACCTGTTGATGCCCTGCCTGGGTCCCTATGTCTCATTTCCTCACCCCACCCCACCCACTGCCATGGGCACTGACTGGGCCACTGCTGTGGGTTTGATGCCCTATTGGGGGTTGTGACTCCAGACCTAGTCATAGGCCCCCGTATTAGCTATCCACTGTAACAAATGATCCCAGAACTCAGCAGCTTAAGACAACAATAAACATGAATGATCTCATCTAGTTTCTGTGGATCAGGAACTTGAGAGTGGCTTAGCTAGATGTTTTTGGCATGAAGTCTTTTGTGAAGTTGCAGTCAAGATGTTGGCTAGGGCTGCCATCTCATCTGAAGGCTTGACTGTGGCTGCGGGATCCACTTCTAAGATGATTGACTTGCCTGGCTCACAAGGCTTCCTGGCTACTGGCACCTCTCCTTGCCCTGTGGACCTCTCCATAGGACTACTTGAGTGTCTCCAGGGCATGGCTTTCCCTAGAATAGGTGATGTGAGAGCGCAAGACAGAGCCCAAGAAGAAAGCAGCAATGTCTTTTATGGCCTAGTTTCAGAAGTCACTCTGTAACTTCTAGCACATTCTTTTTATTAGAAATGAGTCACTAAGTCTGGCCACATTCAAGTGGAGGGGAATTAGGGTTTTTTTGTTTGTTTGTTTTGGAAGGAACACTAAGAAAAATTGTGGACACATCTTAAAACCAGCATACTCTCAACTGTTCTTTTTGGCTGGTAATGGTAAGCCACCCAACTCTTAACTAGACACCAATCAGAGCTCCACCAAAGGCTCTTTGGGGACAGTTCCTCCTGACCGTGGCTCACAGCTGCTTCTGATCATGGGAGGTAAGGGTGTCTTAAAACCCCCTTTCTAGTCCATTTCTAGCCACTTCCTTCTATTCTAGCTCACTGTTTTCTATTTATTCTTCATAACAATGATAGCTACCCTTAATTGAGTACCTGCTACATGCCAGGCATTGTACAGATATTATCCATAATCCTTAAATTCTGCAAGGTGGAGAAAGGAAGGTTCAGAAAAGTTAGGTGACTTGTGCTGGGCCACACACTAGTCCCTGGCAGACCCAGGGTCACCCTGGGCTTCCCTGGCCTGCCTGCTGCGGGCTTCTACTGCCCCCTACCTGATGAGCCTTCCCCTTGTCTCAGTCCTGACCTGTCGTCCGGACCTGGCTCAGGCGTGGCTCCTTAAGGGAGGCTCCCTCTGATGGGCCCCTGGCTGGCAGTGAGTGATCCAGGAGTGGCTCTGTGTCACCATCTTGTTGTTTGTGTACACACCTCGTTTCTCCCACTAACCCATCAGTGTCTTCAGAGTACATGTTTGTCAATGGTCCCCATGTCCCCCAGAGTGCCCAGCAAAGCACCTGGCACATAACAGGACTCAGGATTTGGGACATGAGTGATTGGAATGGTCCCCCCGGCCAGAAGCTGAGATTCATTGCCTTTAGCAGGTCTCAGGGAAAGGATCAGAAACCCAGGCTCCCCACACCAGTCTGCTGTGACTGTTTCCTGCCTATGCCCCGCTGTCCATAGCCAATGGCCCAGCCCCCCTCACTTCAGCATGGCCACGTGGGCTGGCTATTCCTGGCTGCATTGCTGCTGCTTGCCCCACTTCACCCCCCTTTCTCCTATCATAGCTCCCAACTCCCTGCTCTTTCTTCCCTAAATTGATTCTCAGTAAACTCTATTTATTCTGACTTCTCAGGCCTCTTTAGGTTTGTTCCTGGAATCTTTTGTCCCTCTCCCTCCCACAGCTTATCTGGGTCACTCTCCTTGGCCTCTGTCCCCACCTGCCCCTCCCCGGATTGTGGGACCTGTTGCCACTCTCCTGCTTGTGTCCCCACCCCCTGCCATGCCCCTCCCTGTGCCCATCTCCTTGACTTTTGTCTCCAAGGTTACCTGGCGACTTTGCCTATCTCCGCTCCCTCTTCTCGCCTCCCATTTCTGAGCAGTTCCTCCACGGAAGGTTGAGGGGGGGCCGGGGGTGGGCAGTGGGGAAAGATAGTCTTCCGCCTTCCCCCTTCTCCCTGGCCCTGTAACTGCTGGTCCATCCTTTGTCCCTCTCTCCTCCCCTCCCTGCTTTGTAACCTTCTCTTTGGGTTTTTCTGTTTGTCTCTTTTTCTCCTCTTCCCCATCTTTCTTTTTCTCTGTCTCAATTTCTGCCTCTCTCTGAGTCTTTTTCTGATATGCTTGATATCATTCTGTCTTTGCCCTCTTCCTCTCCAAATTCTTGTTTCATACTCACAATAAAGAATTATCCCAGCTCCAGTTCCCTGGGGGGCCCTCATCAACATCCCATCCTGTTCTCTTTAGGTATGGGTGCTGAACGGTTTTGCAGGAAGAAACTGAAAGTCTGAAGCCCAGTGCGGGGCTGAGTTCTGTTTAGGGCCAGGCATGAAGTGCTTCGGGAAGGGAAAGGGTAGGACCCCACACAAGCATGTGTACCCCACTTTCCAAATATATGCCAGGCCAAAGGCAGACCGGAACCCCTCCTGCCTTCTGTGTGGCCAGGCAAGCCTGCACAGGCAGAGGCTGAGGCTGCGAGACACCCCCAGGTGTCAGGCAGAATGCCGTCGGTCTATGGAGGGCTCCCGTGGGCTGCCTGCGCTTGCAGTCTACAGGTGGACCTATTTCTATCACACCAGACAATGCTCAGAAAGAGCCCCGCCCGGAGCCTGGCATACAGCAGGTGCTCAGTAAGTGCATGTCTCCTTTCTGATTGGGGTCAGAGGGAGGTGCACAGGGCTTCTGGCCTGCTTGTCAGATAGACATGATGCACCATTCTGGGAGAAATAAACCTTTTTTTCTAAGAACCTTTTGATGAACTTTTCCAGAAAAATTAAGAGAAGAATTTTTTTTTCTTTTCAGAAATGTTCATTCCCCCTGCTGAAATTTTTCATTTTTCTGACTTTCATATCTGTACCTAAACATAGTAAATGGCTTCCATATTTTAACGTAATCATTACATCTTAATGCATCTTTATGTTCCTAAAGTAACAGTGATTTCATAAAAGACCCTAGAACCAAGACCGTGCATAAATTTGGACCCTCTCACATTTTCCCCTTGGCCTCAATGTTTCTGCCCTACCCCCCACCCCCCACCCACTTATGTCTCTAGACTAGAACCCTGGGAGATCAGGCTGATATGACAGGTACTGCAGTCACCTAAATATGGGAGTAAGAAGGGGATTCTCAGCTAAGACTCAGCCCAGTCAGGTCCCATCTGTCCACCCAGGATGGTCAGGTCCAACCAGGCCCAGCCAGACCGCATCAGATCCAGTTAGGCTGATGGAGGCTTCAGCTCTTAGTGTCTTTCCTGGCCCCATAGAGGGATTCTTTCTGGCTTCTTCCCAGATTCCCAGGACAAGGTAAGGAATCAGGGTCAGGGATGGGATCCTAGCTCAGGTCCCTACAGGCATAGAAGGACAATCTGTACTACTCTGCCATTCTCCCCTCCCCTACAAATATTTGGGAACATATCTTTACTGTGTGCCAGGTTTAGGCCATCCTCCAGCTCCTAGGAATGCTTCTTATCTTCTCTGTTGATCTGTTACAAGTGCCTTTTCAAAAATGGATGTATAACTCACCTCTTCCTGGAAGCCTTCCCTGATTAACTCCATGCATCCATTTAACATGCATTTATGGTGTCTGCCACATGCCCTGGACTATAATGGACAGAGGGAATGCCTTGGTGAACAAGATGGATAAAGTTCCTGCCCCTATGAAGCTTGCATGGGAGAGACAGGGAGTAAACAGAAAAACAGGTACCATGGGTGACAAATAGGGGATCTTACCCTAGCTAGAGGGTCAGGGAAGTGCCCATCTCACTCTCAAAGGAGAAAAATGCTGTCTTGAGAGGGAAGGTCTAGTCCATCTTGGCCACAAACTAGTGGTGTGACCTTGGGCAAGTCACCTGTCTTTGAGCTTATTTTCCTCAACTGTGAAAGAAAGGGTCCCTTTCTGCTCTAGAATTATGTGTTTACTTAAAAGCAAATTTGCTTTCAGACAAGTTTATAAAAAAATTATTTCTTGAGACTTGGGCATTGTAGAAAAATGAAATTCCAATTAAGCGTAAAGAAAAAATAATAGAATAATCACAATGAAACAGTCAACCTAACAAAATCATTCCCATTACCCACAGTTCCGCCTCTCAGACAACTGCTCCTGGCATCTTGGAAATCTCAGCTCATGCGGAAGCAGGTAGCAAACAGTCCGCCGAGGTCCCTGGAGGTGCGCCCTCTCCCACTCACCCACCTCCTTTGTCTCTGCTCTGACTCATTGCACACACCGCGGGATGGAGTGGGGGACCCCGGCCAGCCCTGGGGCCCTTCGCCCATGGTTTCTTTGCAAGGGCAGGAGGTGCCTCTGTGGCTGCGAGACTGCTTTGACATCTTGTGCCACATTTGATGGAGAGGCCGCCCTGCCAGAGCATGCTGGGTAGACCCTCTCCAGGCTCAGAGACGCTGTAGCACCGGAGAATGGGCAGCTGGAGCGCCTGGGGCCCTGTCTCTAGCCAGGTCCACTCAACTGGGCGGGTGGGGATGCAGTGCAGCATGCGGTCAAAAGATGGCAGCACTGCACTACCTCAGGCCCGTGCTGCCGCGGGCAAAAGGAGGGTTCTGCCAGGCAGGTGTATGTGCTAGGGTCTGGTCACAGGGCTGGCCCTTTGTCCTCCAAGGCTCTGGATGGGAACCAACGCTTTGGCTGGGCCTCCTGGAAGTCGGCGCTTGAGTGGCCTTACCCAGAGCAACAGGCAGATCACTGCATTCCAGAGGCCTTGGGCCCTGACCTCCACCCACCACTGAATTGCTCCCTAAGCCCCTAAGGTCATTTGCTGTTTCAGTGTGGAACGATCTGGGAGTGGGAGATGAAGACCCTGCCTCATCTTGGGCCAGCCCCTCCTGCATCTTTCCCCAGCAGATCTTCGTTTGTGATACCCGAATGGGCTGGAAGGGGAGAGGAGAGGGGGAAGGGGCAAGGACGGCCAAGATCTCAGGCTGCAGTCTCACTTGCTGGGCTTCCAAGCCAAGTTCCACCACTTGTTTGCTGGGCTACCTCGAGCAAGTGACTTAACATCTCTGAGTTATCTTTTTTTTTTTTTTTTTTGAGAAGGAGTCTGGCTTTGTCGCCCGGGCTGGAGTACAGTGGCCGGATCTCAGCTCACTGCAAGCTCCGCCTTCCGGGTTTACACCATTCTCCTGCCTCAGCCTCCCGAGTAGCTGGGAACACAGATGCCTGCGACCTCGCCCGGCTAGTTTTTTGTATTTTTTAGTAGAGACGGGGTTTCACCGTGTTAGCCAGGATGGTCTCGATCTCCTGACCTCGTGATCCGCCCGTCTCGGCCTCCCAAAGTGCTGGGATTACAGGCGTGAGCCACTGCGCCCGGCCATCATCTCTGAGTTATCTCTAAAAGAGGGTACAATGAAAACGTTAGACTTTATTATTAGCTGTTTTATTGGCAACTCTAAAAGACCTAACCTCCCCTAGTATATTAGGTCGATCCAGAAGCATTTCTCTGTGGTCTTATTTTCTAATAGTCCCTGTGCTTGTCCTGTGTCCTCCTCTTAGGACCCCCACCCTCTGCCCATCTCTATTTTGTAATAACTCAGGGATACCTACCATTTATTGGGCATGGACACCGTGCTTGGCACTATGCTTGCCTTCCAAGGAACTCTTTGAGGTACCACCTTTTACAGATGGGGAGCTGGGGCTTGGAAAGATGGAGTTTGTTACTCAAGGCCTCACAGTAGAGCTAGGATCCAACCAGGTGTCCCAGTCCTGATTCTCTTCCTTCAGACCCCTTGGTCCCTACTCTGCCAAGCCAGGCTGTTTTCTCCTCTTCGGATACCAGTCAGGGCCCTGAGCCCCCTACTCTGAGGTTCTGATCCTGCTATAAACCTTGGGTGCTGTTGATACAGCCGCTAAGCTCCAGAGGCAGGTCAGAACCTCGGCTGCCCTTGGGTGTGTGCCCTCCGTGTGGGGCAGGAGGGGGATGGAATAACTCGTAGAAGGCTGGTGCCCAGTCCTGCCTGGTGCTCTCCCACCCCCCGGCTAGTGCTGACTTGTTAGGCCGAGGGAGCTGACATCCTAACAGCGCCTGTCAGACTCCAATGAGTTGATGATGTGGAAACTGGTTATTAAGTGTAATAACAGTGGTTTGGTTTTTCCACGGTTCTGTCTGTAAGTGCCTAAGTGACAGCTGGCTTGTGCCAGGGTGCTGCATGCTAAGTGGCCTGAGGATGGGGCACAGGGGAGGGTGCGAGGGGCTTTTCTAAGGTTTTGGTTGGAGGGAGGCCAGGAGGCGCTGTTGCCCGTGCCTCTTCTGTAGGTGAGGCCTTTCAGCCCATATAGGACAATGGGCCCTGGCTTCTTGGCCCAGGCCTGGACTGGATGGAATGTGTGGATTCAGGATGGCAAACTAGGTGGTGATGTGTCCCCAAATCTAACGGGTCCTCATATACACAGTCCCCCTCACTGACCTTGTCCCCTGGACCAACAGTTTAAGAACTGGATTGGAAATCTGGAAACTTGGAGTTTAAACTTTGCCCCTCATTGCTTGTAACCTTAGGCACATGGCTTAACTCTTCCAGTTGCCCAATCTTCACAATGAAAGGGTTCGAACAGGGTTAATTTATTCATTTAACTACAAGTGTCAAACCAATGGACAATGGATAGAAACTTTCTGTTAGATGGATAAAGAAAACCTGGTAGATACATACAGTGGAATATTATTTAGCCTTGAAAGAGAGGGAAATCCTGTCATTTGCAACAGCACAATGAACCTGGAGGACATTATGCTAAGTGAAATAAGCCAGTCACATGTATATGACATATTAGAAATTGATTCCATGTATGTGACATATCAGAAATGGTCAAACTAATAGCAGCAAAGAAAACAGTTGGCTGTACCAACAGCACCCAGGGCTTGGAGCAAATTGTCAGGGGCTAGGGGAAGAGGAAAATGGGGAATTGTTATTCCGTGCAAGTTTCAGTTCTGCGGGGTGAATAAGTTCTAGAGATCTGCTGTACAACATAGTGCTTATAATTAAGAATCTGATATTGTGCACTTCAGAATTCCTTAAGATCTCATGTTAAATGTTCTTACCGCAAAAACCAAACAAACCCAAAAGAACATGAGAAATTTTGGGAGGTGTTGGATATGCCTATTACCTTGATTGTGGTGATGGTCTCATGGGTGTTTGCATATGTCCAACTTCACCAAATTGTACACATTAAATAGGTAGAGTTAGTTGTATATCAACTATACCTCAACAAAGCTGGTAAAAGAAACTTGCTGTTAGACATATTTTGTTTGGCCTACACAGTGCTTTAAATTTAAGTGTCCACATTTAATAATCTAAAATTTCTGATAGAGATCCACACTTCTGACCTTCTTTCAAAACTATAAGAATTGGTAACACTGGGCCTGCATATCCACGTGGCAACAATTGGCCGCAACCTTTCTCCCCTCACACAGGGTTTATACTTTCCTAACTTGCCACAGTCCCCACCACTCCCTATTATATCCCCCACACAGGGGCTGAGTGCCAATGGCTATTGACTTACTGCATCTGATCCTCCCCACTCTCTTGCATTCAGTGCCTGGCCCTGCATTGGATATTCACTGAGGGCCCATTTTGTGCATGACATCATGCTTTTTACATCAGAAATTATGATAAAGAGCTTAGAAGAGGGCACTGGGACTTGGGTATAATGAGATCATAGACATCTCCAACATCATTTTCAGCTGAGAATTCTAGAATTCTGTAATAAAAGAAGTCTCTGCCCCCTCTCTCCCTGAACTGTAAAAATGAACATTTTTACTAAGGGTGATCTCCATCTCCATGCTCAGGTTGTTCCCTTCCCCATGTCCGCATGCCTTCATCCTGACTCTACAAATAATTTAGCCCCCTGGATGTGTGGGTGGGGAGCTCTCATAAGCTAGCCCTGTACTTTCTCTCTGTCTGTCTCTCTCTGTCTCTGTCTCTCTGTTAGTTTCCTCATCTGGAAAAAACACCATTGGGTTGTTGAAAAATTTGGAGTTTGGGGCTTGAGTTTTCCAGGCTACATACTCTATGACTGACCTTGGACAAGTCATTTCACTTCTGAGTCTCCTCTGCAACATGGGAATAAATACTATCATTCTTGTATAGGAAAATGTGTTCTGGAAACAGGAAAGTACTTTACAAATGAACAACTGTTATTAATTTTATACATACAAACAGCAGAAGATATTTCCTCCTCCTCTGTATCAAGGGGATGGCAGAAGAATAAAGTGAAATGATATGCATGTCACTGCCTTGGAAGGGAAATTGTTCCAGTTCACAAGGGATTCTTGTATTGTGATTATTAATATAGTTCACCAAATGGTCTTGGCTGGGAGCCTGAAGGTATAGCAGCTGCAGGGACTCGAAGCTCTCCACCACTGTGGCTCCTGCCTGCCTTCTCAAGACAATATCCACGTTTTCCCCTTCTCTAGGCTGGCTTTCCTCTGTCCCCCAGAACCCAGCTCTGATAGTCCTTTTCCCATGAGTTCTCCTGGATGAACCCCACTCTTCTGCACCCTCTACCACCCTTACTTTCTGGGTGCAGATGTCAAGGACTATTGAGTGCCATCCTGGAGGAGTTTTAATGATCACCTCATGATTTTGCTGATGGACATACTATTTTTTTGAGCCCCCATCATGTGCCATGTACTGAATTTGTGTGAAAGAGGAATAAGACATATGAAACTCTTGATCTTGGAGATAACAGTGGGGAGGAGACAGAGATAACACAAGGGAGCAAGTGAGTACAAATGCAGAGATAATTAAGCAGTGGTAAGTTCCATGAAGAAAATAAGAGAGGCGATGTGCTCCAGAGTGCTTGGGTGGTGGGGAGTGGTGGTAACAGAGGGTGGTTATCTCTTCTTGGAGGAGCTGACATGTGAGCTGAGATGTGAAAGATGGAAAGGAGCAGCCATGGGGAAACGGAAGGGGATGCATTCCAGGTAGAGGGAATGAGGTTGGCTTGTCCAGGCTTCTTAACCGATGAAGACAGAGCAGGGAAGTGTCTTGCACGAGGCTGTGCAGCTAGTCATCAGCAGCAGAGCAGGACTAAAATCCTGTTCTTTGGGCATCCAGGCCCGTGGTATACTAATGCAACCCTTATTTCTTCTTTGCAAGCCAGGCCTCTATGGAACTCCTCGCCTGTCGGTCAGCTTTCCACACCCTAGCCAGGGTCCTCCCTGTGCCCCCATCCTCTGTCCAGGGTAGCTTCAAGCCTGCTCTTCCCCTGTTCTCCAGAGGTAAATGGTACAAGACAGGAACAGAGAGAAAGCAGAGTGGCTGAGTGGTTTCTGCCATTCACTGCTAAGCACAATAAACCCAGTGGAATCCCAGTCTTAGAATGGCCTCGTTTAATTAATGCTAAATGACTGTGGGACCCGTATGGATTTATACATTAGATCCACATTAACACCAAATCGTTTGATCACAAATAACTGTTAAAATAATGAACACAGGCGCTTTACAACTAGATTAGAAAGATGGGACTCAGCCTCCTGCCCAGCCTGGGGGGTCAAAGCTCCCTTCCCAGGATTCTGCCTCCTTTTCCTCCCTCTTGTTTGGTAAGCTGTGATTTCCAAAGAGCATTTATTGAGCCGTCCCCATGCCCAGCGCTGTGTGATGGGGGTGGGATGGGGCACAAACCCCCCTCTGGAGCTTGCAGTGTCAGTGAGGAGGTGAGCTGTACGCTTGAAAATGAAGCATATTACTAGAGAAGTATGTTCTGGGAATTTACAAATATCTCATTTAATCCCCTTGATATTGGGAGGTAGGTACTATAATCAAGTCTCAATTGGCAGATGAAAAACCTGTTTGTTACAGATGAGGACCCTGCCCCAGGTCACCCACTTAGAGGAGGCATAACTGGAAACAAAATCTACACTTAGACTCCCGACCCCTTGTTAATTCCACAGCATAGCCTTGCTTCCTAAAACAATGGACTAGAGAGCCTGATCCTCGCCCTTGGGTAGACTTCAGGCTATTATGGCTGGGGCAGGCTGGCAGGCGGGTGGAGGAGGAGGGCTTTGAAGGGTGCCTGTAGGCATGTGGTAGGAGTGTAGGGGGCAGTGGATGGAACTGCTGGGTAGAAAGAGGAAAGGGGGTTTCTTCCCTCCCCTCCCTCACGCAGCCCCCTCTGTACCTCTTACTCTCTGTGCTCAAACTTTGTCCCCACAGAGTATCCAAGTCCTTCTGAGTGGCTTCTCTGACACTCCTTCCTGAGAATCGGGTTATTCAGTTCGGCTCACGGGAGAAAGGTGTGCCCCAGCCACAGTGAGCGTGCTGCGTGCGCAGTCTCACGGCCCCGCTGTTTGCTCGGTCACACACGCATCCCGGGCTTCAGCAGGAGCAGGCAGCAGTGGGTGAAGGATGGCGAGCCTCACAGGAAGGAGGCACGATCAACCCCTCGCCGCGCATTCCCGCATTTCCGGAGAGGGAGGAGTGGAGCCCAGCTGCCCTGCTCATTTCTCTGTCTCCTCCAATCTCTGGAAACCTCACTTCCTACTGTTTCACCTGCCATGATTTTCCCCACAGGGGTCCTCTCTGGACAAGGGATGTTAGGAATGTCCCTGGGAAGGTTTGACAGTGGTCCATAGGAAGCTGTTGGAGCAGACTGGAAATGCTGCACGGTTGGGGAAGGCAGAGCAAAGATTGCCACCCCCTGTCCCTAAGCGATGGAAATGAGGTCATGGCCTGGAGGACACACAGGCCCGGTCCTGGGGTTTTGAGCTCCAGGAGGGGCTTGATAATCTGTCCAGTTTATTCCTGCCTCTATCCTTTGGCACAGGATTTTCCGTTTTTTGCAGCTCTGTTAGGCTAACTGTTATTTATGCCTTAAGACCCACGTCAGTCACCTCCTCCAAGAAGCCTCCATACTTCACTCTAAAGAATCAATCACTTCTTTTCTGCGTCTTTCTGGCACTTTGCCCAAGCAGAGCACAAATCTTGTATTGCGTTTATACATACCTGCCTTCCCCACCTGCCTTTTGGGTGGCTGTGTGTTGCTGCTCACCCAGATGGAGAGGAAGGACATCTCTTCTGGAATCTCTCTGACCAGAGGCCAGCTCTGGCAAAGCCCAGACATTACCATTTGGGTGAAAAGATGCTGGGAAAGAAGAAAAACTGGGGACTAGGAAGATTTTTCCATTCAGTAACTCATGAACTGTTAGGGGGGGGTGTGTGTGTGTGTGTGTGTGTGTGTGTGTGTGTGTGTGTGTGTGTGTGTGTGTGTGTGTGTGTGTGTGTGTCTTGGACTCAGAAAGCCTGTGTGTGTGTGTGTGTGTGTGTGTGTGTGTGTGTGTGTGTGTGTGTGTGTGTGTCTTGGACTCAGAAAGCCTGTGTGTGTGTGTGTGTGTGTGTGTGTGTGTGTGTGTGTGTGTGTGTGTGTGTCTTGGACTCAGAAAGCCCTGGGGGCTTCCAAGGGGCATTGGGTTGGCATTTCCATGGGTTCATAGTCTGGGCTTTGTCCTCTTGGCTGGGCTGACCTGCCTGGCCACCTGCCAAATCCAGCTGCCTCCAGCAGGTGCCAGAAGAGCTGAGAGGACCAGGCCAGTTGGCAGGCGAGAGGTGACCCTGTTTAACCATCCACAGCTTGAACAAATGGGTACAATATTTTTGGTTCCTTTTCCCTTAGCTGGGGCATAAATCAACTCTCTGGAGTGGGATCAGATCAATGTTTTGTAATTGGATTCCAAAAATGGAGATGAACCCCGGGAGCCTGAGGACTGACCACCTTCATAGGAGCTTGGCCCTGGTGGACCTGAGAGTGACGTGACCACCACAAGTGACCGTGCTGCTTCCAGCACAGTGCGGCTTGTTTCAGTGTGTCCTCTGCTTTGCTTATTCTGGAACTTAGGCTGAACATTTTAGAATTGATTCCCTAGGAAACAGGACCATTGTAGGATGAGACTAGATTATGGAGGGTCTGGAATGCCAGGGTACACAGTTTAGATTCACTTAAGGCAAATAAATACCTGACATGCGTATCACGATTGTCCTCTTTCTTGCTGCTATAGGCTGCATGTTTATGTCCCCTCACTCTTCCTATGTTGAAATCCTAACCTTCAAGATGATGGTGGGGTGGGGACTTTGGGAGGCGATTAGGTCATGAGGGTGGAGCCTTTATGAATGGGATTAGCGCCCTTAGAAAAGAGGCCCTGGAGAACTTCCTTGCCCCTTCCACATGTGAGGTCACAGCAAGAAAGCATTGTCTGTGAACTGTGAAGTGAGTCCTCACCTGACACTAAATCTACAAGTGCTGTGATCTAGGACTTCCCAGCCTGCAGAACTGTGGGAAATAACCATTGCTTAGGTCATCTAGTAGTCTGTATTAGTTTGTTATAGCAGTTACATAGTTTGTTTTGAGACAGGGTCTCACTCTGTTGCCTAGGCTGGAGTGCAGTGGTACAATCTCAGCTCACTGCACCCTCTACCTCCCAGGTTCAAGCAATTCTCCTGCCTCAACTTCCTGAGTAGCTGGGAGTATAGGTGTGTACCACCACACCCAGCTAATTTTTATATTTTTAGTAGAGAGAGGGTTTCACCATGTTGGCCAGGCTGGTCTTGAACTCCTGACCTCAAGTAATCCACCTGCCTCAGCCTCCCAAAGTGCTGGGATTACAGTTGTGAGTCACCGTACATGGTCGATACCTTTGTACAGTAAATCTGTACTTGTCCTCGGAGACCTATTTCAACTCAGGGCTTGAGCTAGTTGTTATAACTGCCTGGAGTTGGCATTCAAAGGAAACCTCTGGGTCCAGGTTTCTCACATTCTTATAAAGAAACTGAGGGCTGGGCGTGGTGGCTCACGCCTGTAATCCCAGCACTTTGGGAGGCCAAGGTGGGAGGACCATGAGGTCAGGAGATCAAGACCACGGTGAAACCCCGTCTCTACTAAAAATACCAAAAAAAAAAAAAAAAAAGCCGGGCGTGGTGGCAGGCGCCTGTAGTCCCAGCTACTCGGGAGGCTGAGGTAGGAGAATGGCGTGAACCCGGGAGGCAGAGGTTGCAGTGAGCCGAGATCACAACACTGCACTCCAGCCTGGGTGACAGAGCGAGACTCCATCTCAAAAAAAAAAAAAAGTGAGGTGGAGGGAGTTGCGTGTCCACCCCAGGGCCATCCTGAATTTAGTAGGCAGATGGGACACTAGTAAATCCTTGGACAGGGGAGGGCCATGATGGAAGCAAGAAGAAGAATTTGGCAACATGGAGCCACGTGTGCTGAAGGGAAAAGTGGGAAGCTGGGGGCAGGCTGGGACTAGGCTGAGGCAGGGATAATGTAAAGAAGCATCACTGTCAGGGACTGATCTTGAATTTACAAGATCCTGAGGGTGATGATTCCTTACACTTTGCCCCCTAGGTGCCGTACTTGTCTCACCCTAGTCCTGGCCCTGGCTGAAAGACTAGTTAGATGCTAACTTTTGCTGAATTCAGGCATCAGACGGAGCAGCGACAGCAGAAACACAGGAAACTGGTCAGAACTGACAGGAATTGTGTAGGAAGAGTCATCAGGACTTGATGACATACTAGCCATCAAGGATAAGGGCAAGGGTCAACTTTGAGCCATGAGGTGACCGTGAGGATGGTGACGCCCTGACAGGAACAAGGTTAGGGCTTATCACTTGGGTTGTGATTTTGGCTTTTGGTTGAGGGTGCAATATTGGCCTATTCTTTTAGTTTTTCATTAAATTTTTTTTAATTGGAGTCTAACATATGTATAGGAAAGTGTACAGATTGTACAATTGCACATTTCTGATTTCCAGAAGGTAAACTGAGTCACATAACTTATATCCAGATGCAAAAACAAAACACTAGAATCTCCCATTGTGTCCCTTCTAGTCACTACCCCACCTTCCAAGGGTAACTTCTGTCCTGACTTTTAACATCATAAATTAGTTCTGTACTTTGTATAAATAGAATCTTACAGTATATAAGGCCAGGCACAATGGCTCAGGCCTGTAATCCCAGCACTTTGGGAGGCTGAGGCAGGAGGATGGCTCAAGCCCAGGAGTTTGAGAGCAGCCTGAGCAACATGATGAAACTTTGTCTCTACAAAATAATGATAATAAAAAAAAAAATAGCTGGACATGTTGGGAAATCCCTGTAGTCCCAGCTACTTGGGAGGCTGAGGTGGGAGGATTGTTTGAGCCTGAGGGAGGTAGAGGTTGCAGTGAGCCGAGATTGAGCACTGCATTCCAGTTGGGTAACAGAGTGAGACCCTGCCCTGCCCCTCCCCTCCCCGCCCCCCAAAAAGAGAAAAGAGTATCTGACAGTATATATTCTTTTGCATCTGGCATATTTCACTCAGTGTTTGTGAGATTCATTCATATTCTTGTAATTGTAGATTGTTCATTGTCTTTGCTGTATAACATTTTATTGTGTGAAAAACTACCATGTAGCTACTCATTCAACTATTGATAGGTCTTTGAGTAATTTCCAGTTTGGGGCTATTATGAATAGTGCTGCTCTGAAGGTTATTGTCCTTTTGGTTTTTTTTTTTTTTTTTTTTTTTTTGAGACAGGGTCTTGCTTTGTCACCCAGGCTGGAGTGCAGTGGCGTGATCTCGGCTCACTACAACCTCTGCCTCCCAGGTTCAAGCGATCCTCTCACCTCAGTCCCCTGAGTAGGTGGGACCATAGGCACTCCCCATCATGCCCAGATAATTTTTGTATTTTTTAGTAGAGATGAGGTTTCGTCATGTTGCCCAGGCTAGTCTTCAACTCCTAGCTCAAGCAATCCACCAGCCTTGTCATCCCAAAGTGCTGAGATTACAGGTGTGAGCCACTGTGCCTGTCCTGTCCTTTTGTAACAACATGTCTACATTTCAGTTGAGTATATGTATAGAAATGGAATTGCTGGGTCCTGGGAATGTGTGTGCCCAGCTTTAGCATGTGCTGTGCTGGCTGACTCCTGAGTGTCATGAGGTATATTAGAGCTGGACATCCAAGGAGGAGAGGCCAAGCTGGGCTTAGGGGCACAAGAGCTTCACTGTGGAAAGGATATCTATAAAGGACAAAGAGGGAGCGGGCAGGAGAAGGCAGGGACAGCCTCAGACCTCAACACTGGTCTGACCCTGAGAAAGGACAAAGGAAGGAGAATGGGATAGGAAGAATCTCAGGCCCAGTGCAGGTCTCAGAAGGTGTTGGCCAGGCTGATGGGTAGCATCAAGACAAAGTTGCCACTAGAAGAGGCCTGAACTAGTACCAACTGTGCTTAGTCCTTGGCTGAGAGCAGCCTGAGGGAAGCATGGCCTTAGCACTAATGTCGTGGTGGACCTGGAAGAATGATAACCACACTCCCTGCAGCAGGAGATCTCAGCTGTTCATGTGCATGACTGCTGTGTGAGAACTGTGAACTCTGTGGGTGATTGACAGAGTACAATGTAGTGCGAGGGTCTGAAATTTTGAATCAACCAGGCTGGGCTCAAGTCTCAGATCAATCATTTGTTAGCTGTGTGATCTCCACTGGTTGCCTAACCCTTCTGAGCCTCAGTCTCCACGTCAGTATAATGGAATTAATAATGACTAACTCATATGGTCATAAGAATCAAATGAAATAGTACAACTAAAGCACTCAATGTATAATAATCAATAAACAGTAGGACTTCATTATTCACATTTACTGAGCACCTTATTTCATTGAGTTCTTTGCTCAAATGTCACCTGTTTTAAGGAACAGTTCTAGGCTTGGAGGATGCTGCAGTGAGCAAAACTGAATGTACATTCTAGTAGAGGAAGATAGACAAAGCAAAATCTAAAATGTTTTGGAGAATTATAACTGTGATGGAGAAAAACCAGGAAAGAGGGAAGGTTCTATCCTGTGTTACTAGAGTGATTAATGAAGACTCCTTAAAAAGGTGACATCTGAGAAGAGAACTCAATGAAATAAGAGACCAAGCCATTCAGATGAATGGAGTGTGCATTCCAGGCAGAGGAAACTGCAAGTGCCAAAGCCCTGGGGTCAAAGCATGCTTGGCCTGTTAGAGGAACAGCGCAGAGGCTGGTGGGCTGCAGCAGAGAGAGGGAAGGAGAGGGTGGCTGGAGATGAAGTTGGAGCTGTAGTGGGACCAGGAATTGCAGACTCTTGTGGGTTAGAGTATAGACATTGGATTTACACTGAGCAGCAGGAGAAGTCAGTGTAGCTTATGTAGGGTTTCCATTTCTACACATTCTTCTAACACTTGTGTTATCTGACTTAATTTTTCATGCCAATGTTGTGGCCATAAAGTAGGATTTCCTTGTTTTAATTTGGATTTCTCTTATGAAGTGAGGCCAAATAGCTCTTACAAAAGTTTTATTCATTTGAGTTTCTGCTTCCATGAATTCCCTATTCATCTCCTTTGACTACTTTTCTGTAGGATTTCCTGTCTTGTTGATTTGTGTTTCTTGCATGTTATATATCGTAATCTTTAATGATTTTAGACTTTGAAATATTTTCTATCAGTTGTCACTTGTTTGTTAATTTTGTCCATAGTATCTGTAATAGGTTAAATAGTGTCTCCCAAGAATTCATGTCCACCTGGAACCTCGGAATGTGACCTTATTTGTAAATAGGTTCCTTGCAAATGTAACTAGTTAAGGATCTCAAGATGATGTCCTCCTAGATGTAGGGTGGGCCCTAAATCCCATGACTGGTGTCCATATAAGAGGAGGAGAGAACACACAGAGACACACAAGAAGGCCATGTGAAGATGGTGGCAGAGATTAAAGTTATGATGCCATAAGCCAGGGAATGCTTGGGGCCCTCAGAAGCTGAAAGAGGCAAGGAAAGATTCCTTCTTAAATGCTTCAGGGGAAGCATGGCCTGCTGACACCTCGATTTCAATCTTCTAGCCTCCAGAACTGTGGGAGGATACATTTCTGTCGTTCTAAGCCACCCAGTTTGTGGTACTTTGGTATGGCAGCCCTAAGAAATGAATATAGACTTTGTTACTGTGAAGTGAGTGCTGCTATAATACATACTTTTGAATTTCCTGATAGAAAAAGCCTAGTAGCATTGAAGAAGAGACTGTTGCTAGAAATATGGATGTTAAAAGCCATTGTAGTG
Organism: Macaca thibetana thibetana; assembly: GCF_024542745.1. Classification (NCBI taxonomy): domain Eukaryota; kingdom Metazoa; phylum Chordata; class Mammalia; order Primates; family Cercopithecidae; genus Macaca; species Macaca thibetana. The sequence goes on along the minus strand of NC_065591.1, from coordinate 108,378,768 downwards.
AAGGCTTAGATGGAAGTGATGAGAATGGTTGAGAAAGCTTCTATCATCTTAGAGAATATATATAATCATATATATAGAAAGAATGTTGCTAGAAATAGGAGCATTAAAGGTACTTCTGGTGAGACAGTAGAAGGAAATGAGGAACATGTTATTGGAAACTGAGCAAAGGTGATTCTTACAAGGTATCAGATAACTTGGCTGATTTATGTTCTGCTGCTGGGCGAAAAGCAGAATTCAACTTGCATATTTAGCTGAGGAGATTTCTAAGCAAAATGTGGAGGGTGCAGCCTGGTTTCTCCTTATTGTTTATAGTGAAGTGTAAGAGGAAAGAGATAAATTGAGGAAGGAATTGTTAAGCATAAAGGAACTAGTACTTAATGATTTGGGAGGTTATTGGTTTCTCTGTTGAGAAAGCACACTGTGGAGAGAGCTCCAAGGCAGTGGCTGTACAACATTTTGCAAAGAGATTAGGTATGAGACTCATGATTCCAATCTGCCATCACAGTAGAAGCCAGGAATAGAGGTGGGGTTAATTAGGAAGTATCTATGGATAATGCTTCTGTCTAATGACGTGTATCCCCTTGGCATACACAGGAGACCCACAAAATTTTTCAGAATATTATACCAATAGGAACACGGCCAGCCTGGACTGACAGAGACTATGAAATGAAGAAAAGCTGTCAGACTTCTGGGATTCTATAGGCAGGAAACTAGTTGATAGAGCTGCTCAGCTGTAAACATGTGCTACTGTTAAAGGAAAAGGATGAATGACTGAGGACAGACCCACAGATGTGGAGGTAGAGGCCAGAGATGCAGGCACAGAGAACATAGAGGATTATTCTCAGAGCTTGAACCTATTGACATTTTTGCTGCTGGGTTTTGAACTTGGCTGGGAATGGTGACCCCTTTATTTCTTTCAATTCCTCCCTTTTGGGATGGGAATATCCATGCCATGCCTGTCCACCATTGTATTTTGGAAGCAGAAAACTTATTTTCTAGTTTCACAGGTCCACAGATGGAAGGGAACTTTTTCCCCAGGATGGATCATATTCAGAGTCTCACCCATACCTGATTTAGATAATTTGAGTTATGAGATTTGAGACTCGTTCAGTTGATAATATTTAAATGCCATTTTAGACTTGGAATTGCTGTTGGATTGGGTTAAGAATTTTGTGAATGTTGGGATGAGGTGAATGTATTTTGCACATGGAAAGGATGTAAATTTTGAGGGGTCAGAGGGCTGATTGTAGTGGGCTGAGTGCCGTCTCCCAATAACTTATGTTCACTTGGAACCACAGAAGGTGGCCTTATTTGGAAATATGGTTTTGCAGATGTGATTTTAAAGGATTCTAATATAGTTTGGATGTTTGTCCCCTCCAAATCTCATGTCAAAATGTGATCCCTAATTTTGGAGGTATGGCCTGATGGGGGAGGTGTTTGGGTCACGGGGGAAGATCCCTCACAAATGGCTTAGTGCCCTTCCTGAGGTAATGAGTGAGTTCTTGCTCTTAGTTCATGTGAGAGCTGGTTGTTTAAAAGAGCCTGGCATCTTCTTGCTCTTGCTCTGGCCATGTAACACACCTGTTCACCCTTCACCTTCTGCCATGATTGTAAGCGCCCTGAGGCCTCACCAGAAGCTGAGCAGATGCTGGTGTCATGCTTATATAGCCTGCAGAATGATGAGCCAGATAAACCTCTTTTCCTTATAAATTACCCACTCTTGGTATTTCTTAATAGCAATGCAAAATGGACCAAACCATATTCATAACATGGTGATATGGTTTGGCTGTGTCCCCACCCAAATCTCATCTTGAATTTTAGCTCCCATAATTCCCACATGTAGTGGGAGGGACACAGTGGGAGATAATTGAATCATGGGGGCAGTTTACCCATACTGTTCTTGTGGCAGTGAGTAAGTCTTACAAGATCTGATGGTTTTATAAGGGGAAACCCCTTTCACTTGGTTCTCATTTCTCTCTTGCCTGCTACCATGTAAGACATGCCTTTTGGCTTCCACCGTGATTGTGAGGCCTCCCCAACCACATGGAACTGTGAGTCCATTAAACCTCTTTTTCTTTATAAATTACCCATCTTGGGTATATCTTTATCAGCGGCATGAAAACAGACTAATACACATGGATCCCAAGATGAAATCAGCTAGACCCTAAATCCAATCCTGGTATCCTTATAGGAAGAGAAGAGGACAGAAAGAAAAGAAGGCCATATAAAGGCGAAGGCAGAAATTGAAATTATGCTGTCTGTTAGGGTTTGAATGTCTCCCCACGGGGTATTTTCAAGTCCTAACCCCTGGTACCTTTGAATGTGACTTTACTTGGAAATGTAGATGGTCTTTGTAGATGTAATCAAGTTAAAATGTGGTCTTTAAGGTGGGCCCTAATCCAATATGACTGATGTCCTTAAAGAGGAACAGAGGTACAGGGAGAAGAGGGCCATGCGGTGATGCGGTGATGGAGGCAGAGACGGCAACAATGAAGCTACAAACCAAGCAAAGCCAAGGGTCAGCAGCAGACACCAAAGGCTGGAAGAGGCGAGGAAGGGTTCCTCCTTAGAGGTTTCTGAGATAGCCTCGTGGCTGGCAGCAAACACCAAAGGCTGGAAGAAGTGAGGAAGGTGAGGCAGGATTCCTCCTTAGAGGTTTCTGAGACAGGCTGGTGGTCGGTGGCAAACACTGGAGGCTAGAAGAGGTGAGGAAAGGTTCCTCCTTACAGGTTTCTGAGACAGCCTGGCCCTGCTGGCAGCTGGATTTCAGAATTCTAGCCTCCAGAACTGTGAGACCGTAAGTTTCTGCTCTTTTAAGCCACCAGTTTGTGGTACTTTGTTACAAAAGCCCTAGAAAACGAATACAGCATCCTTTCAATTAATAGAAATCTTTATTTTTGACATAGTCAAATTAATCAATTTTTATCTATGGTTTTGGCTATTTTTGTTTTGTTTGTGAAGTCCATCCCTGCCCAAGAACATGATGAGAGCTTTATTCATTGTCATTCAATTAGGTATAGCATTTTACTTTCAGTTTTATGTCTTTAATCTATCTGGAATTCACTTTTGTATACGGTATGAGGTGGAGATTTAATACTTTTTTTTGGTGAACCCTCAACAAAATAAATTATCCTTCCTCTACTAATTTGTGACATCTTAATCATACGTCAAATTCCTACATATACACAGGTCTATTTATATATTTTAAGTTCTGTTCCATTGGATTTATATGTCTGTTCTTGAGTTAATACCAAACTTTATAAAATCATATAGTTCTTCAGTATGTTTTAATATCTGATATAGCAAATCATAGTTTGTGCTTTTTAAGAAATTGCTTTAGCTATTTGTGAACTTTGAAACTTCATTTTTCTATATGTTAATTTTGGAATCAATTATCAACTTAGAGATGAGTAAAATTTCATTGAATTATGTGCAGATTTACAATTGGCTTGACCAAATTTAGGATCTAAATCTGTACCTACCTGTCAATCTAGATTGATAGAAATATAGATATACAATTTTGACAAGACTATCTCACAAGCGGGTTATGTTCATCCTTCAAGAGGAATATAATGGCAATGTCTGATTGGCTCTCCTTTAATGATTTTAGTAGCCATTGATGATCAATGTCTAGATCAATTATTAGGAGTTGCAAAAAGGTGATTTTAATTTAATGTACTTTTATTATTGATTTTATTGATTTCTTTTTTATTTTATTTTATTTTATTTTTTTTGAGACTGAGTCTGGCTCTGTCGCCCAGGCTGGAGTGCAGTGGCCGGATCTCAGCTCACTGCAAGCTCCGCCTCCCGGGTTCACGCCATTCTCCTGCCTCAGCCTCCCGAGTAGCTGGGACCACAGGCGCCCGCCACTTCGCCCGGCTAGTTTTTTGTATTTTTTAGTAGAGACGGAGTTTCACCGTGTTAGCCAGGATGGTCTCGATCTCCTGACCTCGTGATCCGCCCGTCTCGGCCTCCCAAAGTGCTGGGATTACAGGCTTGAGCCACCGCGCCCGGCCGATTTTATTGATTTCTACCCCTTCTTTTCTGTGATCTTTTTTCAAATTCCTAAGTCAAATACTTAGCTCCTTTCTCCCCATCATTGCTGTTTTTTAAATATATGTAACTATAGTTAAAGCCATTAATTTTCCTTAAGTCTTGCTTTAGCTGTATCCCACGTATTTTGACATGTGGTGTTTTTACTGTCATTCAGTACTAAGTATTTTGTAATTTTCCCTATTATTTCCTCTTTAACACAAGTGTTATTAAGTAGTTTGGTTTTTCAGTTTTTCTACCTCTAGTATTAATAAAAACCTGTCTTTTTGTTATTGATTCCCATTTTTATTACAGTGTTCAGAAATAGTTGAATAATCCTTTGTAACCTAGTTCATGGAGGATTTTTTTGAATGTTTCGGGTGAGTTAAAAAATAACATACTCTTCATGTCTTAAGTCTAGTCCTTTATTACATTTCAGTTTAAGGTTATTAGTAGTATTGCTTAAATCTTCTATTTTGGCTCATTTTTGTCTCCTTGATCTGTTAGTCGCTGAGAAGGGTATGCTAAATTCCTTAACTATGGTTTTTTATGTATCTCTTTCCCCCCATAATACTGTCAGCTGTTGCTTTATAGTCTTTGAGGCCATATTATTATTAAACACATAAATATTCATGATCCTTATATCTGTCTGATCTATAGTTTTTTTACAGTTTATGACATCCTTCTTTGTCCCTTGTAGTTTTCTTCTTGGCCTGGAATTCTACCTGGCCTGATAACAAAATTGTAGTTTGATTTTTGCAAGGAATATCTTTTTCTTTTTGCACTAGTAAAGTTTGAATTTAGTTTTAGTCAAAGAAAACCCAAATATCAATTCCCCAAATAAGGTGGAAGTTGTTTCATAGAAGTCCAGAAGAAACCTAGCATTCGTGCAGCTTTAACATGACTGATAGAAGTTTCTTAATGAAATACAGGCAGGCATGAGCTGTTGTGGTGGCCCCATAAAAGTCCTTAGGGATCCAGGGTCCTTCCACCTTATCTTTCCATAATCTCAAGGTTATGTCTCTTGTCCTCATGATTTAGGGAGAAGGAAGGAAGAAGGGGAGGTAGAAGGGCATGTCCCATTTAAGAACAGTACCTGGAAGTTTAATAAAGTCATTACTGGCTGGGCACGGTGGCTCACGCCTGTAATCCCAGCACTTTGGGAGGCCGAGGCAGGTGGATCACCTGAGGTCAGGAGTTCGAGACCAGCCTGGCCAACTTGGTGAAACCCCGTCTCTACTAAAAATACAAAAATTAGCCAGGCATAGTGGCGGGTGCCTGTAATCCCAGCTACTCAAGAGGCTGAGGCAGGAGAATGTTGTGAACCCGGGAGGTGGAGCTTGCAGTGAGCCGAGATCTCGCCACTACACTCCAGCCTGGGTGACAGAGCGAGACTCCGTCTCAAAAAAAGTAAAAAATAAAAAATAAAAAAATAAAAAATAAAAATAAAGTCATTATCACTTCCATTGTTTAGAACTTAAGTCATAGGCTACTCCTAGCTGCAAAGAAGGATGGGAAATGTAATGTTTATTCTAGGAAGCCATGTGCCCAGCTAAAAGTTGTGTTCTATGGAAGAAGGGAAGAATGAGAATGTTAATAATTGACAATTATCCATCTCTGCCATATCATCCCTTTATTTTTCAACTTTCCTGTAGATTTGTTTTTTTATTGAAATTTTTATTAATGTAACTGTAGATTTACATGCATTATAAGAAATAATATGGGGAGATCCCATGTACACTTGAACCAGTTTCCCCAGTAGCAACATTGTTGCAAAACTCTAATATAATATCACAATCAAAATGCTGACATTGAGACAACACATCAATCTTATTCCTTACCCAGATTTCCTCACAGTAATGTGTGTGTGTGTGTGTGCGCGCACACATTTAGGTGTTTTTTTTTTTTTTGTTTGTTTGTTTTTGAGACAGAGTTTCACTCTGTTGCCCAGGCTGGAGTGCAGTGTTGCAATTTTGGGTCTCTGCAACCTCCGCCTCCCAGGTTCAAGGGATTCTCGTGCCTCAGCCTCCCGAGTAGCTGAGATTACAGGCGCTTGCCACTATTTTCGTATTTTTAGTAGAGACGGGGTTTCAACCATGCTGGTCTCTAACTCCTGACCTCAAGTGATCTGCCTACCTCAGCCTCCCAACACATTTAGTTCTTTATGATTTTGTCACATGTATAAGTTTGTGTATCCCACAACAGTCAAGACTTCGAGTATTTCCATTACCACAAGGGTCCTGTTCTCCTGTGGCCACGCCCACTTTCTTTTTTTAAACTTTTTTCTTTTTGAGATGGAGTCTTGCTCTGTCGCCAGGCTGGAGTGTAGTGGCGACATCTTGACTCACTGCAACCTCTGCTCCCAGGTACAAGTGATTCTCCTGCTTTAGCCTCCTGAGTAGCTGGGACTTACAGGTGTGCACCACCACACCCAGCTGATTTTTGTGTTTTTATTTATTTATTTATTTATTAGTAGAGGCGGGGTTTCACCATATTGGCCAGGATGGTCTTGATCTCTTGATCTCGTGACCTGACTGCCTTGGCCTCCCAAAGTGCTTGGATTACAGGCGTAAGCCTTCGCACCTGGCCGTCACACTTTCATCCTCTCTCCCCAACCATCCCTAACCTGGGCATCCACTAGTCTGTCACTTAAAAAATATTATAACAATGGGATTGGATAGTGTGTAACATTTTAAGACTGACTTTTTCCACTCAGTGTCATTCCCTGGAGATTTATTCAAGTTGTTGTATCAGTTGTTTATTCTTTCTTATTACTGAGTAGTACTCCATGGTACGAATGTACTGTTGTTTAACCATTCACCTGTTGAAGGACATCTGGGTTGATTCCAGGTTTCGGCTACTATGATTAATGCTTTTGTGAACATCTGTGTACAGGCTCTTGTGGTGAATAGAAATTTCCATTTCTCTGGGATTATACCCCAAGAGTGTAATTGCTGGGTTGTATAGCAATTATACATTTAGTTTTATCAGAAACTGTTTTACAAAGTGGCTGTACTATTTTACATTCCCACTGGCAATGCATGAGTAACCCAGTTCTCCACATCCTCATTAGCATTTGGTGTTGTCTTTGTTTTCTCTTTTTAATCATTGAGAGGTATATGGTGATATCTCATTGTGGTTTAAATTGGCATTTCCCTGGTAGCTAATGATGTGGAACATCTTTTCCTGGGCTTATTTATCATCTACCTGTCCTCTTTGGTGAAATGTTTGTGCATGTTGTTTGCCCATTTACTTTTTTAAAAAAACTGTTCGAGAGTTCTTTATATGTTCTAGATACTAGTCCTTTGTTGGATTGTGGTTTGCAAATATTTCTCCTGACCTGTAGCTTATCTTTTCGTACTCTTCACTTATGTTTTCACACAGCAAAAGTTTTTAGTTTTTATGAAGTACAATTTATGACATTTTCCTTTTAGGGACTGTGCTTTAGATGTCAAAACTAAGAACTCTTTACCCAGCCCTAGAATTAGAAGATGTGCTCCTTTTTCTTTTTTAACCTAAAAGTTTTATAGTTTTACACTTACATTCTTGATCTGTTTTTAATTTTCTTTCTTTCCTTTTTTTTGGCGGGGAGCGGGGGGTGGTGGAGATGGAGTCTTGCTCTGTTGCCCAGGCTGGAGTGCAGTAGTGTGATCTTGGCTCACTGCAACCTCTGCCTCCTGGGTTCACACCATTCTCCTGCGTCAGCCTCCTGAGTAGCCGGGACTACAGGTGTATGCCACCACGCCTGGCTAATTTTGTATTTTTATTAGAGACAGGGTTTCACCATGTTGGTCAGGCTGGTCTCGAACTCCTGACCTCAAGTGATCCACCTGCCTTGCCCTCCCAAAGTGCTGGGATTATAGGCATGAGCCACCGTGCCTGGCCTCTTGAGTTAATTTTTGTATGATCAAGGTTCATTTTTGACTTGGAGATCAAGGTTCATTTTTGACTTGGAGATGTCCAGTTGCTCCAGCATCATTTGTTGACACGGCTGTTCCTCCTCCATTGAATTTTCACCTTTGTCAAAAATCAGGTGAGCATATTTGCGTATGTTTATTTCTGGGATCTCTATTCTTTTTCATTGATCTATGTCTTTATTCTTATGCCAATACTGCATTGTCTTGATTACTATGGCTATATTTGTATACAAATCCTTAATATCAGATAGTGATTTCTCCTACTTTGTTCTTCTGTGTCATAATTATTTCAGCTATTGAAGGGCCTGTACCTTTCTGTATAATTTTTATAATAGACTTGTCTATTGTGATGATTAATTTCTACGTCTCAAATTGACTGGGCCATGGGGTGCCCACATATTTGGTTAAAAATAATTCTGGATATGTCTGTGAGAGTTTTTCTGGATGAAATTGACTTTTGAGTCACTAGGCTGATTGTCTTCACCAGTATGGGTGGACGTCTGATCCACCGAGAGCCTGAATAGAACAAAAAAGCTAAGTGAGGGAGAATTTGCCCTCTATGGCCGACTGTCTTCAAGCTGGGACATCAGTCTTTCCCTGCCTTCAGATTCAGACTTGGATTCAGATTGGAACTTATATTATCAGCTTTCCCGATTCTCAGGCCTTCAGATTCAAACTGGAATTTATAGCACTGGCTCTCATTCTCAGGCCTTTGGACTAGGACTGGAACAATGCTGTTGGCTCTCCTGGGTCTCCAGCTTGCTGACTGCAGATCTTGGTACTTCTTAGCATCCATAATCATATGAGCCAATTCTTTATAATAAATATCTGGTTTATTATAACTAGAGATTATATTAGCTCTGTTGCTCTGGAGAATTTTAATTAATACATCTATATTTAGAAAAACCTTGATGGGATTTTGATAGGAATTGCATTAAGCTTATAGATCAAATTTGGAAGAATTGACATCTTTACTATGTTGCATCTCCCAACCCATGAACACCGTATATCTCTCCAGTTATTTAGGTCATCTTCGATTTATTTCATCAGCATTTTGTAATTCTCAGCATACAGATTCTATACATAAGCTTACATAATTATTTCATTTTCTTTGGAGTGATGATAAATGGTATTGTGCTTTTAATTTGTTTCTGCATATTTGTTAGTATATAGAAATATGATTGATTTTGTGAGTTTTATCTTTTTATTTTTTTGGAGACAGAATTTCTCTCTTGTCACCCAGGCTGGAGTGCAATGGCTTGATCTCGGCTCACTGCAACCTCTGCCTCCCGGGTTCAAGCAATTTGCCTGCCTCAGCCTCCCAAGTAGCTGGGATTACAGGTGCTTGCCACCATGCCCAGCTAATTTTTGAATTTTTAGTAGGGATGGGGTTTCACTATGTTGGCCAGGCTGGTCTTGAACTCCTGACTTCAGGTGATCTGCCTGCCTCAGCCTTCCAAAGTGCTGGGATTACAGACATGAGCCACTGTGCCTAACCGTGTGTTTTATCTTTTATCAGTTTTGCTGAACTCACTTATTAGTTGTAGAAATTTTTCTTCTGTAGATACCTTGGGATTTTCTACATAAACAATCATGTCTTCTGTAAATAGAGATAGAAGTTTTATTTCTTCCATTTAAATCTGTATGCCATTTTTTTTTTCTCTTGCCTAATTGCAATGGTTAGAATTTCCAGTATTATGTTGAGTAAGCATGATGATAGTGGACATCTTTGTCTTGTTTTGCTCTTAGGGGAAAAGCATTCAGTCATTCTCCATTAAGGATGGTGTCAGCTGTAGGTGTTTTGCAGATGCTTGTTATCAAGTTGAGTAATTGCCCTCTACTTCTAACTTGCTGAGCGTTTTTATATTAAATGGGTGTTGGATTTTGTTGAATGCTTTTTCAGCATCAATTGATGTGATCAAATGCTTTTTTCTTTTAGCTTATTAATATGGTGGACTACACTGGTTGATTTTTGAATGTTGGACTAGCCTTATATGGCTAGAATAAATCCCATTAAGTCATGATATATAATTCATTATATACATTGCTGAATTCAGTTTGCTATTTTGTTGAGGATTTTTCAACAAATTTCATGAGAGATACTGGTCTGAAGTTTTCTTTTTTTGTACCATCTTTATTTAGTTATGTTATAGGATAATACTAGCCTCATAAAAATGAGTTGGGAAATTTTTCCTTCTCTTCTGTTTTTGGAAGAGGTTGCATAAAAGAAGTGTTAATTATTTCTTAAATGTTTGAATAAATTTTCCAAATTTTGGGTGTTTGAATATCAGATGATGTTATGATTTTTTGTTTCAATCATTGAATATGACATGAAGCTCATGAAGAAAAGAATAGTCTTTTTGTATGTACTAATATTTCTGTCCTTTTGATGGTTCTTCCTTCCTGATGCTCCAAGATTCTTTTATCATTTCCTTTCCATTGAAAGACCTTCTTCAGTAAATATCTAAGTGTAGGTCTAGGGTCTGGTAGCAACAAATTATTTTAGTTTTCCTTTGTCTCAGAATGTCTTCATTTCACCTTCATTTCTGAAGGATACTTTCACTGGATATAGAATTTGCAGTTGATAGTTCGTTTCTTTCAGCACTTCAAAAATGTCGTGCTGCATTCTTCTAGCCTCCAGGATTTCACACGAAAAATCCACTGTAATTTGGAATTGGTTTTCTCCTATTGGTAATGCATTGCTTCTCTCTGGCTGCTTTCAAGATTTTTTCTTTGTTTTTGATTTTCATAAGTTTAATTGTGATGTTTCTTGACATGGATTTCTTTGTGTTTATCCTGTTTTGGCCTTGCTTGGATTCTTGAATCTGTAGGTTTGTGTCCTTGACCACATTTGAAGAGATTTTAGTGTTATTTCTTTGAATGCCTTTCCAGCTTCACTCTCCTCCTTCTCCTATTCTGCAACTCTGATGATGTGAATATTAGATCTTTTGTTGCTGTCTCCCAGATTCCTGAGGTTCTGTTCATTTTTATTTTCTGTCTGTTTTCTCTGTGTCATTTAGATTGGATGGGTGATATTTACTTATCTGTCCTCACGTCCACTGATTTTATCTTCTGTTATCTCCACTCTATTTATTGTTGAGCTCATCCAAGGAGTTTTTTTTTTTTTTTTTTTTTTTTTTTTTTTTTTTTTTGTTGAAAAATGGAGTGCAGTGGCCGGATCTCAGCTCCTGCTGGCCTTCTTCGGACTGCAAGCTCCGCCTCCCGGGTTTTTCCTGCCTCAAGTAGCCTCAGTGTTTTTGTATAGTCTGTATTCATTATCTCCTGATTTTCCGCCCGTAAAGCTCTACAGGCTAACCGTCCCCATTTTTCTTTTAAAACCTATAGTCTGTATTATTATACTATATCTATGAATACATTTATTGAATACATTTATTGTAAAGCTTCAGTCTTGGCTAAGAGTCTCTATTTTTTCATTTGTTTCAAGAAAATTTGAGGCTGGGCACAGTGGTTTACACCTGTAATCCCAGCACTTTGAGAGGCCAAAGCGGGCAGATCACCTGAGGTCAGGAGTTTGAGACCAACCTGACTAACATGGTGAAACCCCATCTCTACTAAAAATCCAAAAATTAGCCAAGTGTGATGGTGCATGCCTATAATTCCAGCTACTCAGGAGGCTGAGGCAGGAGAATCACTTGAACCCATGAGGTGGAGGTTGTAGTGAGCTGAGATCATGCCATTGCACTCTAGCCTGGGCGACAGAGGGAGACTCTGTCTAAAAAAAAAAAAAAAAACAAAAGTAATGGATTGTTGAAGCATTTACAAAAATTGTTTTGTCAGGAAATCAACTCAAGATGGATCAAAGACTTAAACATAAGAACTAGGACCATAAAAATCCTAGAAGAAAACCTGGGCAATACCATTCAGGACATAGGCATGGACAAACACTTCATGTCTAAAACACAAAAAGCAATGGCAACAAAAGCCAAAATTGACAAATGGGGTCTAATTAAACTATCTTTTGCACAGCAAAAGAAACTATCATCAGCAAGAAACTATCAAAAGATTCTTTTGCTGTGCAAAAGAAACTACCATCAGAGTGAACAGGCAACCTACAGAAGGGGAGAAAATTTTTGCAATCTACCCATCTGAGAAAGGGCTAATACCCAGAATCTACAAAGAACTTAAACAAATTTACAAGAAAAAAGCAAACAACCCCATCAAAAAATGGGCAAATTATATGAATAGACACTTCTCAAAAGACATTTATGCAGCCAACAGACATATAAAAAATGCTCGTCATCACTGGTCATTAGAGGAATACAAATTAAAACCACAATGAGATACCATCTCATGCCAGTTAGAATGGTGGTCATTAAAAAGTCAGGAAACAACAGATGCTGGAGAGGTTGTGGAAAAATAGAAATGCTTTTACACTGCTGGTGGGACTGTAAACTAGTTCAATCATTGTGAAAGACAGTGTGGTGATTCCTCAAGGATCTAGAACCAGAAATACCATTTGACCTCACAATCCCATTACTGGACATTTACCCAAAGAATTATAAATCACTCTATGATAAAGACACATGCACACGTATGTTTACTGCAGCACTATTCACAATAGCAAAGACTTGGAACCAACCCAAATATCCATCAATGATAGACTGGATTAAGAAAATGTGGCACATACACACCGTGGAATACTATGCAACCATAAAAAAGGATGAGTTCATGTCCTTTGCAGGCACATGGAGGAAGCTGGAAGCCATCATTCTCAGCAAACTATCACAAGATCAGAAAACCAAACACCACATCTTCTCACTCATAAGTGGGAGTTGAACAGTAAGAACACATGGACACAGGGAGGGGAACATCACACACCAGGACCTGTTGGGGGTGGGGGGCTAGGGGAGGGATAGCATTAGGAGAAATACCTAATGTAGGTGACGGGTTGATGGGTGCAGCAAACCACCATGGCACGTGTATGCCTATGTAACAAACCTGCACGTTCTGCACATGTAACCCAGAACTTAAAAGTATAATAATAATTTAAAAAAATGTTTTGTCAGATATTTCCAACATCTGATTCATCTCAGGGTTGGTATTGTGGATTGCCTTTTGTCATTTGAGTTATGATTTTTCTTGATGTAAAGGGTAATTTTTAAATAATTTTAACCTGGAATTATAGAAGACTCAGGGTCTTATTTAAACTTTTTCATTTTAGCAGGTGGTCACTCTGTTTAGGTTTCTCACACAGGCCTTGGTCTCTATCTGTGGGTGATTATTCCAATGGCAGGTGGATTTTCAGCACTTTCCTAGTGTTGTTTTGGTCCATTTGGTTTATCTGGTGCTGCTGGGGATTCTGCTGGTCCCTGCTCATGCTGCCTGAGGAGTAGAAGGAGTTTTGCAGGGCTGGGTCACAGGAGGGCTCTCCCGAGAGAAGGGGAGCCTCAGGTCTAGGAGGGAAGGAGAGTGCTTTCCCAGGGGTGTGTCTGTGCCACCCATCAATCACAAATTGGTGCTGAGCTTACCTGTTGTTGTCAGAGGAATTCTGTTTGATGTTGGGGAGGAATGAGCCTACTTCCCTTCTTTGCTAGGTTGGGATTTGGGAAATGGTGGGTCTGATAACCTTCTCTTAGATGGGGAACATGAGATACGTTGCTACTTGTGATCTCCAGTCCTAGGTCATAGACCCATTTGCCTTCTCACCCTCTTTCAGAGTTCTCTTTTGGTTGCTTCTGGCATCATTTCCAAGGTTTATAGTTACATTTGGTGGGGACAAGGAAGGAAACGGTTCTACATCATGTTCTCCAGACTGAAGTCTGGATTTTGTTTTAAATAGGACTCTTACAGAAAATATATTGCTGGGTTTTGCTTTTTAAGATAATTAAATATACATATGATTTCCCATCTTTGTTATAATTTTGATTTATTTTAGTACTCCTTTCTGTCATCTTATTTCATGTCTCATAATTTTTTACCCATTCTTTTTTATGACTTTCATTAATTAGAGTCTGTTTTCTTTTTCTGGTTTCAAGGATGTTCCATCATCCCCACAGGAGGATGACACAATCCTGCCTATTTTCCTGTGACTTGCAGCACTTCCCTATGGGTTGATGATACTTTCCTACCCCAGTAATGTCATGCATGGCCTAAGACTTGCTTGGCGAGTGGAACATGAATCAAAAAGATCTGTCCATGACATCTGAGTAGCCTTAAGTACCATCATGTGGTTCCTGCATTGCGCTTGTTCCTCTGCTATCAGACTGAGACAAGGCCTGTTCCTTTAATCCGCGGTCCTCAGCCTGTAATGAGAGGCCGAGACGATACAGGTGAGACACTCCGGCAATCCGTGGAGAAGATGGCACTCCGGCAGTGGCTGGCCTGCAGCCAACATCTGGATGAGAAGTAAACCTTTGCCATTGCAAGCCACTGAGATAGGGCAGCTTGTTACTGTAGCATGACTTCACAAAAGCTGACTGGTCAAAGTAATTCATTCTGTTTTTAATTTTTCTGGTGGCTGCCCTAGGAAGACCTCTAATTATATTTATTTTTCTTTATTAAGTTCTGAAGTAACTTTCTCCACCTGAATAAGGCAGAGACCTGTTGCCTTCATGGTGACTCTCACCTTGTCCCACCATGTTAGATTTGTTTAAAATCTTAGTTCTAGATTGTTGTGGATGCACTTTTGTTTTTTGGTGCTTACATTTTTCTGGTTTACCTATATATTTTCCAGCACAATCCTTAATTTATTGATCTTCTTGCCAGAGTACTTCCTCCAAGACTTTTTCATAGAGAGTATTTTGAGATATCATCTGCCTGATACTAACCATTATTTTTGGACTTATTTTTAAAATGTAAGTTACTTGGATTAAAAAATCCTAGGTTTAAAGTTTTTTGCCTTGCAACACTGAAAATATTACTCTATTTCCTTTTTGTGTGTGTGTGTGTTCAGGATCAATGTTGAAAAGTCTGATGTAGATTTGCCGCTTGTTCATATGTAGTTTATCTGCTTTTTGGGGGGCAGGACAGAGTCTCACTGTGTTGCCCAGGCTGATCTTGAACTCCTGGGCTCAAGTGATCTTCCTGCATTAGCTTTCCAAAGTGCTAGGATTACAGGCATGAGCCGCCATGCCTGGTGAATCTGCTATTTCTTTTGGAAGTATTTAAAAATGTTACTTTTGCTTTTGATCTTAAGTTATTTAATAATATAGTTTAAAAAATTCATCCTGTTTGGTACATTTAAACATTTTCAATCTGAGCCCTTTCAACTTTCTCTCAAGGATGCACTGCCCAACACTGAGATGTTGTCACTCATTATTCATTAAAATATTTCCTTCCCTCTGTTCATTTTTCTCTCCTTCTAGGACTCTTACTAAACACATACTGATATTTTTACTTCTATGCATCATATCTCAACTGTTCTATTTTACAACTCTTATTCCTCTTAAAACACTGTTTAGCATCAACCTCATCTTCCACTTTACCTGTTTGTTCTTTAGCTGTGTCTATTCTGCTATTTAATCCATCTGCAGAATTCTTTATTCCAATTCTTTATTCTGTTTTCCACACTGGAATTTCCAATTGCTTCTTCTTTATAACTGCATGTTCCCACTGCAGGCCACCAATATCCTCCCTTATCTCTGATAATAACTATTATAAAATTATTTTAAATTCTTGTTCTGTTTAGTTTTTTACTTCCTTTTTTTGCTATAGTTTCTTAGGGTTTTTTTTTGTTTGTTTGTTTGTTTGTTTGTTTTTTTTTTAAGTATGAATTGTCCTCCTCAGTTCATTATTTCCCCCGTGCATGCATGTTTCCCAGAGTTATCTGCCACTTTGGCTGTTGCAGATACTAAAGGGCATTAAATGGATCCTGGGTCCCTGCTTGTGCCTCTCCAGGTGACTTTAGAGAATATGGGGTGGGGTGGAGTGGTTAAATACACCTCAATGTGCAGAACTGTGTAGTGTCCAGTCATTGACCATGAACCACCGTCATCTTCTTCCCCCTGCTAGGTGACCCTAGCCCCCAGGGGCACTGCCTTCAGTTTTAATCGTAGTCTTTATGGGGTGTGTGTGTGTGTGTGTGTGTGTGTGTGTGTGTGTGTGTGTGTGTGTTGGAGGGAGCACTCAAGTTCTGACTTGCCTGCTGTACCTATTGTCAACTTCTCCCTCTACCTGGGCTTCTCCCTCTACCTGGGCTCCAGTACCACCTGGCTGTGACTCTACTGACTTGGCCTACTTGGGGCTTGAGCTGCTGTTTTCTGCCCCGTGGTGATAATACGCTGAGCAGAGGTCTCCTTCCCAAGGTGATGTGGTTTCTACTGCAGCCATTTCTACCCATTCTCATGTCCTTGCTTTCACATTCTTGCCTGCACTTCTTTCTCTTGCTTCTGCAGTGACCACAAGGCTGGGCAAGGGGAGGGAGCTGCTGGCCCCTGACGTTCACTCCCTTTCTGCCGATGGGAAGTTGGCCTCTGACTTTGCGCTCCATCCCTGCTCAGCTGTGATTTTCAAGGGCTCCTTTGTCTCAAGTGGGATCTCCTTTCATAGGTGTGGGCAAAATCTTGGTGTGGACTCACTCTGAATCCAGAGTGCCCCACGTGGAAGAGTGGGGGTAGCTAGAGCAGGAAGGGGGCCTGTGTATTGTTGCCAGGCTAGGGCATCCCTGAGGACCAGCACAAACGCTGCGAGCATAAGCCATCCTCCCCTTCACATGTCCAGTCACTTAGCCCTGAGGGAGTGGGACTCTGGACGCCCCCTGCTTTTCTACACTGGTGGGTGAGGCATGGGAGAAAGTGGATCTGAGGAGGGCAGGGGGCTGAGGAGACAGGTGCAGCTTCAGAGCTAGACCCACTTGAGCCCTACCCCCGCTCCTGCTTTACACTCAGTTTGGACGGGGTCATGGAGGCAGCCTTAGTGATGCTGGGGAGGTGAGAGGGCAGCAAGGAGCCTCCAAGACCCCAAAGGCAGGTGACACACACAGCGGGGTGGTTCTGTACATTCATTTCATTTATCTACTCACTGATAGGCTTGTTTGATCAATCTTTATTGAATGCCCACTAGGCACTGTTTTCAATTCAGGGATACTGCCATGAAGGGATAGCTGCAAGACCCTGCCCAGTGGAACCGGCAGTCTGTGAGGGGGTTGGGGGGTCCTGCAGTGCTGGGGGACCGAGGAGCAGTATCCTATTCCTCAGGGAGAGGCTAGTGAGAATCTTGATGTGGTGCTGAAGGTCGTGGGAAGGGAGACGCCTTGAACTGTTTTATAAGGGCACGGTGTATGTCTGACCTGTTTGTCCGCACCTCACTGTATGACAGCTGTTCGGACATGGAACCCTGACTGGCTGACCAAACCCTGAGGCAGAAGTACCTTAGCCCTGACTGAGAGAGCAGGAAGCTGTAGGCTTGGTGGGCACATGGAGGCGCTGGATCTCATCAGCACCTCCCCACCCTGGTCTGCCTCTGCCCAGAAACTAGACAGCACAGAGCCTTCAAAGAAGGGCATCAGTGGTTCCAACCTGGAGAAGAGGGGGCCCCAAGGAGGCAGAGCCTGACCCCCAGCCCTACTCCTCATGAGACCAGAGGGTCTGTGTGGGTTCTAGCCCTACCCAGATACTTCTCAGGCAGGGAGCCTCTGTGTGTCCTTGGAAAGTCTTTTAACCTCTTTCACCCTCAGTTTTCTCCTTGAGCCTCAAATGGGATGATCCCTGTGTGATGCCCCATTCCTGAGATTCCCAAGTACAGTGAGAGACCCCCATTCTCATTCCTTCCCCCTCCCCTCCCCATGTTGGAGCCCCAGATGAAGCTGTATCACACTTTGGGGTGACAAACGATGGGCAGTGCAGTGTGAAGCCTCAGCTTTTCCATGCACCCTTCCTGCTGTTGATTTGCAGCTTGCAGTGGGTTGGCTGCCAAGTCAAGTAATCAGGAGGTAATCACCTGGTATCAGATGAATCCCCAGAGCTGGCAGCCAGGGCTGGAAAACCCCATTCCCGTGCCGCCTGCACCGTTCACAACCAGCAAAATAATCGTGTAAAGCAGGCTCGGATCAAACCCAGCCTGACATGGTGCAGTGTAAGAAGAGCTGGCACCCTAGTCTGATGTGGTTATTAGTGTCTTGCTTGGGGGCAAAGTTGCCCAGAGTGCCCAGCTGCTGCGATTCACTTGCCCGTACAGATCCAGCGCCGTTCCTGAACCTGCGGGGACATCTCTGTCCTGCTTCCTTACCCAGCAACCCCTGGTTTCCCTCTGGTTCTCCCCCATCGTCTGCTCCGCTGCCTCTTGCCTTCTCCCGTCTGTCCATCGTTGCTGAAATTCTCGCAAAGTGCTGATTTTATTGAGTGCGACAAGTGGCAGTTCATTAAAAAGTGGGAGCAGATGGGGAACGGATTGTGGAAGAAGATTAATGATGCACACAGACCACTAAATAGGGCCAGGTTTGGGAGTAAACACAATCACTTCGGCTCCCTCCGAGTGGGTAATCCTGCTCTGTCAGATCCGTTCTCGTTAGCTTGCTAACGTTGCAGGGCCCAGGAGAGTTAAGGAGAAGCACGCTAGCCTGCTCCGGTTGGGGGGGTTGTGCTCTGGGCCAGGATGGGGTAGGGAAGGGGTACAGAGAAGTTCCGTGAAGCAGAGGAGCAGCGCCCTTGGGGTTAAGGGGCCTGTCTGTGTATCTGTTATGAGAGTTGGGGGGGAACTGGCCATCTCTTTTAATGGCTCTGTCAGACCTGTACCTGGGCATAGGAGTTGGTGTATCCCACAAGGCGGGGTTTTCTTGTGAATCCCTAAGATTTGCCTGACTCCACCTAGAGATTCAGGGAACAGAGGCCTATCACTACCCCTCCTGTGAAAATCCTTCTCGTCCTCAGTTGTCCACCAGCTTGGCATGGAAATCTGGTCCAAGGCATCAGAGCCTTGGTTGCAGGAAGGAAACCTCCCAGAGAGGCAAAGGTGAGCTGCCTACCAAGAATCCTGTACTTAGAGTCCAAAAATTCCTTCTAGAGATTATGTTGTCTAGACACTTGCCTGGGTGGTTTGGGACAGAACAATATGTCACCATTCTATTCCAGGATGGGGGGATGTAGTTACAGAGAGAGGACAACACTTCCTTTGAATGGCCTCCTGGAGCTCGTGCATTAATATAATAGACACTTTTTGAGTACATATTATCTGATAAACTAGGGATGGCAATTAGCTGATATCTGTTTCACTGTCCTTCCACGCTTTCCCATGGCAGACATCACAAATTGATTGCAACGTTCTTTTCCATACAGCCAAGAGGAGTCCTCAGAATCCTTCTCAACTCAGCATTTAATAAGAATGAGAATTGAAGAAGGGTCACCTTCATGACACACATTTGTATACAAGGAAAACACTTGCTAGAAGATGTTCAACCTCTGGACCCCTCATCCTTTGCTGGAGGTGAGGGTGGGGAGAGGAGATTGGGAACAGCTACTCAGGCCTTGCCTTCCCTGTCTCCAGCTCCCCCCACAAGGATGGCACGTGGAGTATGGCCAAGACCAGAAGCTGAGCTGGGAAAGCCTACTTGATGTCCTGGGATGGGAGAATTTGTCTCACCTCCTGTCTTTTCAGCCAGGGGAGCCCCTGCAGTATTCTTCAGGGAAGGCTTCTTGGAGGTAGTGTGGGGATGTCTGACCTTAACCTCCTATCCTGTGCACCATCAGTGACTCTGGGCCTAGGGTCCCATTTGCCTGGTCTCTTCTTCTTGCCGGGTGTCTCCTGATGTGCAGTGTCAGCCTGTACCACTCTTCACTCCTCCACGCATGTGATAGACAGAGCCTGTTCTCTTCCCCTTTCACCCCTGGCTCAGGGGTTCTGGTCTCCAAATCCTCTTTCCCGTCCCCTCATTCCACTCACCCTCTGGAGCTGGGGGTTATCTCCAAAGCTTGACTCCAATACACTGGGAGGTGGGATTCCCTGGCTGTTGGAGGAGCAGGGTCCCCAGCAGCAGATACCTTTCTCTGGTTTTAGAACCAGGCTTCATCTTTACCCCAAAACCTCCTCTTTTTGGACTTCCTGAATTTTGCTCCTGGACTATTTATTGGCTCAGGCTCCTGTACTCAGTCTCAGAATTGTCTCTGATTCCCTGTGCTAGAGACTACTAGCTGCTCTTCAATACCCATCCCTCCTTTCTCCTTAGTAACAAATCCTGAATGTACTCAGGACATGGCGGGTCCATCCGAAAGACTACATTTCCCACCCTCCCTTGCAGCCAGTGCTGGCCATGTGCCTAAATTCTGGTCAGTGAGATGTAAGAGGGAGGGTTCTGAGAGAAAATGTGAGGGTTCCTTAATTGGAGCTGTCTCAGAGGGAGACTTTTGCCTCCTGCCCCCTTTCTTCCTCCTGCTGCCTAAGGTGTAGAAATGATGGCAGGAGCTCCAGCAACTGTCTTGGTCCATGAAGTGACCTTGGGAATGGAAGCCATACACTGGGGTGATAGGACAGAAAGTAAAAGAACCAGGGTCCATGTTAAGTCTGGACCCATCATATCAGTCCTGACCTGGCTTTCTCCAGACTTTTTAGGCATGAGACGCTATCTTGGGTTTCTGTTATATTCAACCATACCTAATCCCAGCTGATATGCTCTTCTTTCTGCTTCGTGCACCCCTGTCTAGAGAGTAGTAAAGCCCAGCGAGCTCTTTCTCCAATACACCTAGTGCACTCTCCTGGCCATTCTCTCAGTTTTGATCGTGTCATTACCCAAATCAAATACCTTTCCTAGAGCCCCATTATCTTCTAAATATCAAGTTACTTCCTTTGGCAGCCAAGACCTTTCATCACTGGGTCTCAGCTTATCTTCCCAGTCATATCTCCTGCATCCTGTAGCTCAGCCAAGTGGATTTCCACCATCCCAGACACCCCTGCTTTTCTACCTCTCCTCCTTCGCTCTGTTCCCCAGCTTGGGTGCCTACTTCCTCAGTATTGTCTACAAAATTCTACCCATAGTTCAAGGCTTATCTTAAAGTTTCTTTTTCATGAAGCCTTCCCAGAGCCTCCAGGCCAGGAGTGATAGTTCTCCCCTCTGAACTCCCATAGTAAATTATTTCTAGCTCTCAGGATCTACCTGACATTATTGTCTATGTGGTTGTTTTGATGTTTTACCAGACTGGAGTCCCTGTAGGCTGAGTTGAGTCTTGTTCATTTCCATATTCCCCAGACAGCCTGGCCCTGGGCCCACAAGCGGTAGATCTTTGGTAAATATTGGCTAACCAAAGTGATACTTACTTCCTATCTCTGGTCTCCGTCATGGGCAGGGCCCATGCCGCTATGCAGAAGTCCCTTCCTGAGGTGGTGGGGCTGGCCCAACTCCAGCTGCCACTCTCCTCTGCTCACCCTTCACTGTCACCAGGTGCCTGTTTATCACTGGCTGCCAGGAAGGGGGTGGGGGAGTAGGACCTGGACTGGCAGACAGACAGGTACTGCTGCCAGGGAAAACAGAGATGTCAGGTTAGCGTCAGGGAGCTGGGCTGCTCATTAGATCTGGTAGCTTCTGTCACAGGCTTGTTCCCCTGCGGTGACACGGCTCACCTCTCCCGACCTGGGCCCCACGTGCACATGCCGCCCCTGCCCCGTCTCTTGACAGCACTGACCTATCTGGTCGCTTCTTTCACTCACTAAGCCAAAGGCCACTGAGCATCAGGACCGTCTCCATGGAATACAAGGCCATTTGTCTTTTAGGAGGGATGGCTCCTCCCTGGTGGACAGCTTGTAGCTTTTTGTCACTCTGTGGCTGCAGTTGCAGTTGGAGGAGCCAGGGGAGAGATTACTGGCTTGTGCCAACCTTGGCCCTGGATTCCAGGGGTTTGGACTCCCTCGTGTTTGCAGCAATGAGTTATACCTAAGTGAAGTTTCAATTAAAACAATAAATCATTATCAGGATAAAGAGTAGTGGGGCCACAGGGGATTGAATCCAAGTTTGAATATGATAGGCCTATAAATTACAGCAATGAACAAAGCTGCTCATCAGGGCTGTGGGGACTAATGAGCGTGCACATGGACAGGGGTTTGCGTGGCCACGGTTGGAGGCTAGAACTTTTCTACTCTAAGAGTGCAGTAATATAGCAGTTAAAGCACAGCCTTTGAAGTAGAACTGTCAGGGTTCAAATACCTGCTGGGCTAAGCAATAACTGTACTTGGGCTTCCTTAACTTTTCTGGATTTCAGTTGTCTTATCTGTAAAATGAGCATTCCTAGATTTCTCGTGCAGATTGTATAATACAGGTAAAGACCTTAGCAGAGTTTCCAGCACATGGCAAATGCTTAATAAGCTGTGATTACCCACTGGAATGTAAGCTCCCAGAAGACAGGGATCTCATCCATACTGACCTTCTCAACATCCCCAGTACAACAAGCTGGGCCTACCACCTGGGAGAGTCAATTACTAGTTATGAGATGAATAAATGTGCATCTGGAGTGTCAGCTTTGCAAGGAATGGACAATGTTTCTTTTTTTTTTTCTTGTCTCCTATCTCCCTTAATATCTGCTACAGCACATTCATACAATGGATGCTTCATAATTAGTGATAAACTTAAGTACAAAATATCCTTGCAATTTTGGAAGGTATCTTATCTATAATAAAGAGTGATAAAAAGATATCAACCAAATGCTGCCCCATGAGGATTTCTTGATCTTCCCAAGTTTCTTCTAGGTCTACGGCTAAGTCACCAGATGGTATCATGGGAAGGGTCCAGGACTGGATATTGGGAGATCTGGGTCCTATTCCCAGATCTTTAATTGTTTTACCATTTGGCCCTGGGCAAGCTGCTCCCAACTCTGAGCCTCGGTTTCCACACCTGTAATGGGAGGGGGTTCGTCTGGATACTTTCCCAGGTTTCTTTCAGTTTCAGCCTATGGGATTCTCATTTTAAGCTGCCAGGCTCCCGTCAGACCTAACTCTGGGCCATGTATGTTTCTGTTCGTGCTTTCGCTGGAACAGTGACCCAGGAGTGTCCTTTTACTTTGTGTCTCTCAGGGACAAACCAACTGTGCAGGTTGGAGAGGCGCTATGGAGGCGGGGCCTGGCTCCTCCTGAGCTGGATCTGGGGAAGACAGCTGCCATGGCAGGGCTGAAGGGGCACTGTTGGTGGTGACGGTGGGTTGTAGTGAGGGTCTCATGTTTCTAAACCACTCAGACCTGACCCCTGGGGCACCAGGGTAGGAAATCCACAGCCAGACCTGTTGGCCCCTCCTTACTCCCAGTGCTAGGGCACAGAGGGTGCATGTGTATAGTGGAAGGCAGGGGGAAGAAATCAAGAGCCAGCATTGTCATCGTGTTTGCCCCAGCCATCAGGACTGTTTTCTGTGCAGAAGTCTCATTGGAAAGTATCTAGGCTGGCCCCATTGAAAATCCCTCCTCTGTAACAACATGGCCCAACATACTATTCATGTTGCATGCTTTCCTTCAGCCAGCTCTGACCTTACCCTGTCGCTGGAGTCTGCAAACCCAAGGACACTTTCTTTGTGGAGTCCAGGGTTTTGCTGCCTGTGAATTCTACAGAAAGGATGTCTTATTTTCTCAAGTCTCATGGAATCACCTGTCCTAACTCAGTTATGCATACCAGAGGATGGGTGTGTGGCTGCGTCTCAACCCTCCCAGTTCCTGGAGATTTTGTGTGCCATGTGATGGAGCAGCTGCGAGCCTGGATGGGGCAGGGAGTGACAGAGAGCACCCTGAATGTCCAGGATCAAGCTGTGGCTCTGCTGTGTGACTTTGGGCAAGTCACCTGCTCCCTAAGCCTCTGTTTTATAATTGATAAAATAGGCATAGTGATAGATGCTTTGTAGTGTCCTCTTAAGAGCAGATGAGATAACGAGGATGAAGAGGATGTTGCAAGCTGTAAAGTGCTGGGCATGCGTTAGAGGTGGCATGGGGCTGACGTAAATTAGGGTCCTGCCTCCTGGGGATGGACAGCCCCCTTTGGAGAGATCAGCTCATTCCCACAGAGCTTGCTGTCCCCCAGGCAGATCGTTCCCCACCCCTAGAGCTCTCTGTTACAGTTTAATCCACCTAATTGAAAGACTGCTGGATCAGGCAAGGAATTTATCAAAGGGAAGGAGAGAAGAGACTGGTGCCATTTGGCTCCCTGCACATTTGTCCTTTCAAATCCTTATAGATAATTCCATTTCTGCATTAGGATCAAGACTGGGAATTTGGATGAGAAGGAGAGGGAGGAACAGGAGAAGGAAAAGGCGGGGAGGAAGGGATGGAGGCTAGAGACTAGCAGAAGCTTATCAAGGCTTATGAGTGTGCTGGTTTGGGGCTGTCTTGGGTAGAGGGGCAGTGACAATGCAGGAAGAAGTCGGGGTGTAAGCAGGAAGCCTGCAGGGCATTGCTCAGCCCATATGGGACCTTGCTGAGAAGGCAAGTGGGGGTAACGCCGGGCAATTGCAGCTCCTCTGCCTCCCAGAGATGAGAAGGCTCAAACTGCCCTGGAGCCAGCTTTCGGAGATGCTACTTCCTGCACAGAAGTCAGTGTAACCCTAGGCATCTGCTATGTTCTTCTATGTATGTGCCTCCCTCAAATTTATAAGTGTCATATGTTGATACTTAAGCCCCAGTGTGATGGTATCAATAGGCAAGGTCTTTGAGAGGCAATGAGGTCATGAGGGTCCCACCCTCATGAATGGATGAGTGCATTTATAAAAGAGGCCTGACAGAGTTTGTTCATCCATTTCCCTTGCCACTTCTGCCACATAAAGACACAGCAAGAAGGCACCATTTCTCAGGACTGAATCTACTGGTGTGTTGATCTTGGACTTCTCAGCCTCCAGAACTATGAGCAATACATTTCTGTTGTGTATGTGTGAATGACCCAGTGTAAGGCATTTTATTATAGCAGCAGGAAGGGACTAAGACTCTGCCATATTCGTGGGGGAAGAGAAAGGCATGGTGGCAGAGGCCTGACAAGACATTCCTCTAGAAGGGCCCAGCCTCACATAGTGAATGAAGAGTGTCTGCCTTCACTGGGAAAGGAGTGAGGGGTATGGGCATTGGGAAAGGAACAGGATGAAGGGGAAATGGCAGGGAGGGAAAAGGTGGGGTCATACCACAATATGGTGGATGCTATTCGTAAAGTGGAAAATTCCATCCCCAAGCAACCCCAAGATAAGGTTATTTTTATATTTTATGATGGAAAAACTGTGACTTGGAGAAATTTAGTACAAGCAAGTTGGGGTAGGCTGAGCCTTCGAGAGTGGGAGATGAGCGGGCCCAGCACAGACAGGACTGGGGCAATCAGGGGCAGGGTGGGTGGAGTAGGACAGAGAGACAGTGGGGCTGGATGGGAAATTCTGGGAGGCTGGACTCATGTGTCCATGCATCCGTTATGCATCTGGAGGAACAGGCATGTAGGAAACAGGGAACAGCACTTTTCCTAGGGATCTTGCAGTCCAGGGAGAAAGGCAGATTGCACTCTGATAAACAGAATGTAGCATGTGAGTTAGCACTGGAGGGGGATGCACGAGTATGCACTGGGGGAATCCCGGGGGAAACTACTGATTAGTTTCCTGATGAGGGGTCAGGGCCAGGAAAGGTTTCACAGAGGAGGTGGCACTGCTCCTATTGAGAATGAAGAAATTGGTTCTCAGGGTGTTGATACAGGTCAATGATTTTCTAGGAGGAAGGAGTAACTGCCCTGTGATTCAATATATTATCACATATTCTCATAACAGCCAAGTCTTTATCCTTCCCACTTCACAGGGAAGTATTGAGGTTTAAATGATGTAACGTGGTTTGTGTCTCCCACTGGGAGGACTCCGTTTGAATGGGCCCTCTTGCAGGGGCATTGGTGCCCTCTAAGGGACTGTGGCAAACAAGAAAAGCATCAGCACCTTGGACAGGGCCCAGGGGCTGGGGAAGGTCCAAGTCTCAGGTAAGATGTTGGAATCCAGGGCGATAGTCAGTGAAGCTCCTTTCCAAAACCCAGGGCCCCTGGAGTACACCATTATTTGTAAGATGATATAATTTGAGGTGCAAATGAACTTGAGCTGACAGACCACTGGGCTGATCCGTGACTGCTGTATTTGGAGACAGGTCTATAGCACAGGGGATTAATGTGCTACTATGTATGTGTGTGGGGTTGGGGGACTGCATTTTGTCCCTGTGCTCCCAAAGTTGTATTACCTTTGAGGGGCTGGGACAAGCTTAAGAGACCCTGTAACATGCAAATATATTAGCTAAGAGGAGATGTAGCACAGGTCAGCATGTTTTGATGGAGGGTTGATGAAAGGTCTGGATAAAGGGCCACTGTCCAGGGGGAGTGGGCTGGGGGGTGTTCCAGAGTAAGGGGCCCCATGGCTTCCAAGGAACAGCAAGAAGGGGCCAAGAGTGGGTGAGGGTGGAGGGCTCACTGAAGACAGACATGATAATGTTGCTTCCATGATCTGTGCCAGAGGTCAGGGTGGAATGGAAATCTTGGTCAATGAATTCTCCATTCCTGAAAAATTTATAAATGAGAAAGGTCACACAAAGACACATACATCCGAGGAGACCCCAGGAGAGAGGAATGAATGCACAGCTACGTACATATCACTAACTGCACAGGAATGAATGAAAGGCCTGTTTGCACTGTTATCTGCACATGTGCTGTTGACCAGACATCACAAGGTGGCATCTGAAGCTTGAGAATGATGATGATGGTGAGGATGATGAGGATGCTGGTTTTCAGCTTGCTGAGTCTTCTGTACTCTCATTTAATACCTCCCAAAATCATGTTAAGTAGAAAATATTCTTTCCATTTCTCAAGTGAGAAAACAGAAGCGCAGTGTAGATTAAACAACTTACCCCAGGTCATACTGTAAAGTAGGACCAGAGCTACTGCTTGAAGACCCCAGGTCTTCCAATTTCAGGTCAAGAGCTACTTTTACTGTACCTCAGAAAGAGCCAAGAATCTCAACAACTCCTGCTTCTATGGCCCAGAACCGCTTCTGCAGGTCATGTGGAGAGTCTGCCAATGCATTTGGGAGGGTTCCTCTAAAGGCACAGACATTGGAGAAGGACACACCTGGGTTTGAATTTTGGCCCCTCCTCTCAACACTGTGTGATCTTGAGTAAACTAGTCAGCTTCTCTGAGCCTATATTTCATCAGCTGCAAAATGGGGATAGCAAAATTGATACTGCAAATTGTATAGAATAAAAGAGGAAATGACATATGAATGAGAGTGCATAGAGTTACAGAGAATTCTATTTACTCTAAATGTCCAGAATATGCCCCATTCCAGTGGGAAGAGATTGACCTGGCAGTGGAGTGTCCTTTGGAGGAACGCCACTGGAGGGGAAGTGGCAAGGGGAATTTGGTAGGGCTTTCCTGACGTGGGAGCCCGACCTCTTTCTGACCCAGGGGACCTCAACCCTGGAGATGCAAAAGAGGGCCTTATGGAGACATCCCATCTGGGCCGAGGCAAACTCCCACAGGCAGCAGCCAGGGCCTTCAGGAGGCAGTCTGATGAGGTTTTGTGCCTAGAACCCCAGGGTGGGAGAAGAGCCCCTCCCCGCCCTCCAGGTTCTACTTGGGGCTCTGCCTGCAGTTCCCTGTTGTCAGCAGGCAAGACATGGGGCAGCCGTGTGGGCACCGGTGCGTGCGAGGTGATTGCCCCTTTAATGTTTAATGTGCTGAAAAACCATTAGACCCCGAAATGGACAAGTTCTCAGTTGGTAACTTTAATTATTGTTAAGACTCGGTCACGCCTGCTTATTAGCAATTATGCATGGCGTCTCCCAGGGTGCTCTGGGCCGTCTTCCCCTTCTTCCTTCTCCTGGGGACGGCAGGTTTACAGACCACTGCCTTCAGGAGGCTGGAACGGCAGTGCCAAGCACACAGGTGGTTCCCATCACTTCCCTCTGTAGCTTGGGTTTGCTTAGGGCCAAAGAGGACCATCAGCATCTTCTGAGAGGAGAGGAGAGAGAAAGACCTTCCCACGCAAATTAGGAGGGTCAGAGGGATCATTGGATAGCACGATGCCCTTCACAAAGTATTTTGCTTCCATTATGTCATTCCTTCTATCACCCCATTTTTTAAAGACATTCTTGCCCTGTTGCCCAAGCTGGAGTGCAGTGGTATGATCTCAGCTCACTGCAACCTCTGCCCCCCAGGTTTGAGCAATTTTCCTGCTTCAGCCTCCTGAATAGCTGGGATTACAGGTGCCTGCCACCATGCCTAGCACATTTTTATATTTTTAGTAGAGATTAGGTGTTTCACTATGTTGCCAGGCTGATCTCAAACTCTTGAGCTCAAGTGATCCACCCACCTTGGCCTCCCAAAGTGCTGGGATTACAGGCATGATCCATTATACCTAGCCAACACCACCTCAATTTTATAGATAAGGAAACCGAGCCTTAGAAGCTTAAGTCATAGCAGTCACCTCTTAGAGGGGCTGCCTGGCCTACACCCTGTTCTTGCACAACTGGCCACCAAAGCCTTGGGTCTACCTACCATGAAAATCCTATGTGATTTCAAATCCTCGCCTGCCCTCGCTCTATTTTCGTAGCTCCCTGGACCAGGGATGGAGCTGGCCAGAGCTGGCCACTCAGAGGCTCTTTCCTGGAAATAGGGAGTTGGGACACTGTGAATTGGATGGTAGACCTGTGAAAGGATGTAGAAAAAGGAACACATCTGAGATCAATGCACAGAGGAAGAAAAAGAGAGGTTAGGGAATGGGGAAGGGTGGAGAGAAAGAGACAGAGAGAATGTGAAGGCCCAGAAAGACACAGAAAGCAGCCTTGGATCCCAACTCTCCACTCCCTTGTAAGGGCTGGCTGTACTCCCTACTCTCAGGTTCCAAGAGATACTCCCTTATCCTTCTGATAACCCCCACCCCCCACTCTTGCTTGAGATACTTTCCTATCCCAAGTCCCTTAGTAGAGCTCAGACCTAACGATGCTGAGGCCAGCCCTGGGGGTCAGCCGGAGATTAGTGGGCTCTGGTGTCCCCTCAGACTTCAGGGACCAGCTGGGCCCCAGGAGAACAGTGGGTGCAGATCTAGGATTGCAGTCTGAAAACAGCAGAATGGAGGCAGCCCCTCCCCACAGACCACCAGCAATGTCTGCATTCTGCAGAATCTTCCTGAAGGACCACCTGTCTCCTACCACCGCTCGCCCAATCCCTGACACCCTAACACTGGGTTGTGTGCAGGTGAACTGCAGAGAAATGCCGTGTGCTGGCAGCCTGTCTCTCTCTGGACCTGATTTTTAAGGAGGGGAGGGGAAGAAAAAAAGCAGAAAGAAAAAAGTGAACATGAGTAATGGGCCTGGAATGAGGCATGCAAGATAACATTGAATAATAACACGTCAAAAACTACAAGATGTATTTTTTTTATTTCCCGGTGGAGTTTCCATTGCGCTAATCCATCACTGTAGAGCAGGCAAGATTATGTGTCCCCAAAAAAAACTCTGGGAGATAAATGTGAGTAAATTAGGGTTTATTATATTATTTGGGGTGATATAATTTCCAAGCGGGCCCTTATTAAATTACTTCCTCTGGTGCTGACACCTCCTGCCTCACGGTCTCTGCACCTCCGCTCCACTTTTCCTGTCTGAAGCTGCTTTGTATTTTAATGTCTCTCATCGTTTTTTGGTGGGGGTGGGTTGCCAGGGGGAGAGAGCTGGGAGGAAGTGCTGAGTCACTGTTGTCAGGCTGAGTTTCTTCCTTGCCAGGTTCTCTATGGTCACAGAGCCACGGGCTCACACATCCATGCTGGCAAAACATGGAGATACCCAGTCTGTACCCTCATAGATGGGGAAACTGAGACTAAAGGGAGAAATGCGGCTTAAGTCATGCAACTGGGTAGAGACAGAGTCAAGACTGGTACCCACGTGCTAACTTCCAGGCCAGTGCTCAGTCTCTGTGTGGGATCTTGTTTTGTCCGTCAGCCTTGGCTTCAGAGCACTTCAAGTCTAACAGCAGAGGCCCATGTAATTTTGGGGTCTTAGTCATCTATGAAATATGCACAGTGACCCAAAGAAAGATATGAGAGAAGACCTCATATAGTCTAGGTTTGGCTCGATCAGAAAAGGCTGTACAACTCCAGGCAAGGGACTTGACCTGTCTGAGCCTTTATAGTAGGTACACCACATTTACAGTAAAAGGGCTTGGAGCAGATGAGCAATTTGCAGACTATGCTTTTAGCAGTGGAACCTCTTAAAAATGAAATTTTATGAAATGAACTATAACATATACAATATTTAAATAAGGAGTTACTCTGATTGAAGAAGGGGACTGTGGGGTGGCGAGGGGGCACTGATCCATCCCAACCCTCAGGATTCCTTCTTGCTTCTTACCCAGTTTGAAGCTACAGGCCCCAGTTTCAGCATCTGACCCTGATTTCACTGTGCAATGCTCTCCTTGCTTCCTCACTGAGACTGTGCAGTTTCTGGAGATGAGCTACCAGCATATCCTCCAGCCCTGACAGTCTCGGCAAATGCCATGTGACGCATCCACACAGCCCTGTTCTCTTGATCTCAGGAAGTGCAATCCAATTGAGCTGAACAATGGTTAAGGACATAGTTTTGCCATTTATTAGCCGAGTGACCTTGGGCCAGTTATTATTACTATTATTATTTTAGATAGAATCTCATTCTGTCTCCCAGGCTGGTGTGCAGTGCTGCAATCTTGGCTCACTGCAACCTCTGCTGGATTTAAGGGATTCTCCTGCCTCAGCCTCCTAGAAGCTGGAATTACAGGTGCCTGTTACCATGCCCAGCTAAGTTTTGTATTTTTAGTAGAGATGGAGTTTCACCATGCTGGCTGGGCTAATCTTGAACTACTGACCTCATGTGATCCACCTGCCTCAGTCTCCCAAAGTGCTGGGATTATAGGCATGAGCCACCATTCCTGGCCAAGTTATTATTAATCTCCCTGACTGTCTTATTTTTAAAGTGGGATAATCACAACTTTGACTTCATAAAATAGGTTTAAATGAGAAAATACATGTGAACAGGTAGCATGGTACCTCACATGCTGTAAGTTGTAGTTATTATCTTCATGAATTCTACCACATAGTTATTTTTTGGTGAGGCTCATATGAGATAAAGGCTTTTCAGTACACAATAGATGCTTAACATATTACTTTTTTATTGTTGCACAACTTACTATAAATTTACCAGTTTAAAACAATGCATACAAATTCATAGACACAGAAAGTAGAATGGTGGTTGCCAGGGACCGAGGAGAAGGAGACATGAAGAGTCATTTACTGGGTACAGGGTTTCCATTTGTAAGACAAAAAGTGCTCTGGGGACAGATGGTGGTGATGGTTGCACAGCAGTGTGGACACTGAAGACTGTTGAACAGCGTATTTAAAAACGGTAAAGATGGTAAATTTTAGTTAGGTATATTTTACCACAGTGAAGAAAAAGAGGACAAAATGAAAACAGCATCAACAAAAAGTTACACGCCAATGTGTGATGTCCCAGTTCTGTAACTTAGAAGTGTGGTATGGCTGAGAGTATCCATGAGGCTGAACTCAAGATGTGGGGCTGAGTTCCCATCTGGAGGCTCTGGAAAATAATCCACTTCTAAGCTCATTTATGGTGTTAGAAGTCGTAGGACTGAAGTCTCCATTTCCTTGCTGGCTGTTGGCTGGTTGTCACTTTCAACTCCCAGAGGCCACTCTAGGTCCTGTCCACGCAACTCCCTCCACCTTCACGCCAGCAAGGCGTGTTGAATCCTTCTCAGGCCTCCTGTCTCTCTGGCTTCCCTTCTGTGGCCAGCAGAATAAGCTCTGCATTCATTCATTCATTCATTCATTCGTTCATTCATTCGTTCATTCATTCATTTATTGAGACAAAGTCTCACTCTGTCACCCAGGGTGGAATGCAGTGGTACAATCTTGGTTCACTGCAACCTCCACCTCCCAGCTTCAAGCAGTTCTTGTGCCTCAGCCTCCTGAGAAACTGAGATTACAGGCACGTGCCACCATGCCTGGCAAATTTTTGTAGTTTTAGTAGAGACAGGGTTTCACCATATTGGCTAGGCCGGTCTAGAACTCCTGACCTTAAGTGATCCACCCATCTTGGCCTCCCAAAGTGCTGAGATTACAGGTGTGAGCCACTGTGCTTGCCAAGCTTTGCTTTTAAGGGGTTCAGCGATTGGTCAGTCCCATCTGGACAATCCCTGTCTCTTAAGGTGAACTGATTTGGGAGGTTTTATCTGCAAAATTCCTTACTGCAGCTCTGAGGTTCGTGTTTGATGATATACCCAGGGGTTGAGGAATCTTGGGGACTGACCTGGGTGTGTGTGGGGTGGGTGTGCTGTGCGAGCGGGAGCAGAGCTGGTGGACGTGGGAGATGCTGGAGCTCCCCACTGAGGGAGGAGCTGCTGAAGGTGTGTAGGAATAGGAGTGGCCTCTTGGGGCAGTTTAGGAAGAGAGGGAATAGGAGCCCTTTGGACCAGAGTAGTCTGAGAAAAGCAGAAATATACTTCTCCTTTTGCCTGCAAAAGAGGAGCATAGTTCCCTTCTCCCTTCACTCCATTACTCTTCATCCATAGTAGGTATTATGGAGTGCCTACGACGAGCCAGGCCTTCACTGGATTCCGAGGACAGAGTGGGGAACAACATGGACGGGACCCATCTCTTCCTGCTGCTAAGAGTTTTCCTGAGGGGAGAGATGAAGCAGAGGAGCTTCCTACACAGAGGGGAATGCAGTGATAGGGGAGTCATTGGGTGCTATGGGAGGTGGGGAGGGTCCCGTCCCCAGGTCCTGGTTTCAAGTGGATAGAGCAGGAGCTCCTCATCCTCGTTCAGGGGGCTGGAAGGTGGAGGAGTGACAGAGGTCCTGTGAAGGGCTTCTGAGGGCTCTCACGCAGGCCCCTTCTCCCTTTCATGCAGGAGGAAGGCCGGGCTGGCGCTGGGAGGCACCCGAGATAGCCCAAAGATCACAATTCTGGGAGATGGGAGCAGGGGGTGGCAGAAGGAAGTACAAAACTGTGTGATCCTCAGAGTCTGGCCCCTGGTGAAGAGCTAAGTGTCTTTTTGCTGACAGCTGCAGCAAAAGGTACAATCATTAGAAGGTGGCATTTTGCATTAAAATTGTCCCCATCAGCCAGTGACATTTTCTTGTTCCTTCTGGTCAGGAGACCTTTCAGTGCCACAGATTCAAATGACTCAGATGTCAGAATTTCTTCCCCTCTGGGAAAGAAACCCGGTGTAGCCACCCTGGGGTGGATGTACGCATTAGCCAAGGTTAAAAAAGCAGGTGAACCGGTGAGCACAGCAAGGACCACAGGCTGTGTGTGAGAGCGTGGAAGGAAGCATCAGCGCACATCTGTGTTTTGTGAAGCTGAACCATTTGTGCCTATAAGGATGACAAGCCTGGAGTATCAGTCCCAGCAGGCATGTGCCCTGCCAGTGCACTCATTCTGTGGAAAGAAAGACACACTCAGAGGCTCACGTGTGAGTATGTGTGTCAAAGAGAGGAATGAGCAAGCGTGCACAAGAGTGTGTGCACATGCGAGTGCAGGCGGGTACCCACTAGCGTCCGGGCACATGTGAGCTGCCTAGCTCACAGCAGTGGTTAGGTGCTCCACCTGAAGGGCAGTGGCTATCTACCCCTGTCCTTCCCTACTTCCATATCCTTCCCTGTCTCAGTAAAGGGCACCACACACACCCAGTTGTCAAGAGAAACCCAGGAGTCCTCCTTCCTTTCTTTCATCTAAAGTTCAAATGTCTCCTCTCCAGATAGGCCTTCTCTGCCCACATCAATGAAAACAGCTCCCTGTCCTCTTTGTATTTCCCATCACTGCACAAGCTTCCTTTCCTGGACGCATTATCTCTATGGCGAATTATCTTGCTATGCGGGTGTGTGTGTGTTCATATCCTCCTGCCTCCTCCGGAATGCAGCTCCCTGAGAGCTGGGCTGTCTTTCCTGTTCACTTCTGTACACTCAGTACTAGCATGACTCGTTTCCTTGTGTTGCCCCAGGCTGACTTGGGGGAGTGGGCTAAGCATCCTTTGGTGCTAAGGATGCCATGACACAGAACAAATTGGCTTATGAGCAAGGGAGCTCCTTGTCACAGAAAGCGTTCAAATAGAGACAGAACGAACACTGTTACATCTCACATCTACAGTGCCATATTGTGGGACACAATGATCATCAAGACTGGTCCCATTTGGCCTCTCTGGCTTCACTGTTTTCTGATTGTGTCCTGTTCGTTCACGCCTCCCTGTCTGCTTGTGCTGTTATTATGCCTGGAAAGCCCTCCCTTTTCCCCTTGCTTGGAAACTCATTCTCACCTGTATTTGAAAAGTCATGCTCTATGAGGTCAGCTTCTACCCGTCAGACAGAACCAAGTCCTCCTTTGTCCTGCTCTTGGGTTTCTTTTGGTATGCTTGGCTGTAGCTCTCACCACTGTGGATATGTTTCCTTGTGTGTTCCTGGCAATAGGCCCAAACCTTCTATGGCCAAGGCCATTAGCTCAGCATCCCCAGGCCTAGCACGGGGCTGTTATGGTACCCAAGGGATGCTTGGCAGTTGTTTGCAGCAGAAGCACGATGCGAGTTTTGGCAGGCAGATAAGATATACAGCTCACCTGGTAGACTCTTCTGCCCCTGGCCCATGCCTCTCAGCTCCTCTGATTTTGCAATCACCTGTTGGTCCTTTCTGGTGACTCTGGGCTCAGCTTGAGAGCCTCTCAGGTGTCGTCTCAGAAAAGATGTTGAACAGGTTACTGTCCAGATCCCAGATGAGCCTGAGTCCCAGCTCAGGCTACTGACTGAGAGCCAGTGCCTGGTGAGGAGCCCCAAGCCCGAGTCCCCCTCACAGGGCCCAGATGGATTGTTCTGGGGAGACCCCCCACAAAGAGATAACATCTTCTGAGAGGCTGGGGCTGGCTGAGGATAAAAAGGGTGAGCCCTAAAGATCCTCACTCTTGGTCTACACCAGAGATACAGAGAACAGAAGCAGGAGCAAGTGGGGGAGGGTAAGGGAGGGGTGTTCTAGGGGTGAATCAGCCTGGGCTCGTCCATGCTGAGCGTTTAGGGGAACTTGGGCCACCTGAGGCAGAGTGCCAGTGTTGGGGCAGGCTGGGTTCATGGGGTGCATGTCTGCAGCAGACAGCACTGGAGGGACGCTATGGAACAGCGCCCTGAACCTGCAGTCGGGAGCCACGGGTTCCAGTCTGGCTCTACCACTTCCTAAGCGTATAGCCTTGGGCAAGAGTCTCAAATTCATTCCAGCCTCAGTTTTCTCATCTGCAAAAGAGGATCCTAGGAATTTAGCACTATGTTGTGCACTAATGATTTAATCTTCATGGTGTCTCTGTGAGGTAAGCAGTATTATATTTCCCAGATGAGGAAACTGAGGCTTAGGTCACCTAATCTGCACCGAGCCACACAATTGCCCAGTGCTGGGATTTGAACCTGAACCGTCTAGCTGTGAAGCCCAGTTTTCAGCCACTGCTCCACATTGCCTTGCAATGCCTGTGGGGCCTCACTCCCAGGGTTGCTGTGACCAGCTGAAGAGATGATAGCTGATTACGGCTGAGGGGCCCAGCCTAGTTCAAGTGCAGGACCCCTACTGTGTGGCCTTGGGCTGGGGACACCCACTTCTCCCTGGCACTGCTCCCCTCCTCCTCCCAGCTCATGCTGGGCCACCCCTGGGGGCAGGTGCAGGCTGGTGCCCTCTCTGCCTGCTTCTGCTGCTGCTAAACTTTACACTGGGCTCTGTCATTAGCCCGACAACAAGCTCCCTGTTTGACTAGCCCTGTCCAAATTTGCTCGGTACGAGCAGGAGCCCATGGTAAGTAAACGGTTTTCTGTTGATATTTGAGCACTAATGAAGAGGCAGCGAGCGGGGCCCATTAATAACTGAGGAGATGATTGTGTTTGCAGAAGGCCCGTATACAGCGTGTCAGCCTGCCAGGCAGGGCCCGCCTCCTTATTGATTTCCCAATAAGCCGAAGCGGAGCTCTTGTTCTCATCCCAGGCGGGAGGCGTCTCTGTGCAGCCCCTGGGTTGGATCTCCTTTCCCTGGGTGCTGGAACCCTGGAGAGGCACTCAGCCTAGGTTTCAGGTAAGGGTAGGGTTTTCATTCATTCATTCATTCATTCATTCATTCATTCATTCATTCATTCAACATGCATGGATTGAGTATCTTTTATGTTTGGCCACTTTACCAACAGCCAAGTCCCTATCCTTACCTAGAAGCACAGCCTGCCTTTGACCTCAGTGGGGGGCTTGGTCCCTGTTACCTCTGGGCAGACACGTGGGCAAAAGCTGAGTCCTTGTCTGCTTGGACTTCGGATCACGCACCAGGTGGTACCTGTCGTCATATGTTGCCCATCAGGGTCCCCTGCAATCATTTTGAACTGACCAACTGCCTGGCCTGTGACAGGAGATGGCCCTCTGAATGGCCCTACGGGATGGCATCTTCTTCCTCATGTTGTCCCTTAACCCTGAGATCCAACAGGCTCGGCTTGGGAATTTCTGGCTTTAGGTTGGGAAAAGGGCTGCCGGGCAGAGCGGAGGCCCACTTGTCCTCCCTGTTGGGAAACTTCCAGGTCCTGAGCCATGCAGGGAGATGCCACAGCAGGTCCAGGTCCAGGGCTCCAGGAGGGCTGCCAGGACCCCCAACCTGAGCCTGGTTGGGTGGGTAATTTCTGGTCTGTCTTGTGGAGGACGTCAGGATGATCAAGGCCAATATCCTAGCTGATGAGCTGGTAGTCTGATAGAGGAGGCTGAACTGTAAGCAAATGATTGGAGAAAAAAATATGTTGAGAGGCATGAATCCAGGGATGTGGGAGCAGAGAGGGTGGAAGAAGGCAGGAAAGACTTCCCAGAGGAGGGGACATTTGAGCAGGTCCTTTAAGGCTGGCTGGAGGCTTATAGAAGCCACAGTGACTGCTCCCACTGGTGGAGGAGGAACAGGATAGTCTGCCATTGGCTGCAGTCTTGCAGCAAAGAGACCTAGACTTGTGTCTCCTGGCCAGGGTAGGTTTGTTGGGTAGGTTTTTTAACCCTGAGATCCAACAGGCTCAGCTTGGGAATTTCCAGCTTTAGATTGAGAGAAGGGCTGCTGGGCAGAGCGGAGGCCCACTTGTCCTCCCCATTGGGAAACTTCCAGGTCCTGAGCTCTGCAGGGAGATGCCACAGCAGGTCCAGGTCCAGGGCTCTTTCCTGTCTTCTACCACCCTCTTTGCTCCCATAGCCCTGGATTCATGCCTCTCAATATACGATTTTTTTTTCTCCAATCATTTGCTTACAAGTCAGCCTCCTATATCAGCCTACGAACTCATCAGATAGGATATTGGCCTTGATCGTCCTGGTGTCCTCTGCAAGGAGACTTGTGTCTCCCGGCCAGGGTAGGTTTTTTCCTGAGAAAGCCCTCTCAGGAAGGTCCTTGAGTTGGGATTGGGGTCTCCGGATTGAGGCTGGGGTGAGATACTCCTGGAAACAAATCCTCCTGGATTGGGTGTTAGTGTTCACATCTCTTCATCTCTTCCCCCATTAGAGAACACATGGAAAAGATGAAGGAAGGTGTGGGGTAGAAGTCAGGAGACTCAGACGCTCATCCTAGTCCTGCCATTAACTGGGAGAGTGACTCCCTTCTCAGAGCCTCTGTTTCCTTGTCTGTAGAATGGAGCTGATAATACCTACCTCAAGGCATTCTGGGGAGAACCGACTGGAGTAATAAGTGACAAAAGCCATGCTGCTCCAAGAAGCTGTCAGTGCACTGAGAAATGCAACCTGAGCATCTGTATTTAACTTTGGTCCCTAAATAGAGACACATGCATTCCACACACTCTGTACCAATCCCCCCTCGCTACAGCCTTGGGCTCAGGGTGCATCGCTAGATAACAGAAGGGACTGTACTGCTGGAGCCCAGGGCCAGAATATAATGCTGGGGTCCAAGGAAGTGAGTGAGGAGGACTGAGGCAGATGCTGAGCTAGTCCTAAGGAAGCCTGGCTTGCATGGTGTCCTCTTATGGGACACAGAGGCAAGGCTGCTGGCTCGAGTATCCTCTACCAGAGGGCCCCTAGTGCTTGGGATCAAGGGGGCAATCCAGAGCCTCCTTGGGGACCTAAAAGAATTTCAAGAATAAGTGTCTACACTGGGTCTGCTCCCTTAGCCTTTTCTTCTAGCCCGGAAACTACCCACTATTTTTCTTACCCATTTTCAAGTTCCAGGAAGTCCAGCCAAGGGCTGTAGAGAGGCAGGCCTTCTGCTGGGCTGAAATCTCCAGATCAATGGGCATCTCTTTAGCCTATTTATTCTAAGGCAGAAGATGGGGTCCTGGCAGTAGAGACCTCCTTTCTACCATCCTCATGGCTACACTGCTTTGCATGCACTACTTACTATTTGTCACTGAGAGATGAAAAACACCAACCCCAGTGCCACCACCAATTCCTATCCCCCAGGCCCAGGACAGTAAGGAAGTTTGAAATGGAAGGCTGCTCAATTATGCATCTGGACCCCTTTCCCAGGATGGGGACCTATCTCTCTCCTGGGAATCTGGTCTATACCCAGCAGAAGAACATCTTTGGTAAGAGGGAGAAAGTGACATTCAGTTACACTCGTGGTTCCCAACCCTGATTGTACTTCAGAATCACCTGGAGATTGCAGGAGATGTCCGGACCCCACTCCAGACCAACTGAATCAGTATCTGTGGGGTGGAGCCCAGGCATCTTTATTCTAAAATGTGGCCCGCAGCTGGGCATGATGGCTCATGTCTGTAATTCCAGCACTTTAGGAGGCCAAGGTGGGAGGATCACTTGAGCCTACGAGTTCAAGACCAGCCTGGGCAACATAGTGGGACTCCACTTCTACAAAAAATCAAAGATCAGTCAGGCGTGGTGGTGCATGCCTGTAATCCCAGCTACTCAGCAGGCTGAGTTGGGAGGATTGCTTGAGTCTGGGGGGTAGAGGCTTCAGTGAGTTACAATTGTGCCACTGCGCTTCAGCCTGGGTGACAGAGTGAGACTCTGTCTCAAAAAAAAAAAAAAAAAAAAAAAAAAAAAAAAATGCCTAGATGGTT
Organism: Macaca thibetana thibetana; assembly: GCF_024542745.1. NCBI lineage: Eukaryota > Metazoa > Chordata > Mammalia > Primates > Cercopithecidae > Macaca > Macaca thibetana. The sequence continues at coordinate 108,339,876 of NC_065591.1, read as the reverse complement.
TTGATGCATAGTGAGGGCAGAGAACTTCTGAGTTGGAGAAGGTTTATCTTTTGGGTATTGTCTCTCCCGTCCTGCGGGTAGGACTTGCAGGATCTGAAGTCCCCTTTGATTTCCATCAAGGGGAAAATGGGATGAAACCTACTGCCTGAGTGCCTGAGACAGAGGTCAGGAGGAAGAAGCACCTGGACCCCGGGAGGGAAGAAGAGAGGACCCAAGATCTAAGAGGGGATGAGGGAGCAGAAGGATGAACCCCCAGATATCAGTCGAGGGGACTTGGTAGGGAGAGAGGTAGAGAGCTGCTTTGTACTCTCTTCTGGTCTGTGTGCGTGCTTGACTGTGATGAGAAGATTTATTTCTGAGAATGGGCCGACCTTCTTGTGCTTCCAGCTGCTAAGAGCACAGTTAGGGGTACATTTGGGGAGTTACCCTTTGGAATTTTGGATCTAACATCCAGGGCCCTGCTGCACTGCAGATGAACACAATTTATGCTGAGATTCTGTTCTCACACTGTCTAATTGCTGGACTCAGGGTACAGAGATGGAGGGAGAGTCAGTATAAGTTATGGAATGCCACCAGAAATCCCTAGGGACGTGGGGACAACCACACTGAGATGGGAGTTGTAATTTGAGAAAGAATTTCCACGTGAAGAGCCAGACTCCTAGGGCACTCAGAGCACTGAAAAAAAGGACTAACAAATTCCTGTGTGAAATTATCAGCTGAAAATTAAAAAAAAAACATATAGCCTTAATGGACAAATGGACATCTAATTCCTGAAGAAGTTCATCTTTTTTTTTTTTTTTTTTTTTCTTTTTAAAGGTTGGAGGAAGTCAGGGCAGAAATGCAGGAACTCATTCCTGGCTTTTGCCCTGCACCATGATCTGAGGCCGGACCTCCTGGGGTCCTGGCTGCTGATGTGGAACTGGATTTTGAGGGTCAAGTCAGCTCTGGAATCACTGGTACTAACTGCCAGTTAGTGAGAACCACTAGTTCTTCCAGAGACTGGAGGAGGGTACTAGGAGCATGCTGCTGAGAATGAAAGAAAAATGGTTTGAGTCATAGAATCTGCATAGAAATGACACAGGGTGGCCAAGCTTATGTGTAGGGAGATGCCGCTGTTCAGGGCACACAAAGAGTAACTAATATGCCTCCTCACAGGAGCTGTTGGTGGACCCAGAGGCATGTAGACTCACGTGTTTGCGCAGTGCTGGTCCCCTGCCCAGAATGAACACATGGCCATGTGGGAGGAATGGCTTTCTCCTCCCTCAGCTTTTTACCGTGGCCCATTATAGAGGAACTCCAGCCCTTTTGGAAACAGTGATCAGAGCTGCTTCTGCTTATCCCTCCATGCTGTCAATTGCTCTCTCTCTCCAAGTGGGTAATGTGATAAGAAGGGGGGCCTGCACAGGGGTGGCACAGGCACCCTTCCTTGCTCTGCTGTCAGGGCTGCCCTGCCTTCAGGGAGCCTGCATTCTACCCATCCTCACTGGAGCAAGGTCTACCCCTGCACAGAAAAGACGTGCAGTTCTGAGTGCAACCGAGAGTATCAAAAGCCCAGCTGTGGATGGGGACCCAAGCTATGCTTGCCAATCCAGCCTTCTGGGTAACAAAGTTGATGATGGCTCCTGTTCCCATGAAAGGGACTGATATTTCATCCAAGCAGCAAAGAATGGCCCACTTGGGTTAGTGGAGAGAAAGCATTGAAGGAAAGGAAGGTGGCATGAGTGAAGCGGTGGAGGGGCCCAGAGAAGAGTACTAGCAAACAAGGCAGAAGGAGAGGCAGGAGGCTGGCCACCATGGGCCTTGGGTGCCATGCTGAGAAGTTCAAGCTCATTGGACAGAAATACGAGAGCCATGAAAGTTTGTTTATGACAAAAATCAGAATCTAAGATTCTGACAACCTGGCCACTGACTAGAAGGAAGGAGTAGGAGAGGTCATGGGGGCTGAAGGGTCATGGGGAAGTCGGTTTCAAGTGTGGTGGCCTGAAAGCTGCAGATGGCATTCTGAGAAGCTCGGGGGTGAGAAGGAGGAGGGTGGGGAAACGACAATGACCTTGGTGGCAGACATTTGGGGACTGAGCTGGTGTAGGACAGCTAGAGAGGGGGGTCCAGCAGAAGCCTTAGGAGGGAGGTTGGAGCCCTCTCATGAGGTGGAGAAGCCTGGGGTTTAGATAGGAGAGCCATCATCATTACGTGAGAATGGAGCTGTGGAGGGAGAGACGGCATGGTGGGAGAGGGCATCTGGAGATACGGTGATGAGAACACACTCACATGGGGCTCAAAGACAGAAAGAGGTGGTGAAAGGGGCAGACAGGGACGGCCAGAGGGGCAGGAAGCAGGAAAGCAGCCATGGAATACTGCCCAGATCAAGGCCTGGGAGGGCTCCAGACTCTGAGTTGAACTTAAGAAGAAGAATGCTGTTCAAAGTGAGAAATGCCACTCAGAAGTCAGAGAGGATGGGGTCTCAGATGGCTCTTAGAAATGGTCACTGGGGGGGTCATTGGTGTCCTCAGCTGTATCAATAGTCAGACTGCAGGGGCTTGAGGGACCAACAGGTGGGGAGGAAATAAATGGGCCAGGTCAGACCCCACTTGGAAGCTGGGAAGGGAAGGGGAGAGGGAACCAGAGCTCAGAAGTTCAAGGGAGAAGCAAATGTGTGTGTAGAAGAGTCTGGGAATGGAAGGATGTGTAGGTCATGGTTTCCTCACTGGACTCCCTCCTGGGAACTGGATGTTTCCCTTCCTCCTGGCAGGGGTTGAGACAGCAGCCACCTTACCAGGGCTCGATGGCTGGCCAGGCTGCTGATTGCACAGTGAGTGTGGGGATGATGCGATTCACCAGGAAGTGATTGGGCCTGCTCCAAGCCTGCTTCTCTTTATGCCCATGGCTGGTGGCTTCATTCTGAGCTCCTGGGAGGGGACCGGGTTCATTCCCTCCTATCTACGTACCTCTGTCCTTGCTACCTGGCCCACAGAGAGGCAGTAGTCCTAGCTCCTCACCTGCTGCTGCTGCTGCAGACACCACCTATGGCTCTGAGAGTGCTCAGGAAACCTGGTGGGGCCATGGTGGGTTTGAAAGGCACACAGCAATGCTCCTAATTAGAAGTACTCCAACTCACTCCCACGTATACTAGGACATTCCCACGTCCTCAAAATCATCCTTATACAAACTAGACTCCCCTGTTTCCCACTGATTAAGGTTCAAGCTCCTTAGCACAGCCAATGAGGGCCGGCACCATGTTAGCCCTGCAAATTTTTTTTCAGCCAGACTTGGATTTCTTATGTCCCTTGTGTCCCCAACTCTCCAGTCCTGCCAAATGTTTCCTGGTCCTTTGAACATCTTGCTATGCTTTTTCAGATGCTGAGCCCAGTGCCTGGGATCACCTTCTCCCTCTTGTCTCACAGATAACTCCTGCCGGTTGTTGAAGACTGATACGGTTTGACTGTGTCCCCATCCAAATCTCATCTTGAATTGCTCCCATAATTCCCACATGTTGTGTGGGGGACCCAGTGGGAGATAATTGAATCATGGGGGCAGTTTCCCCCATACTGTTCTCATGGTGGTGAATAGGTCTCACGAGACCTGATGGTTCTATAAGGGGAAACCCCTTTCACTTGGCTTGCTTTCTCTTGTTTGCCACCATGTAAGACATGCCTTTTGGCTTCCACCATGATTGTGAGGCCTCCCCAGCCACGTGGAACTGTGAGTCCATTAAACCTTTTTTTCTTTATAAATTACCCAGTCTCAGGTATGTCTTTATCAGCAATGTAAGAACAGACTCATACAAAGACCCAGCTCATAGGCCACCTCCTCTGGAGAGCTTTCCTGTTGCCCCCCTTTCCTTTGGAGATCCTATCATGGACGCTGTTGATAGTTTACCAAGTTCCAATTTCTTTTTTCTTTTTCTTTTTTTTGTAGAGGTGGGGTCTCACTATGTTGCCCAAATTGGTCTGGAACTCCAGGCTCAAGCAATCCTCCCACCTTGGCCTCCCAAAGTATTGGGATTACAGACATGAGCCACTATGCCCAGCCCTCATTTCTACTTCTAAAAATTCACAACAAACCCTGATTTGGTGTGGGTGCTCTCCACTCTCCCACACAGCCAGTGGCTTTAGGGGAACGTAGACTCCCCACGACTCCTGAGCTTCAGAGGTGAGTCTGATTGGTCCAAAATAAACCCAGTCCCCTTGCCAGTGACTGGTTCAGGAAGTGGGAATGTATCCTATATTTGGGCCAATAAGATGCACAAAATGTAGACTAGGGAGCTTTATGAAAAAAATCTTATTGCGTCTAGAAGAGAGCTATGGGAAGAAAAAAAAATCAACCTCCTTCTTTTAGGCTGTACCCTGTTAGGTCTGGAAGGCATGCCTCGCCAAACTGAAGGTGAAGCCAAAATCTGGAGGAAGGATCGAGGAAAGACAGAGGCCAGGTGTGGTGGCTCACACCTGTAATCCCAGCACTGTGGGAGGCCACAGCAGGTGGATCACGAGGTCAGGAGTTCCAAGCCAGCCTGGCCAACATGGTGAAACCCCATACCTACTAAAGATACAAAAACTTAGCAGTGCATGGTGGCATGGGCCTGTAATCCCAGCTACTCGGGAGGCTGAGGCAGGAGAATTGCTTGAACTCGGGAGGCGGAGGTTGCAGTGAGCTGAGATCGCGCCATTGCACTTCAGCCTGGGTGACAGGGCGAGACTTCATCTCAAAAAAAAAAAGAAAAAAAAAACTAGGAAGGACTGGGGTTTCCATTCACACTGTCAAGCCCATGAATCAGTTACTCCTGCATCCTGTCTGACCCCTGGACTTCCTATTACATTAAATAACACATTTTCCTTATTATTTAAGTCAGTTTTGTTTTTTGTTGCTTGCAACCAAAAGCTTGCTAACTGATACAGTTCCAATAGTAGTTTTTTTCATTTTTTTTTCTTTCTTTTTTTTTTGAGATGGAGTTTCACTCTTGTTGCCCAGGCTGGAGTGCAATGGCATGATCTTGGCTCACCACGACCTCTGCCTCCCAGGTTCAAGCGATTCTCCTGCCTCAGCCTCCTGAGTAGCTGGGATTACAGGCACACGCCACTGCACCTGGCTAATTTTTGTATTTTTAGTAGAGATGGGGTTTCTCCATGTTGGTCAGGCTGGTCTTGAACTCCCGACCTCAGGTGATCTGCCTGCCTTGGCCTCCCAAAGTACTGAGATTACAGGTGTGAGCCACCATGCCCGGCCGCCAGTAGTAGTTTTTACATGCTCAGTGAGATCATGTCATATTCCAGACTGGGAGATTCTCACTGGGTCACATCATGTCTCTGTCCCTGGATCTTGGAATGCAGGTCAAATGTGAATTGAATAAGTGAGTGGATGGGCTCAGGCATTAGGGCGTTCTGCCCTGAGTCCGCGGTAGCACCAGTTCCCTCCCTCTTCAAGAAGTTTCAAATCCTTCACCAGCATTCTGTCCTTGCTCCCTTCTTGGTATGGCTGGCCTGAGATAGAGAAAAAACAGGCTTCAGGGGCTTTCTTGATGCCATGCTGTGGGCAGGCATCAGAGCTGGGGGCACAGGTTGGGATTTTTGGGTCCTGGACTGACACTTAGAATGTGCCAGGAACTGTGCTAAGGAGGTAGAGATAAATGGCATACAGTCCCCGCTTCACAGATTCAGTCTCCAGTCAAACAAGTCAGTAAGAAAACACAGGCAGAAGCGCGATACAGTTGCAACTGGTGTGAACCACTGTTCAAACCTGCAGCATAAGCGCAACCACATTCTGAAATGTGGTTGCCTGCAACACCACCTTCCTGATTAGCAGCTAGCCTGGGATCTCCCTCTTGAGGCTCCCTCCTCCAGGCCTCTTGAACTCTTCATTGACCCTGGTAGCATACTTGGTCCAAATGGGGTTGCCTTCTTCCAAAGCCAAGTGCAGAGATAGCAGCAGCCTAATGGCCCAGCATGACTGGGACTTGCTGCAGTGCTCTGTACAGCCCATGGGCTCCAGTTCTCAGACCCTAAGACCTCTGTCAGACCACAGTGGGGTGCCAGGGGCTTCAAACCTTCAGTACTCATGGATCTCACTCATACCCTCAGGGGTTATTTCCAAAGTACAAACTCCATCCAGTGGTCTCTGGGCGTGGAGGATCTTCTGCGCCACACACATGGTTTGCCCAAACCAGTACCCTCCCATGAACTTCTATGGCCCTCTTTCGGGCCCAGATCACTCACCTGGACATCCTTTTTCCTTAAGATAACTGAGGGTCCTGAATTTTACAGGACATTCGTTCAGCAACAGATCTCCCTGACCTCAAGTCTTAGAGAGCTCAGGAAGTTAGGCCATTCATCTCTTTCCTCCCAAAAGTCTCTGGGCATTTTATGTAAATTGGGCTTCTGCTCCAGCCATAAAAAGGTAAGGTAAATATTGTTAAACTACTTAAAACAAAAAACAAAAAACAAAAACAACAATAGAATACTCAAAGCACAGATTTTGTTACATCTTGATCCTTTCAACCATGAATGCTTTCTAGCCTCATCTTTGCCTATGTAAGAGGGTTCGTCAGTTGACACTTGGCAGGACAAAGAAGATCAGCTTCACAAGGCAAGAGCCTATATAAGTGACCACTTATTATACGGAAGCGAGAGGTGAATTGTTTCCAAGATGGGCATGTAGAGTAAGGGGAAGGCAAAGGAGAAAGGCGTCAGAAAAGTGAGGCTGTAACAAGAACCCCCCATCCCCCGACATTTTATTATGAAAATTCTTAAGCATACAGAGAAGTTGAAAGAATTTTTCAGTGAATACTCAACCCACTGCTTAGGTTCTACTATTATCATTGTATGACACTTAATTCATCAAAACTATCCCCATCTGTCAATTAGCTTTACTGATTAACGGCTTTACTGCTAATTTTATTCATACCATAAAATTCACCCATTGTAAGTATACAGTTCAATGATTTTTAGTAAGTTTATACCTTTATGCAACTATCACCACAATCGAGTTGTAGAATACTTATTAATACTTCCATCACTCCCAAAGACTCCCTTCACGCCCGTATGCTGTCAATTACTACTCCTACTCCAGGCTCAGGGCAACCACTGACCTGCCTCCAGCCTCTATGTGTTTAACTTTTCTGGAAATTTCATGTAAATGGAATATGTAATACAGCGGTCCCCAACCTTTTTGGCACCAGAGACCGGTTTTGTGGAAGACACTTTTTCCACAGACCAGGTGGGGGATGGTTTCGGGATGATTCAAGCACATTACACTTATTGTGCACTCTATTATTACATTGTAATATATAAATTCTATAGCTCACCATAATGTGGAATCAGAGGGAGCTCTGAGCTTGTTTTCCTGTAATTAGACAGTTTCATCTGGGGGTGATGGGAGACAGTGACAGTGTTAGATCAACAGGGCATTAGATTCTTATATGCATGCAACCTAGATCCCTTACATGTACAGTTCACAATAGGGTTCGCGCTCCCATGAGAAGAATCTAATGCCCTACCGATCCAACAAGCAGGCAGAGCTCAGGTGGCAATGTGAGCCATGGGGAGTGGCTGTAAATACGGATGAAGCTTCACTCACCTGCCAGCCCCTGACCACCTACTGTGTAGCCAGGTTCCTAACAGGTCATGGACCAGTAGGGGACCTCCGATATAATACATAATCTTGTGTGTCTGCTTTCACTTAGCATAACGTGTTTGTGGTCCATTCTCGTTGTTGCATGTAACAATAGTTTGTTTCTTCTGGTTGGTTGCTGAGTTCTATTCCATTGTATGGCTGTGCCACAGTTTATCCATTCACCAGTAAATGGGCATTTGGATTTTTTCCAGTTTGGGGCTAGTATGAATTATGCCGCCATGAACCTTCCTGTAAAAGTTTTTGTGTGGACATATGTTTTCTTTGCAAGGTTTTAAAGGCTAAGTAGGAGCTGACCAGGTTTGTTAAAACCAGAGGGAAGCATTCCTGGTGGGATGCATGTGCAAAGACTCAGAAAATTAAATCCCTTTGTGTGTGCGGGGGATGGCAGGAGTTCAGTGTCAGGAGTGGGATAAAGAGGTAGCAGGGGCTGGACCACAAAGCCTGGGGCACTGTGCTCAGGGGAGGCAGGTGTGGATTATGTCTTAAAGGCTCTAAGGAACTTTGAGGAGTTTTATTGGAACCAACATGGTCAGAAGTGCTCTGTAGAAAGATCATTGAGTTGTAGCTTAGAGAATGGGCGAGTTAGAAAAGTATCGTAATTGTTAGGTGAGAGACACAAGGTTCTAAACCTGGTCCTGGTTTGGGGGCGTGGGGGTTGGTGGGTGGATTAGATGGATTGAGACTGTGTGTATGTATGTGTCATCAGGCAGGGGAAGACATGGGGTGTTGCGGGGGCAGCTGAGTGATCCAGCCTTTCTCAGTTCCACGAACACCCCTTCTCCAGCAAGGAGGCAGCCCCAGTTCTCTTCTCACCAACCTGTGTGTGGCTCTCAAGGTTAGCGCCATGGGGGTCAGTGCTGTTTAAATGTTGATTACAGAGACGGTGGGAGCTGCTCAGATTCCTAATTAAGATTAAAGAATGTACCCGGCTTATAAATGGTTCTAGGAATGTATAATTTGATTAGCCTGTTTTCTCCGGGCACTTTAATTTCTGGATCAGTGAACGTGGCCTGTGACTGCGGTAGGGCTGCTTACCCACCACACGCAAAGTATGGGGCCTTACAGGGCATTGGGAGCTGGGTGAAGAAGGGGAGATGGTAGGGCAAGACGAAGAGTGAGCTCTGGGGAAATAGGCCAGGCCAGAGTGGTACTTCCCTTTCTTCTCCTCTTTTTTCCCCACTTATAGAGAAGAATGAAGGATGTGCAGCTTCAGATCAAAAAGGACCCAAAATATTTACTATAAAATAAATGTGCTCACCTGGACCTCACTTACATTCATTTACTGCTACCCAAAGGCACAGAGACCAGGTCCTCCCACTCCTGCATCCAGTCCTCCTCCTTCCCCCTTTCTCATTTTGAGCGCAGCCTGCCAACGTTCCCTGCAGGACCCAGCCTGTAGGGCAGCGGTCATTTTAGGGATCATTGCTGGCATTCACAGGATGCTCCATTGTCAATCATAATTGCCATGACAACTCTAGGGCCCATTCAGCAGCTGCCCTTTTCCATTGGACCCTGGGCACTGCCAGTGAGGGACCTGGTTGACAGCAAGCTCTGGTTGCCACGGGAAGTCATCTCTGCCCTGTGGGAAGCCTCCCAGGTGTCAGGGCAGTCACCTGCCACCCTCCTCACATCCCTTGTCCTCCTGCCCCAGGCCATATTATGATTTTTGTGGCCCCTTAGGCACTTTGGCTTTCATGGGTTCCTTTCTCCATTAAAAAAAAAAAAAAATCTCACTATGACTGCATTAGTAGACAGATGAGTAAGTTAATATTGTCTATTAAGACACTTTATTCTCTCTGAAAGCTCACTTATTTTCTTCTGATATTAAAAGAAATCAAAACATTTCCACAGGCTCCTAAAAGTGTTGTGGGCCCTTGGCCCTGAGCCTCCTGCAACTAGTGGATAAGGGGGTCTTGTTGTGTACCCCAAAGCTCCTGACAGGCAGCACACCTGTCTGCCCACTGGCCCAGTGACAGGTGGCACATCCTCCGGGGCTGGCAAGCCACGTGTGGCCCCTCCCTGCAGAAGTCCTCAGAGGAAGGCTGTCCGAGTTCTGCCCTCGGGCTGGACCTGCGGAAGAACAGGGTGCTTGCCACGCCACACAGAGTGGGCCATCAGCTCCCTAGCCTCTCTTCACCCACGCTCTGAGACCAAGGCACTCCTGTAGAGAGGACCAAACGTTCCCCCTCCACTAGTCCTGCCAGATGGCCCTGCTTCCCTGAGCTCTGCCTGCACTTTTACCTGGCTGACTGCTGAGAGTTTCTGTGCAGTGCTCAGCTCTTGGTGGGCAGGGGTTCTCAAGGAGGGATTGGAGGAATGCCCTTTATCCAGACTGCCTGAGGAGTGGGAGTGTGTGTAGGTGTGTGTGTGTGAAGAGTGTGTTTAAACAGATTCCAGGGGCTCTAACCCAGGCTGTTATATCAGAATCTCTGACTGGGCCAGAAATCTGCCCTTTAAAGGGCTGCCCCAGTGATTTCTTGCTCTCTTGGGCTCATGAAAAGTTGAGAAGCCTGGTGTCAGCAAAGGGCATGAACTCAGCCTCCTAGCCTCTGCTTCCTTCTTGGAGACCTCCACTACTTGCTTCTCCAGTTCACCTTTGCCCGGAGTTCAGCACACATGATTGAACACCATATTAGGCATTACAAGGGTGAAAGAGGTTGGTGGGGTCCAACTCCCTGCTTTGTGGAGCTTATAAACTCTTTTCCCAGGAGGTGGGGCGTACCCTCCCCCAACTCCACTCTGCCTCATTCAAGAGGCTGGTCTTTGCACGCCTCTGAGGATGATGTCTGGACACGCAGCTCTGCCCACCAGCTTCTGAAGACAACAGGAAATGTCACTGGTTATGCGTGTTGTTGGATAAATGCCCAATTTCAGGAAAGCGGTGGTGAGCAACAGTATGGGAGGATTACATGTGTGTAAAGAACTACAGCTGCAGCCTCTCTGAGAAAAGTGGGCTTGGAGACATCGCAAGGAGTCTGGAAATAGCAAACCTGGGCTCTGGCCCTAGTCCTGCTAACATCTCTGAGCCTCAGTTGCTCATTAGGACCTAATCAGATGATGCATATAAATGCACTTTGTAGATTGTCAATTCCACATCATTCATGGTTGTTTTTCACTGGGATGTGTTCTAAGTATTGCAGGAGTTATTCGAAGGGTATGTGCCCTCCAGCGCTGAGGGAGGAGCTGGATACCAATTGGGCTCTGCTTCCCACGGTAGTGGTGTGGGGACCCCTCAGGATCTGGGCTGTGTATTCATCATGCCTAATAAAGGCGGGAGAAGGGAATACTGTCTTGGTTTTACAAATTCTAGGGCAGTCTTCCTCTGAGGGCAAGGCCAAGATCTGCCAGAAGTACAGCCTGGCACAGCCACAACAAACTCTGAGCTTGGGTGTCTGTCTCCACAGTCCTTCAGCCCTGGCCCGGGCCTTACAAGAGACCTGGACTGGGCAATAGGGTCTTTGGTCGATGGAGGCTGCCTGGGGCAAATCCTGAGAAATTTAGGACGACACAGTGCTTAGGGAAGTCCACGCCCCGGAAGACTCGCCCGGGTCGCTGCGTGGGCTCCACTCCTTCCCCAACACCTTGGGGGCCCTCCTGAGTGAGGCCTTCCCAGACGTCCCCTCTCCCTTACCTGGAGGGAAACGGATACACCTGCAGTTAGTTGTGTCTCGTGCCCAGCTGCTCTCCCTACCCCTTTCTGCCCTGGTGTCCCAGTTTTTGGAGGGCCTGGGAAAGGGATCTGAGTCAGCAGGGGTGGGTGGCGTGGTCTGGCTGCGGTCCAGGTGCTCTGCCCGGCCGCCGGCTGGCGAGGGGACACTAGTGGCTCCCCGCACCGCTCGGGAAGCGTGTTGGGACGGGGCTAATGATAATTAACACTTGGGGCGCGTTTTGTCTTCCAAGTGCTTTACAAACACGACCTAATTAGCCTGCGGGGAGGAGCGGCGCCATCGAAACGCTGTCTTTATTAGTCAATTCCGTACCGTCTGGAGCGGGGCGGCCAGGCGCGTGAGTGCTGGCGGGGAGGAGGCGCTTGAGGAAGGCTCCGCAGCGTTGAGACTCGCCTTGCAGTTCGGCCCATTCTTACGCATGCCATTAAATCTTTGCTGCACAGGAGAATCGCTTGAACCCGGGAGGCGGAGGTTGCAGTGAGCCGAAATCGCGCCACTGCACTCCAGCCTGGGCGACAGAGCAAGACTCCATCTCAAAAAATAAACAAACAAATAAAACAAACAAAATAAAAATCTTTGCCGCAATCTAGAGAGATGGGTAGGCCCTGGTGCTCAGAGACATTAACTGACACGTCCAAGACCACACAGCCGATACGGGGGTGCGGCCACTCCAACCTGGGTCCCGGACCGCAAAGTACCAGGTCTTGGTTACTTTTCCGGGGGCTTCGCGAGCCCTACGCGGGGAGGTTCAGGGCAAACGCCCGGCTCGTGGCCTTCGGACGCAGGGACGAAGGTGGGCGGCGGCGGAGCGGCGCGCTCCCGGGCGGGCGGAAACTGTTGCCAGCGCAAAGCTCCCCTCTACACCTGAGCGGGGGGACAGATGTGCATCAATATTTATTCGGAACTCCCAGGAAACCTGGATGAAGTGTAATTATCTCAGCTCAATCAGCTCGGATTAGCATAACATCAAGTCACCCATCAGACGGAGGGTTTGATTTCGGGGATCAAAGCGACGGCTGTAGCCGCTGATTAATCGGGGAGAAGGGAGCGGCGAGAAGAAAGCGGCGCCGGCTCCGCGAGCCACAGCTGCAACGCTTTGAAGCGCCGGTGGTGCCAAGTTAGCTTTCCCGGCCGCCCCCGCCGCTCCCCGGACCCACTGCGCCAGCCGGGTCCGCGGGTTTTAGCGCCCCTCCCCGGGCTACGAGTCGCCGGCTCTGAAATAAACCGTGTCCTCTGCCCACCCGAGGCTGTGTTGGGCGACTGTTTTTCCTCGGTCTAGGATCTGCTCCGAGGTGGAGGGGCGCTGCGGCGCTTGCCCGGCCTGGGGAGCTGGGCTTGGAGGTGTGCATTGAAGGCTGCCTGAGGCTGGAGTGGAGAAGTGAAATGATCGAGCGCAAGGCCTTCCCCAAGCTGGTCTCAGCTGACCTTTCCTGCCTCACCTGCCCCATCCCTTTACACCACACACAAATGACTTATTTTCTTAACTCGTCAGGCTTTCTTGGTTCTGTACCTTTGTACAATCTGTTTCCCCAACTGGGATGCACTTCTGTCTCCTTCTGTTCCCAACCCACTCTGACATCCATAATAATCAACCCAAGCGGCATTTTACCCTGGTGAACCCCGACCTCATGCTTCCAGTGGTTGGTGGTTTCCCAGGACTAGGGGAGCTGGAGGAGCCTTTGCTTTGGTGGGATGGATGGCATGGTGCTGTTGTGATTTGAATAATAGTCCTTTCTTCCCCTGTAGACTTTGCACTGCAGGCTGGGAGGGGCCCAGGGTTCCCGGAACCCTGGTTGGGCCCTGGAGAAAAGCACTTTCTGGGGTTTGGGGGTGGTGAGGAAGGACAGCTGGTTAAGTTTGCATTGTAATCAGTGTGGCTGTCCCGCTGACTTCCAGCTCTCCTTCCTAATTTGGGCTGGCTTCCCCCATCCTCTGGGCCGAGGGCAGGAACCCTGCCTTGCTTATGTTTGAGTCACCTTAGATGCTGCCCTTGGCACAAGGTGCATGTGGATTCCAACTCTTGGCCTCTGCTAACTCTGTTCACTAGGCCAAGGTACTGGACCTCCCAGGAACTCAGGCTGCTGCTTTGCAAAGGTCTTTGTGGCTGCTCAGTTAAGCTGCTCCCAGGGGAGAGTGCACCATCAATGTCAGAGCATCCTAGAACCTTAGGGTAAAAGGGAAGCTCACAGACCCCTTCCTCATCCACCTGAAAACCCATCTCCATCTGACCCTGGACTATGTATCTTACATGGCCAATCTTCCTGTTTAATGATCGTTACATCAGCCCCTGTGTCTATTAGTCCAGTGAATGCCTTCCCGTCTAACCATAAGGTTAGAGAGGGTTTTTGATTTGTAATTGGTTGCACCCAATATATCTCTGATGATCCGAAACCTTTTATATTTCTATTAGAGTGTTGGATATTATTATCTGTTTTAACCAAAGGTAGCAGGATCCATCCTCTGCTTAAGGGGCTGCAGCTAGCCCACTTGAGAGCTTGCCCAGCATGGTGGGCACAGGAGGACTGTGAAGGCCCCACATGGCCACTCTCCAAGGCTTTCTCTGACTGATGGGATGACGGCACCAGAGTTCCCTTGCCAGCCCTTGCCAGCCCTTCCCATCCTCCTGTCTCACTCAGGAAACCAGACAATTGAATGTCCACACAGATGTGTAAATGAGACAGTAACAGCAATTCACAATGCCCCTGCCCAAGAACTTGACCTGGCCAAAATATAAACAAAAATGAATTTGAATTTCAAAGCTTCTGCTTTGCAGATGATTTTCTCAATTTCACATCTCAAATTTTCTGTAAATTACTATAAAAATGTCTACCCCTAAAACTTCAGTGATCTTTATCACAGCCCCTTGAGGTACCATAAAATCACTACACACATGTGTACAGCATGTGACTATTACAGAGCCTCTCCCAGCCATTGTCTTGTCTGATCCTCCCAGCAACCTTTGAGAGCTAGAGTGATGTGCCCAAGTCCAGAGAGCCAGGTGAAACCAGGAGAGAATAGGTCTTCTGGTGGCTCAGGCTGGGATTCTTTCCATGATGCTGTGGAGCTGAGTAGTTTCTGTTTTACAGAAGATTGAACAAGGCCCCAAGAGGTGAAGAGACTCATCCAGGGTCTCAGACAAGTCACTGCCCATTTGAGCGTAGGATGGTGTTCTGCCAGTTCCTTCTCTCCTCCATACCATGGCATTGCCTTACGGGCTGGGGGGCAGGATCTCAAAGCTGATGCTTTCGTATCCATTGCTATTCTTCTTTGGAACGTAATCTCCTTGAGGTCAGGGACCGTTTCTATTTTGTTCCTTACCGTGTCCCAGAATCAAAGCTGAATGCCTGGTACACAATAGGTTCTCAATAAATAGATGTAGAGTAAGTGTAAGAAGGAGGTAATGAAAGACGAAGGAAAGAAGAAATGGAGGGAGGGAGAGAGGAAAGGAAGGAGGGAGGGAGGAAGGGAGGGAAGATTAAAGGATTGCCAGCCCTGGCGGGGTCTGTGTCTTGAGAGTGGGTGGGCATGTGCCCAGTATACTGGCAGAAAGATGATTTATCTCTATTCCAAATCTCAGATCTGCAACATCGTGGGTTTTTCTCTCCCCTTTAATTAAGAACTAAATATAGATCTTAATTAAGACACTGATGAATTTAATTTAGAGTGGCATTAGGGCCCTAACTTGCAGAGCTCAGTGCCATGTTTGTATAATGTGGGATATAAGCTAAATGAGTGCTTGCTTGGTACCACCATAAATAATTCCCTGGCAAATCCCTTTTGAAGCATGGCTAAGGCGAGCCCGCTCTCGTCCAGAGGATGTTCTTGGATTCCCACTGCCTAGCCCCTTTTCATGTGTCCACATCACAAGTGGTCCTGTCTTGCCCCACATGCTCTGACTAATCTAGAACCTCCTTCCCCCATCATAGCTGCTTTGCTCAGCTCTGCATCTTTGTTCACACTGGTTCCTCCCTTGGGAAGTCCTTTTTCTGCACTTCTCATTCCAAGCCTGTCAGGAGAACTTTTTCCCTCCCTTTCAGTTTCAGCCCAAGTGCTTGGGTTTGGTGAGACCCTCTCTCCTCCTCTCTCCCTGTCTCCTGATCTCTAAGCATACAAGGCGTGAGCCCTAAATTGCCCCAGTTGTGTGGTTTCTGGCACTCTCTCTGCCACATTGCTGATAGTATTTATACCTGTCTTTTCTCCTGGGCACTAATCGGGGACTGAGTGCCAAGCATAGGGCCTGAACAGAGTAGGTGATCAGGAAGAGGCTGTCACTTCGGCTTCCATCCATGGAGCTCAAGGAGCCAACCTTCTCATTTCAGTTCACTTCAAAAAATGTGTGTTGAGCACCTGTTGTATGCCAGACACTGTGGTGGAGCCTGGGAGACCCTTACAATTTATGCAGCGGGTCAGGGGCTGAATGAAGACACGTGGCAAGGGCAGGCCGGCCGTCTAATGATGCCGTGAGGAGGGGCAGAGGATGGTGTGGGCCTATTTCATCCATTGCCCACTCTCCCATCTGATGCCAAGAGAGCAAGCACAGCATGGTGGTTAAAAGCTGGTGCTCTAGAGTCTGGCAGTCTGGGGCTAGCCATGGTTATTTGGGAAAGAGGGTGGTTATGAGGCTAAATGAGATTTTACCCTCAGTGCAGTACCTGACACAGAGTCAGTGCTCAGTAAACAGTAGTGATGTTGATGATGGCATCCTATTGGAGACTGGGCAACTTTCCATCAAATGGAGGAGCAGGCTGTGTCATTCATGCTTTGTACAAAACTCGGGTCCAGAGAGTGCTTGGCCTCTCCAGGAGCTCCATGCTTTTGATCCACATTGTCTCTGGCTCTGGGCCCTTCCTCCATCTCTGTGCTTCTCACTTGTGAAAAGGTGAGTGATTTCACCCCTTCCTTTTGTCATCTCAGGTGACTCAGCCCCCTGGCACCTCCCCCTCTCTTTCCTAATCTTGAATTGGTGCAATTTCATCACAAGTGTCTCCAGAGTGGGGACTCTTTTTCAAGCACCTCCCCCTGCCCTCTGCAGTGCCAGCATATAGCTCTTTCATGTGGCAAATGGTAACTCTCTGTGATTTCTGTCTAGGAGGCTCTAGACCAGAGTTTTTCAACCTCAGCACTGTTAACTTCTGGAGCTGGATAATTCTTTGCTGGGGAGCGTTCTGAGCACTGTAGGATGCTTAGCAGCTTCCCTGGCCTCTATGCACTAGATACCAGTAGCACCCACCCCTAGTTGTGAAATCTGGGCATTCACCTCACCTCCTTAGCCTCAGTTTCTCACCTTCAATATGTTGATGATCATAACTCTAAGAGTTATTGTCAAGTTCTTAACACAGTGCTTGACACTTGGCAAATATTCAATAAGTATTAGCAAATATTCTTTGTAGATGCACATTCAAACTCAACAAACATTTTTGCCTGCTTGCTATGTACTGTTAATAATTACTGAATACTCACTCTGTGCCAGGCACCATTTCAATGTATTGACTCATTTATTTGACCTTAATAGGAATCCATGTGGTAAATACTATTCTTGTTATCCAGATGAGGAACAGAAGCACAGAGGGTTAAAACATTTGCTGGCAACTTGGATTCGAACCCCAGACCATGTGGCTCCAGAACCCATGCTCATAGTTGCTGTCCAGTGCCGCGACACCAAGCTGTTATTAGAAGCTTTCATGTTCATTTCATTTACAAGTTGCCAGCCCCCTCTCCAGAGGTGGCTTTTTTTTTTTTTTTTTTTTTTTTTTTTTTTAGAACTATGCTGTCCAGTTTGGTAGCTACCAGCTACATGTAGCTATTTAATTGGAAATTCACTAAAATTTAAAAATTCAGTTCCTTAGTCACACTAGCCACTCTTCAGGTTCTCAACAGCCCTGTGTTCTTAGTGGCTAGGTATTGGACAGAGCAGATACAGGACATTCCCCTCATCACAGAGTTCTACTGCACAGCTCTGTTCTGCAGGCTGTGGGAAATGAATTTCCTTCTCCCGAGAGTGTTTTGATGTCCCTTTAGATAATTGGTGTCAGCCAGTCAACGTCGTGCCCAGAGTTGTATAGCCACCAGAGTGTTCTGTTCATTTAACATTTATTAAGTCCCAACTATGTGTCTGGAACAGTATTTGGGACTGAAGAAATAAAGATAGATAAATGTGGTCCCTGCTCATAAATGTAGTTTATAATAGCATTAGGGCATTAACTCACAGAGCTCAGTCCGCATTTGTGTCATGTGGCTTAGGGGCTAAGTGAATGTGATAGGTGCTAAATTTGTGCAAGAGCACAAATGTCACGGTAGCCAGGGCAGGGGGCAATTAATTCACAGTTGGGCCAGGGGTTTCCTGAAGGAAGGACCTGGGAGCGCTGCCTTGAAGGATGTATGGCAATCCTTGTGCCGTCAAATATTGGGCAACATCTTTGTGGTCCTAGAGATACTCTAACTCTCACTGCCTGGAATTTCTGCTGTAGAAACTGCAGGAAAGAGAGTTGAGATATTACAGCAGGTCATCATTTTTTAAAGGAGAGCAATTGGTAAAGAAGTTACATCCCAGGTGAACCCAGGGATGAGCCCAGTGAGTGGGGCAGGAAGCCCAGAGACAGGAAATATCAGGGTATCACCTCTGCTTATACCTCTGGAGACTCCAGCATCCTTCTTTCCTAATCCCAATCTAAGCCCTTCCTCCCCACTCCCTGAAGCCCTCCAGACCCACTCCCTATCGTGTCAGCTGACCCTGCCCAATTGCCCATCTTCCTGCTCCAATTCAGCACTCCCCTAGCTCAGAAATTGCTTGGCGATATTGGGAACAATGAGGCCTGACTCTCTTAGTTCAGAGCAAAATGGCTTTTTTTTTTTAAAAAAAAAGGGTATTGCATTCCTCATGATGTATGGACAAGTCAGGAGAGCAGAGAAGGGCAAGGGCGGGAGGGGAAGGTGAAGAGTTGGACTCCAGGGTGGCTGGAGCCTTGTCAGGCAGGGAAGGTGGCAGATTCCGCTGACGCTTGGACTCTTGGTCCCACAGAGCCGGGCCCAGGCTGAAATGGGCTAGAGAAAAAGCCCTGGGTGTTTATTGGCTGGGAGGGGTAAGTCATCAGGACTGCCAGTGAGCTAGGGGCTGTGGAGAGCTTATTCTTTCTAGGGAGGCAAGAAAGGTGTGGAATTTAGCTTCTGTCTTGTCCTGTTGGACAAGAGTGAGGCAGTGAGATGGGCTGGAGTGAGAAGGTTTCCCTGGGAGCCACATTCAAGCCCAGAAACTGCAAGTGATTTGCCTAGGATCATACAGCACATCAGTGAGTGGCTCTGTTACTAGAATCCAGGAGCGTGTGTGTGTTTGTGTAAACGGTGTGTATGGTTCACTCGTTTTTATTGCTGAGTAGTAGTCCACACTATACCTGTAACACAATTTAGTTTAACCATTCACTGGTTGGAGGACATTTGGATTGTTTCTAAGTTTTGGCTATAAATGTTTATTTGTTTTTATTAACAGACTTCATTATTATTTGAAACGGAGTCGCACTGTCTTGCTCAGGCTGGAGTGCAGTGGTGTGATCTTGGCTCACTGCAGCCTCCACCTCCTGGGTTCAAGCTATTCTTGTGCCTCAGCCTCCTGAGTAGCTGGGATTACAGGCATGCACCACAATGCCTGGCAAATTTTTGTATTTTTAGTAGAGACAGGGTTTCACCATGTTGGCCAGGCTGGCCTTGAACTCCTGACCTTAAGTGATCCAGCTGCCTTAGCCCCCAAAGTACTGGGATTACAGGTGTGAGTCACTGCGCCCGCCCAACAGACTTTGTTTTTTCTTTTTAAGAGCAGTTTTAGGTTTATAGTACAGCTGAGTGAAAAGGACAGAGTTTCCATATGACTCCCTCCTGTCCTGCTCACAGGGCACAATCATTTTGCTGCCCTGAACATCCCCTGTGCTCCATCCCTCCCTCCAGAACCCCTGACAACCACAGATCTTTTTACTGTTTCTACAGTTTTGCCAGAGCTTTTTTGTTTGTATCTCTTTAGAATTTTCTGAGGGTTCCCTCTTGGATCTCTAGGCCCAACCATGCCTTACTACAGAGACTAGTTGGAACGCAGGCCCCATGAGGAGTTAGTTGCAGGGGTGTGTGAGCAGCCTGCAGACGAACTCGAATTGCTTTCTTTCTAGGACGAACTCAAATTGCTGGAATAGGCTGATTCAGCCCCATTCCACTGGTTGAGCTGTGGCCTCAAGAGGGCTCGGTGCTCCAGGCCCTGTTTGGGGGTGAAGGAGAGCAGAGGCGAGGAAGAGTGGCCCTGTCAACTGAGAGCTCAGCTCTGGGGTCCTTTTCCAACCCCCAGGCCCTGGGAGACCCCAAGCACTCAGCTCCTTTACAACCCAGCTCCCAAGCCAGCTGCCTGGTCTTCTCCCTCCTGATGCCTCTGGCTCAGCCTGGGGCTGCCTCCTGGCCTGCAGGCTCCCCTCTGAGTCCCACTTTTATGTCTAAGCAGACAGGAAAATAAGCAATTGGTTTTGGATATTACATGAGCCGGCGAGAGAAACTTTAGTAAGGAAAAAAGCAGAGGGAGGGGTCTGAAGCTCTTAAATGGAAAACTACAAAAAGCCCACCATTTCCAACTCAAATGGAGACAGCTGCAAATCTGCTATGATCAGAGAGATAGTGCAGGTGACCCCAGGCCTTTGGGAGAACACTGGCCCAGCCAGCCAGGGCTCTGCCATGTCCCACTGGAGGGCAGGAGTCTTCTCCTTCCCTCCCACCCCGGCTTCTGCGGACATCCTCTTTGTTCACAGACTTTTCTGCACCTCCACATTCACACTTTCAGGTGACTCTCAAACAACCTTGGAGGCAGGGCAGGCTGGGACTTCAGACCGTCAGGGGGCACACAGGATGTAGAGTGGGAGGGACTGCAGGGGGGAAAGTCAGCTACCTTCTTTTGCAGATAAAGGAACTTGGGGCGAAACGTGCTGTTTATGCAGAACAGGGGCCGCAGCTCCGTTTCACAGTGCCCAGGGCAGTGCCCCTTCCGGCGCTCGGGGAGATGGGGAGATGATTATGCATAGTGTTTTGCAGGGCATCTGGGTGAGGAAACTGGCATTTGGAGAAGGGGCTCTTCCTTGCCCAGGCCTTTGGACTCCTGGTTTGGCATTCTTGACTGTTCTGTGTTTTCTTTGTGGTTCTACCCATCCATCCCATTTCAGGTTGAGTAGACTGTCCAGATGAGGCCATTGGTGTGTGTGTGTGTGTGTGTCTGTGTGTGTTTGTGTGTGTGCGTGTGTGTGTGTGGTGTTTTTAGGGTGGGGAAGGACAGGGGTTGTGGGCATGAATGACAGGGAGGAATAACTGTGACTTGGCAGGAGGAGGTGGAAGGTTAGGAAGGGCCTCATGGATCCTGCCATATGCTTGATCATGTGCCAGCTGCCCAGGCTTAGAAAATTCTCATTCAGAACATATGGCCCTGAGCAGCCACATGGATGCTGTTGTAGCCTCTGTCCTGCCTTTTCTTAGCCCCCTTCAGCTCTAGAGTCCAAGGAATGCTGGCAGATAGGCCCATGAGTCCCCATCTCCCCACAAACCTGGTATCCTATGAACAGGAGCCCCAGAGGGCTGAGAAAGGAGGATAGGTGACCCTATTTCTTTGACCCATTGCTGACCTGCTTTGAGGTCCGTGGTGGGGTTGGGACTTGAAGCTAGCAACTAAGAGGCACTCCTCCTCCCGCTGACCACAGAGAGGGGACATCTGTCCTGCATCTGATGGCACTGTACTTTTCCCAGTGACTAATTCCTGACCCAGTCTCTTGGATTCTCTTTAAGAAAATATTGGGAAATGTGAGAAAGCAGGAAAGGCTTAGGGTTATGGACAGAATGTTTGTATCTCCCAAAATTCATGTGTTGAAGCCCTTAGCCGCCCACCCCTGCACCCCCAATGTAAAGGTATTTGATGATGGGGCCTTTCTTTGGGAGGTAATTAGGTTTAGATGGGGTCATGAGGGTGGGGCCCCCATGATGGGATTAGTGTCCTTACAAGAAGAGGAGAGATCCGAGCTCTCTCTTTCTCCACTATTTGAAGATAGAGTGAGAAAGCAGCCATCTGTAAGCCAAGAGGGCTGTTACCAAGAACTGAATCTTTTGACACCTGGAGTGTGCAGTTCCCAGTCTCTAGAACTGTGAGGAATAAATGTTGGTTGTTGACACCATCCAGTCTATGGTATTTTGTCATAGCATCCCGAGCTGACTAAGACACTTGGTGACCTCCTTTTGCTGGATTGTGGAGATACAGGATAGTCCTTGTCCCAGTTGTTTACACTCATAAAGGGGTGTACACAAGTGCATAGGAATGCCATGTGAAAAGAAGCAGGCCACAGTTCAACACCCTAAAGAAGGTACCAAGAGGAGCATAGGTTTAGGGTGAGAGCAACCTTCTCTCGGCATGGACCTGAGTGGGGGCAGTTTGTGTCTCAGTCCAATCTCAAACTATAGGTAAGAAATTTATAACTGGCAGTGGCAGGAAAGACTGTTCCAGGTGGCAAGAATGGCATGAGGAAGGCCACCAGACAAGAAATGGTGTTATATCTGGGAACTGGGTGAGGTATCAGTATATTTGATGCATGGAGTGTAGGCAGAAGAGGGATGATAGAGAAACCTTGGGCAGAGCTTGTGCCATGTCATGGAGGACCTGGAATTCTAAGTTTGGGCTTTGCTGAATTATCAGTGAGGAGCCGCAGATGGATTTTGAGCTGGAGATGGAATGATGAGAGCGTTGCTTGAGGACGATTATTGAGCAGAGTTGCACAGGATGGATTGGAGCGGCATCACAGGATGGATTGGAGCAGCATCGCATGATGATGGTAGTCTGGGCAGAGGTGGGTGGCCATGTGAAGAGGTGCAGGCTGTGTGCTGGGGAATCTTAGGTAAGAAAAAGGCTCCCTACCATCAGCCTGGCTGGAGACATGACCCACAATGTATATGAAAAAATGGGGAAAAGGTATAAGAAAAGTATGTAATGAATTGCCAGATGGGATATGGTCAAGTGCCAAAATACATGTTTTGGGCTGATAGAAAAGGATGAATCAACAGTGACTGGAGGGAAGAAATGGGCCTCTTGGACCAGGTGGGGCTTGAGCTGATTCTTGAACATGGGAGGATTTGAGAGTAAAAGGAGTATTGGTAAAGGAGAGAGGGAACAGCTCTGGCAGGGAACAGTGTGGCGGGAGTAAGGGTATATGATTAGACCCTGAAGACAGGGACCGAGGCTAGACTAGGCTGAGCTAATCATATTATTCCCGGATACAGTGTGTTATTAAACTCGGGACTCCTGGGGCTTGAAGGTTGGGGTCTTTAGGAAGGCCCAGGTGAGGGTCTCCAGCTCCTGCCCTCTGCAAAGCTCCAGATCTCTAGGCCCATCCAGCCAGGACCTCCACAAAGTCTTGAATAGGCTAGCCTCATCTCTTCTGGCCAGTCAGAAGCCAGAATTCTCACCTCAACCTCTGTGCTGAGACCGGGCCTTTCTGTGGGAAGCACAGAAGAGAGCCAGGGAAGGAACGCGGCCCGGGAGGCAGGTTCTGAGAAAGCCTGGGCTGGAGGAGTCAACGAAAAAGTCACACTTTTGACATCTTGTCTGATCCCCTCACCTGGTCCTAGGTCTCCTGGGTGCCCACAGGGGCCCCCAGATTTCTATGAGGAAATCTATATTTTGAGATCCAAAGGTGCAGTTATCCCTGGCACCCTGCCTTCCCTCCACTCTGCCCTTGGTGGCTTCACCAGGAGACTTTTTTTTTTTTTTTTTTTTTTTTTTTTGAGACGGAGTCTTGCTCTGTCACCCAGGCTGGAGTGCAGTGGCGCGAGAGACTTCTGTAACATTCCCTTTGGTTGTTTCTGAAATGGGTCTTTGTAGACGGGAGACAAAAACTCAGTTCATGGCTGCAGTCCTGTCCTGATTCTGAAGCGCTGGGTGCAGGGGCAGGAGAGATGATGGGGAGCCATCCCTGCTAGGGGCACATCTATCCTGCACCCTCCCCTGTCTGAGGCAGTGGGGAGCCCATGGCAGTTACCATTCCACTTGCCTGGGAGGCAGCCCAGGCTGGCCCCATCTCCTCATCCTGGCCCAGGAATCTAACTCTAGGCTGCTGGAGATGTGTGTTGACGGCTCCAGTTTTGATCTTGTGGGAGGGTCAAAGCTGTGGGGAAATGATCCAAGACAGGCAAAGGGATAAGGAGTATTTGGGGTCTGGTAATTTGACCCTATATCTCTCCTCTCCCTCAATCCTGGCATTTGTTCTGGTGACTGAAGGCTAAGTTTCTGGTCAGTACCTCTTAGCGGGGGCACTTGAGTGACTAAAGAGGAACTTGCAGCCTGGGAGGGAAGAAGTGCAATGTCACAGCTCCATATGCATGCCCCATGATACATGGCACCATTAGAGGGACCTGTGCCTCCTGACCCCCTGCCACACAGCCCACGGAATCAGGGCTACACAAACACTGAGCGGGTTCCCGTGTTGACTTTAAAGTGGGCACGTATCTTGGCACCTTTTCAGGAGGGATCTTTCCTCCTCTGCCTTTGCAAAGGCTTCTCTGCTGCCTTCAGTCCAAAGCTCATTCTTGGGTGACTCGCATGCTATTTACAGAATAGTCAGATCTGGCCACTCACTGCTTGTAAAGAGCTGGCACTTGGACTTCAACATGCTGGGATGAAATCGCAGCTCCACTGCCACTTAGAAGCAGGGATGGGGCATCGGTGGGTGGAGGGGTGGCTCCCCAGGGTGGGGATCAGAGCCCCCACCCTGCTCTGTCTGTGGTGTACAGAGGGACATGCTCTGGCAGTGGGGTAATTCCAGTGGGCACAGTCTTGTGACGGTTGGGCCCTGGAGCATATAGCATGAGGGCTCCCACAGACCCAGGACTGAGAGCCTCCTGTTGGCATCTTGGACACCAGCCCAGCGTTTCTGCATTCCTCACACAACCTGGGAGATGAAAGAACGAACAAACTGCCAACCCTCTGGCCCTAGGGCCTCTGAACTGAGGAAATGGTTGAATAATGAATGAGGCCAGAGCACTTCAGAGAGGTGGCCCTGGGGACTGAGTGGGCAGCAGGAGAGGCACGGACAGGTTGAGGGAGTGGCTGGCATGTGCAGAGATGCTGGGAGCCCGATGAGGTCATGGCTGTGGCTTCCACTGCAGGTTAGGGCTATTGACTTGCACGGAGGAACGTGGCCCACGGATTGTGTTGCAAACCCTCAGACTGTCGCACATCTGACCTCCTGGTGCTGTTCCTATTGTACTTCATACCTTGATAGTTTGCGGAGCTGGATTTAGGCTGGATTCAGGGAGCTCCGCCCCCCCTGCCCCGCCCAGGATGAGGGCTGCAGAACAGGAAACTTACTCCAGGGCATCTGGGTGGTGGTATATACATGTGACTTCCAGCAGGTGTTGGACAAGGGCAGCTTGCATGGCAGTACCCAGAGGGAACTGAGGGTTCTCAGGACATCCTTGCCAGATAGTTGCTTGCTTTTGGTGATGAGACACTGTCTTCTCTTGAGGCTGCACTTTTCATTAAGCAGTTCAATATGAGGGTATTCAAACCTGTGACCTGGAGTCCCTGTGCCTCTTGTTTTGTCCATTGTTTTTATGCTTTCGGCATGGCCTAAAAGGGGCAGCATCTCCTACAACTCAGCAAGCAGGAATAAAGGAACACACCTGTGTTGAGGGCTTGCTGTGAGTCCGGGGGTTTTCTTGTTGAATTTGTATGATAGTTTGCCTAAGTTCTGGTATCACCCCTTTTGAAGAGGAGTAGACTGAAGTACAGAGAGGCCGTGTAACTTGACCTGAATCACACAGCTAACAATGGGTGAGCTGGATCCAGATTTATGTGGCTGAGCTAAGATTTGAATCTTGGTCCCTTTTCCTGCCAGTCTGCAGCTTGTGGAGGTTCTCAGCCTTCTATTGGGCATTTTGAGGGCCTTTCAGTCAGGTTCACTATTGGGGCAGCTTTTCAGGGCTTACCACTCCAGTCCCCCAGCTCTCTTAAGCCCTTCAGGGTATAAAGCAGGTACTACAGCATGTGCCAGACCGGGAGACTGCCTGGTCCTGGATCCCCTTCACAGGAATTCCTTCTCCCCTTTCCTTGCAAAGGCTGGTTGGTGCATGGGGAGGTTCTGTATTTGCCAGCTTGTTCCCAACCACCTTATAGCCCTTGTGTCTTGTCCTATGCAGGGGCACTTTCCTGGGCTTTCTCTCTCTGCTAACAGCAAGCATGCCACCGTAGCAAGCAGCAGATCCTTTCCACCTCCTCTCAGCTCAAAGCATTGAAGACAACATCCCTGGACTCTGATTGGCCCAGGGCCCTCCTGTGCACATTCTTCTAGGTGGCAATCCACCCTGCCATATAAGCAGAGCTCTCCCAGGCCTGCCCTGGCTGGTTGTAATAAATACTGGCCAGATCAAGGCCCAGCCAGAGCCCCTTTGCATAGGGTCCATTGCCTTGCCTGCTTTGCCAGGCACCTGCATTCCTAACTTGAAGAGCCAGAGTCAGGAGCACCAATTCTGGCCCCAGAAAGATGGTTTGGAGAAAAGGTTTGCAGCTTTAGTGTCAGCTAGCCTGGATCAACATGGGGCTGGGAAAGTCCTGGGAAATACTTCCGTGCACACACTGCATAGGAGCCTGGAGATAGAGGGAGAATGGGGCAGGCAGGGGGTAGACCCCTCCTCAAGGGAGCTTTGCTGAAAGTTTGAGGCCACTCTAGCCCCACTCGGGGGTTTTCCAGAAGTATAGTTCCCTGTTGCCCAGCCAGGCCCCTCTTCAGGGCTCCTTCTCCAGGCTGGTCCCTTGGGCTTCTTGCCTCCATCAGTTCTGACATCCTGCCTCCCTTGGGCTGGGCTGGGCTCCAGGCTGGACTGCACAGAGCAGAAACACCTCTGGGCAAGGCCATGTTAGAACAACTCTCTAAGCCTGGAGATTCCCTTCAACCCAAACGCACATGTCATTGCATCTCACAACAAATTTCACTGTCGTTCATGTTTTATTAGTATAAGTGCCTTAAAAGCAGATCAGAGATTCAACTAATTTGCTCATTAGTAAAAGGAAATTAGCCATTTGAGATCTGTTCTAATAAAATTAGCTTGGTGACAGCGCTTTGTTGCTGTGTTTATTAGATTGCCATACTCCCTGCATTTTAAAGGCCAGAGCAGTCATCAGCAACTCTTCAGGGCATTCTCCTAGCTTCTCTCTTCCTCTTTTTTGTTCTCCCTCTCAGGCCTGTGGAGATTGTTTTTCCCTTTCAAGGCTAATTGGGAAGGCCTGACCCAAATCTGCGCTCTATTCACACAATCCCAGGAGCCCCAGGAGTGCCCGTTCCCTCCCCTCCCCCTCTGCTCCCCCCTTCCCAGCCTCTCCCTGCCCCAGCCCCAGCCGCATCCTTTTAGGTTTTCCATGTTGCTGGTCCTTTAAATGAAGCCAGCACCTCCTTGCCATCCATCATCTCCCAGGCCAGTGACAGACCCTCAGCAGCAGCCCTCCCCACTCCTCTGGGTCTCCTTGCCTCATGGAACCTTCTGGATTATCCTCCAGGTGAAGAGCACCCTCTGAATTCACGCTTTGGCTTCACCCAGTTGCTCGTTCCCATCCGCTGGAAGTGGCCCGCTGTCAGTGCGGTCAGATTCCGCATTTGCCTCCACCTTGCACATGTGTGCTGGCTGTCTGGACCTTGAATGGCATGGCCAGGAAGCTCATGAGGCATCCATCATGCAGCGAGCTGTCTGGGGTCCCGCCTGTGTCTGAGGCTGGGCAAGGAATGTGTGATCATGGGAAGCACCTAGTAAACACAGGAGTATATGATTCGCAGCATGTGCTGTCTATATCACTATGGAGATGATGGCTGGCACCTCTTGTGGACGCATTTCATCCCACCTGATGTGTCCTCTTCACACCTACCATGGGCATTTACTCTGTGCCAGGCACTGGGGGTGGCCGCACTTTATTTGCCCTCCTCCGTGGAATCTTCTGGATGATATTAGAAACATGTTGTTCTCATTTTAAAGAGACAGGACTGACATTTGCAAAGTTCCCCAAGGGTTACCCTGGTTGTAAGCTGCAGATTAAGTTTTTTTTTGTGGGGGCGTGGGGAGGGACGGAGTCTCATTCTGTCACCCAGGCTGGAGTGCAGTGGCGCGATCTCCACTCACTGCAGCCTCTGCCTCCCGGGTTCAAGGAATTCTCCCGCCTCAGCCTCCTGAATAGCTGGGATTATAGGTGCATGCCACCATGTCCAGCTAATTTTTGTATTTTTATTTTTAGTAGAGACAGGGGCTTTGCCATATTGGCCAGGCTGGTCTTGAACTCCTGACCTCAGGTGATCCACCCACCTTGGCCTCCCAAAGTGCTGGGATTAAAGGCGCAAGCCACTGCACCCAGCCTGCAGAGTAAAAATTTGAACCCAGGCTGTGTGTCTTCAAAGCCCCTGACTTTCACCACTACGCTACATGGTGTGCCTGGCTGAATGTCTGCTGCCTGCCCTCACTGGTGTGTGACATGGGAGCTTCCTGAACATGGGTCTCTGCCTCATCATCTCTGTATTCCTCACAGTGCCTGGCACCGACGTGACATGTAGTGAGTGCTCAGAAACATCTGCTGAGTGAAGGTAGCTTGGGGAGAGATGATCAGACAGCCCAAACTAATCTGGGGTTGGAGGCTTGTTGCAGGGCATCCAGGATGGTCCAGTAGAACCTGGGCACTCTTCCTTCTCTCCCTTAGCTGTCAGCAGCCCCCTGCCCTAGCCCCAGCCCCTCTTTGCCCCTTCTAGATTCCTTCTATCCTGATACAAATCATTGGCTCAGACAACAGCGATATGTTTATCCCACAGGATGTGACTCTGAATATTAGAATGTCAGAAGTGGCTGCCTTCGCAATAAGTTGCTGTCAGAGAGGAAATAAAGGGGGAGTTGCAGTTATTTAATTTGGAGCGTGCTGGCGACAGGCTGGGCCTGAGGATGCACTGCTATTTCCCCAGCAGCTGGGATACCTGCCCTGATTCTCATACTCCCTCGGCCTGGGCAGGGACTGGTCTCACCTCCCTCCAGCCCCTGGGTTCTAAGTAGGTTCCTGGCAAGATCTCCCCTCCCTCTAGGGCTCTGTCCCCTCCTCTGCCTCTGCAACCCTCGGTGGCTTTAAGTCTTTCTCAGCCCTTCCAGTCCTCAGTGAGCCCTATGTTGTCACCCCTGCTCTCTGTCCTCCACCTCCCTGCCCAACCTCCTGTCTCCTGGCTCCCTTACATTATTTCCTCACTCATTTATCCCTACCACTCCTGTGAGGTTCTTAAAGAACAAGGAAGTGGGGGCTCAGAAAGGCTGGGCATCTGGGTCTTCTGATTCCATAGGATGAGACTCTAAAGGAGGCCAGGAAGAAGGGTTCAACTGTCCCTGAGTGCCTCCCATGGGCTAAACTCTGGGATAGCAAGATGAGTGAGATGCTTGGTTTGTGTCCTGAGTGGGGGTGGGGTGGGGAGTGTGCTCTTGCTCACAGCGGTGGGGTGGGATTGGGGTGGCCAAAGAAGGGATGGGCACTGGCCAGAGGAGGCTGTAGATGGGGCCTTCCTGAGTGGTAAATACTTGGAATCTGAATCTCCTTTCCTCTAATGGCAGGTGAGTCTCCCTTCTTTTGTTTTGTTTTATAGCAACATATTTGAACTTAATCTGAGGAATCTGTCTCCCTAGTGTTGCATAGCTGCTGATGTCTCTACTCAGTTTTTTAAAAATCTTTTTATTTTTATCCTGACTTCTTAAAATTTGTCTCTATGTCTGATTAGCTTGGTGGTCATCCAGCAATTGGTCAGAGATGTGTGCAAATATATTGAGCCATCAATGTCCCATTCTCTGACTGGGGGAGCACCTTAAAAGTTCGGGCAATTTTCTAGTCTTCCTTCTTTTTACTTCCCACCAGGCCATTTCAGGTCTTCCTGTGTGTCAACCTTCCAGTTTGTCAGGAAGAGATACTTCTTCAGCTGCTCTGTGGCTCTCATCCAGGAGCTACCTGCTAAATTTCTGGTTGTTGTTGTTGTTGTTGTTTTTTCTCTGCTGTTTGTCTCAGTTGGGACTGTAACCTCAGTCCAGCAGAGCTACGGGCCCTGCCCATTTGCTTTCCTGCCGAGCCAGCAGTTTTTACTGTCGACCCCGGGTACCTACAAGCTTGAGGTCTTCTGCTCCAAATCAAGTCAGCCCTCCTGCCGTCAAGATGCCCCCTGCCCTTTTTTTTTTTTTTTCCCCCCAGTGGTTAGCCCCACCCAAGAAGAGCCACAAAAAGGTGGGGGTGGGGATGGGAACAGCAACAGGCTAGAACTTTGTGGACTCCTACTTTTCTTATCCAAAGTTCAATTTTTTATGAACAAAATGAACAAATGCTTCTAGATGTTCTGCTTTGCCTTTGGTTGATTTCTGGATCCTCAAATTTTTTATATTTTTAATTCTTTTCTATTCTGTCCGGTTTTGTTTTGTTTTAAACAGTCTTGCTCTGTCACCAAGGCTGGAGTGCAGTGGTGTGATCTTGGCTCACTGCAACCCCTGCCTCCTGGATTCAAGCAATTCTTCTGCCTGAGCCTCCCAAGTAGCTGAGATCACAGGCACGTGCCACCACACCTGGCTAATTTTTGTATTTTTAGTAGAGATAGGGTTTCATCATGTTGGCCAGGCTAGTCTTGAATGCGTGACCTCAGGTAATCCACCCGCCTCGGCCTCCCAAAGAGCTGGGATTACAGGGGTGAGCCACTGCGCCCGGCCTATTCTGTCCAGTTTTATAGTTGATTTTGAGAAGAAGATTTGCTGACCTTTTCATTCCACCATTGCTGGAAATCCTGTTTTGATTCTCGAGACCTGGGTTTATAAACAGGTAACTCGAGTTTTATTTGCAAGTGATGAAGAACCCTCTCTACCTGTTCAGAGCCCACAGGCTTCTTGAAGCTTTTGATGACCTGACCTTTCCTTAAGGCAAAGCTAATGGAGAATTGCATGCTGTCTTGAGTCCTGACTGCTTCACCCAAGGACCTCTCCACCTCTGCCCCTTCCAGAGGGGGAACCAGGCCCTGCACCCCATTCGAAGACCTAGAAACCCTCCCTGCTAAGTCTGTCTGTTTACCCATCAGTCCTACCTATTCCATGCCACTGATTGAAATAGAGGGAAGTGATTTCTATCCAGGACCCCTGAAAGTGTGACCTTATGCAGCTTATCTCATGAGCTTTTCCTTTTGAAGAAGGACGTCAGTCCAACCCCTCCCTAGTGGAGGGGATGCTGCTTTCTGAGGAATCTCTTGTCCTCACTGCCGCCAGGACTCTCTGTAGTCTTTGGAGCAGCAGGCTCTGTTCTCCCTATCCTTCTTTCTAACATGGATTTAACTTCTCACTTTCTTGGTTATCATCCCTCTTTGCTCAGCTCTTGCTATTGGATAGCATCTAAATCTTCTAGCTTGGCATTCGAAAGCCTCATCATCTGGCCCAACTTACTTTCTAGCTGCAGCTCCCTTCACTACTCACATTGCTTCAGCCCAGTGGAATTGCTTGCTGTTCTTTGGACTTGCCATGTTTTCATACCTCTGCACTTTTGCATATGCTGTTCTCTCTGCCTGGAATGCTTTGTCCCCTCCCTATCTGGTAAACTCCTCCCTTCATGGGCCACCCTAGTTGTCGCCTTATCTGCTAAGCCTCCTTCGATTCCCTGGGACAGAGGTGCTGTTCCCTCCTTCGTCCTTCTATTGCACTTTGGTTTGGTCTGGGCGATCGCATTGCACGGCCACCACCTGTTTACATGTCTGCTTCTCCCTTTTGTCTGCAAGGAATTTGGGGACAGGGCTGCCAAAGTCTGACCGTGCTTGACACATAGTAGGCTCCTCTTAAATGTGTGCTGAATGTCAGAATGACTGTCTATAACCTTTCCTGCCAGAAGTTCTCTCGATGGCTCTCTGTAGGCTTTGAAGTCTTTGGAGTATGATTTATAATCTGATTATATTCAAATATAGGATCTACATGACAACATTCAATTAAATTCAACTTTTAAAAACCATTTTGAGTGGCTTTTGACTTATGTATTATTCATTGTCAGTAGCATTGGAAGCCCCCCGCCGGTCCCCCCACCTGACTCTATATTCAGGCTCTAGAATTGCTTAATTTAGTTTTGTCCTCCTGTTGTGAATAGCTGTCTTTGGCACCTAAAGAAACAACCTCTCTACCTTGACCTCCACCTGTGCCCTTTGAGGCAGGGGTCCTGGTGCTCACTGCTGTCACCATGAACTTTTCTGGGGCAGGTGACATGCGTATGATGCACACACAAGTGTGTAAGAATGTTTGTATTTGGGAGGGGAGAACCTCATCAAATGGTATGGGATCAATTTGTTATTTTATTATTTCTTCTTTTTAATAACCAAATTACTGATGCTGGCAAGTATTAAAGATTAATCCTGTAAATTCCTCCCTGAGCCGTAGAGATCCCTTAAACAGGCCCATTCCTTGATGGAATACATTCCAGGAAAGAGGCTCCAGAATGAATTCTGCCCTGGTTAGTAGGGATACCTGTGACTTTGAACTCTTACACTGACACTTGTCCTGTCTGGTAGCTGAAGGGTGACAGCCTGGGAGGGAGCAGTGGGATATTGGTTGGGACCCTGTTCCCCTCCCGCTCCTCGAAGCCAGTGACCCCCAAGAGAAATGGTGAAGCTGCTGCTGACCAAAGCTATGACCTGAAGGAAAGAAAGCCAAGGGGATGCTCACTGAGTTGGGTGGGGGACTCCTGGGATTATACCTCCATGAGGGCTCAGATACGTCATCCAGGCCACCCCCAACTTCCAGACAGGTCTAAATCCAAAGAGTTCCTAACTGAGAAAATTTATCTCTAGGTGTACAGATGGGTTAAATAGAAGACATCTTGGCCGGGCGCGGTGGCTCACGCCTGTAATCCCAGCACTTTGGGAGGCTGAGGCGGGCGGATCACGAGGTCAGGAGATCGAGACCATCCTGGCTAATACGGTGAAACCCCGTCTCTACTAAAAATACAAAAAATTAGCCGGGTGTGATGGTGGGCGCCTGTAGTCCCAGCTACTTGGGAGGCTGAGGCAGGAGAATGGCGTGAACCCGGGAGGCAGAGCTTGCAGCGAGCCGAGATTGTGCCACTGCACTCTAGCCTGGGTGACAGAGCGAAACTCCGTCTCAAAAAAAAAAAAAAAAAAGACATCTTAGCTGGTTCCCAGTTCTCAGAGAGAGCTGGATGGTGCCACGGTGCCCTGCGATGACCCACGCCATGACAGCTCTGGTGCTATGTCTGGCTCCTACTTGATTGTGAGCTCCTTAGGGCCAGAACTGTGTCTTATTTATTTTTATATTTCAGAACCTAGCACTGTGCCTGGAATGTAGAGGGGTTCACTGGAGATGTACTGAATGGAAGAAAGAATGTGTGGGTTGGGGGAGACAGTTCTGGTTGGAGGTAGGGACCAGACAAGAAGACTTTGACTCTATAACACAAGTGGGCACTGGCCTTCATATGTGCATGGTGACCCTTTCACTTGTGAGGGCACCAGGTGTGCACCCTAAAGCCCCTCAAACACTGCTGCTCAGCATGTCCCATCATCCTCACAGGAGGTTAGAGCTGAGAATAGGGTCCCTGACTGGTCTAGAACGAGAAACAGGCCCAGTCTGGGTCCCAGCAGGAAGCAGATGGCCCACTCCAAAGGCTAATTAAAGGGTTCTGATGGCGATTATTCACAGAGGTGTAGGCAGGGCTAAGGAAAACCAGAGAGGATGGTAAAGCACCCCAGGGCATAGCAGTAGGGTACAGGCAGTAGGGAATATTATCCCCCAGGCCTGAAAGGCACAGGGAGAGAGCAATGACCTCCAGGTGATGGCTGTAGCTATAGGGGTTATGGCCTTAGGGGAATGTCTGGGGGAAAGAAGGGGAAGGATAGCCCTGCCTCCGTCTCCTTCCTCCCTCCAGTCTCTTACCATGTCTCCCCTGGAGAACTCACATGAATGCCTGGGAGCAAGGGATCTGGGGTGCTGGCATCCATTGAGGTGGGTGCCTGGGACACACAGCAGGGTGAAGAGGGTGCAGGTGGGATGGGAAGGGAACTGATCATATCTACCACACAAAACATGGTACAAGTTGAGAGTGTCCAGCTCAGTGAGTGTGTGTGAATCCACAGGCCTCATCTCACCTAGTGGCTGAGCAAGGGTGAAGGTGGGCAGGTGTGACTCTTGAATCTGCCTCAGAAATGCAGAACTACAAATGCAACTCCTTGACCACCCAGCTAACACCTGACCAGCCTTCCTGGTCTCTGATCCCACAACCCAATAGACATTTTCCCTTCCTTTTCTGTCTTATTAAAGACCATCTATCCCAGGCAAGACAGCCAGCTGGCTGTCGGTGAAACACCAATAGCCTCCTACTCTCCTAATCAATATTGGAGTGGAGAGAAAAACAATTAGTGGCTTTTTATCTTCCAAGAAGTGGGCTGTCTTTAGTACAGGGCAGAGGTAGAAAGCATCCGGCGAGGGACACCAAAGTGCTTCATAAATCAAAAGCTAGTGATTTCTGGGTGTTGTGGGATTCCAGGCCAGGGGTATTGATGGACGTTTGCATGGCTGTCTGGGTTTGATTGGAGTTAAGGAGTGGGACAGGAGATGATTTGAGGTCCTTGTTCTAAGGGAGTGAGTTGAGAGAGGGAGAGAGGCATTGGGTTCCAGGGACTGGCTTCACGGTTCCTGAGGGCGGCTTTTCTTGGCCCACCCCAGGCTTGGCCACAAGCTCCCAAATCTTAGAGTGTAGGCTCTTGGGCTTGAAGAATCTTAGAGATCTTATGGGCAAACCACCTCATTTTACAGAAGGAAACACTGGGGCTTCATGAATGCAGTGACTTTCCCAAGGTCACATAGGGTGTCTATCACAACATCACACACTCGCTAAAGAAATCCTTTCCATAAGCCTATGAGGTGGGCTGTATCCATCCTTTTCTACAGCTGAGAAGGTACAGACTCAGAGAAGCCAAGTAACTGGCTCAGGGCCACACAGCCAATTCGTGGAGAAGCCCAGGTCTGCCTGACTCTACAGTCCATGCCCTTCCACCAGACATGCTGAGATAGTCCTGTAGGGTCAATCTGGGGCCATCTTCTTATCTCACATCCTGTGGGCAGAGCATAGATGCTTTATTTTGACAACGTCCAAATCCCATAGCACTAATTGCTATTGTCTGCCTGAAGTGGCATAGCTTTGTGTTTGGGTTGATGCATGAGGGTCAGCCTAAGGATAATTAATGGGATCCATTCTCCTTTCTGCTGCTCAATTGAACTCAATTTGGGTAATTTTCATTAGTCCAGCTGGAGGCCTTATCCCCTGCAGGGGTGGGAGGCTAATAGGGTAGTTGTACGGTGGAGTCACCTGGATCTCCCACAGCAGGGCAAGTGGGCTCATGTAGGTCATCCTTATGAGGGGCTGGCTAAGGCCGAAGTCCCCTGTTCTCTAAGGAACAGAAGGACCACCCTGATGGCTCCTGCTCTGTACACACATGTGAGTGTGCAGCAGCTGTGCCTCTCCCGTCTGCTCCTCCCTGGAGGCCTAGAGTCTTGGAAGTTCTGAGATGAAAGAGATCAACTTGCTTTCTATTATTTGAACCTTTTCTGCAGCTCTCTTTCTCCCCCAAACCCTCACGCAGTCTTTACTTGCACACCTCCAGGGACAGGATGCTCACAACTCCTACCCCAGAGCTTCTCTGGTATGCTCCCAGGTGCATTTCATGAATTCTTCCCAGCCTTAGAACTGCCGTGTCAGAGGGTCAGTGTCCCATTGCTGGTAACCTATGGCTGTGGGCAACTTCCTCCATTCCCTTTCCCCAGTGGATTGCACAGATCAGATCAACTTCTGTGTGCGCCATGATGTGGAAATTGTCAGGGAGCACTGCTGTATATCTTTCAGCCCCATCTTCTATGTCCTCAAACAAGACCCGAATCATTTTCTACAGTTCCCAACAACAATCTGAGTGGCAGCCTTTAAGGGCAAAATGGTCAAGTCCATCCCATAGCAGCTCTTTAAATATTGAATTGTTGGTTCTTGTAAGTTTTCTACAGGCTAGATAAGCCCAATTCTTTAACACTTCTCCTAAGACATGATTTGAAGTCTGTCCCATTCCGCTCACTCGCCTCTGTCAAAATTTCTCCAAAGCCAACACTCAACACTAAACCCCATTCCTGGGAGGGGGAGAGGAAGGAAAAAAAGAAAGAGAAAAAAATAAACTCCATTCCCACAGAGTCAGACAGGACTGTTACCATCTTCATTTTGGACCTTCTATCTCCATGAAAGCAGCCCACGCTCTGTTAGCTTGGCTGGCAACCTCTTCACAATGGTAACTTAATGCTGTCTAGAGCCCCTAAGTCCTTTTCTCAAGGACCAGATGAGACCTTAGCCCAGGACATGCCCTTGGAGATACCTGTGGCCTTGGAGATACCTGTCAGAGGCTGTTACCACCCTCCACTCTGCTCCTAGTTCAGAAAAGCCAACTGGCAAAACTTTTCTGAGTGGTCCTCAGCCTTTTTCATCTGCTCCCAAGAAGAGAGAGAGAGATGCCACAAGGGCACTGTGGTCATGTCATATCCTGCAAGGACAGAGCTGTCTCACCTAGTTCCTGGTCTCTTGGTCTGTCCTTACTTACCCCTGCTCTTCCTGAGGTCCTGTCCTCTGCTCCTGTAGGTTCGTGCTCACTCTCCTTCCTGCTTCACCCCTGCTGGATGGATTCTTGCTTAGCTTTGGTGCTGCAGGGTTGAAGAGTTGGGGTGTGGGGGAGGATGCTGAGGTTTATCTACCCAGTGCTTGTCCTCCATCCTTGAGTCAGGTCAAGTTGTCCAGCCTCCCACCTCTAGTTGGGGTGAATTGGTTCCTCCCAAGCTGGTAGTCAGATGCTAGGGAGATCGAGCCATCCTTACCAGCCTTCAGAGGATGCTCATGGCCCTGGTCAGGTGCTCTGCTGGATCTGATGGCTGTATGCTGGGTGCTCCCCGTCAGCTCATGTAATACCAGGGACTGGAGTCAGACAGACCTGGGGTGTAACCCAGGCTTCATGCTTGTTAGCAGTGTGTCCTTGGGAAAGCTACTTAACATGCCTGAGCCTCAGTGTTAAAATCTGTAATTTGGTATGTAATTTTCATCTGCCAGAGTTGATGTTAAACTTTAAAGAACTTGTCACTTGGCCCAGTGCTCACACAGGGCCATGCATGCTGTAAAGGCTCAATTGTTTTTATATTGAAATTTTTCTGCTAATAGTGAAATTAGCACTTTCCAGAGTGAGGAGAGCAAAGTGGGGATGACTTGGGAGGTGGGATGGTTGAGGCATGGTGTCCCCAAGGCTGTCTCTCTCTGAGAGTTGGCTCCCTTCCAGGGCCAGGCCTCCATAGCTGCTGCTGCTGCTGCCACTGCCACCAGCGCTTTAGGTCCTGTAGAAGCGTCGACTCTGCCCCTGGCTCTAGTGACACTGCAAGTAAACAGCAGTTGTCAGAGTCAATTTAACGTTGATATTTTTATCACATATCAGGGCCTGGCGCCATGGCAAGGAATGACAGAAGCAGAATGCTAAATAATTTGCTAAATAATGTACACTCCCTGGGCTGCCTGAATGGAGCAGCTGAGGGAGAGTGGAGACTCTGGTTTGGCGTGCATTATTTGTGCAAGGGACACCTTTAGTCCCTCGTTCCTGGTGTCCCGTGCTGACAGCCTCCTGTGGGCTGGGTCCTGGGTGAGTGGAGCCTACCACAGAGCAGCAGATGAGACAAAGCCAGGGGTGTGCAGAGAAGGAGAGAAAGAGAGAGAGAGAGAGAGAGAGAGAGAGAGAGAGAGAGAGAGAGATAGATAGATAGAGGCTCAGGGTCAATAAATACTTGATTTGATTTGATTTGAAAGGAGGGAGGGGGGAAGCAAGGGAAGACAAAGAACCAGAGGAAGCAGTTGAATTAGAGACAGAGGCAGGAGGGAGAAAAGAAGGAGGCACAGATGGAGGGAGGTGAAAGGAGCAGGGAAACCAGGGGAAAGAGAACGAGGGAGAGGGGAAGTGGAGAAGACAGAGACGGGCAGGGGGAACCATGGGAGAGCAGTGAAAGAGGCTTGGCCAGGGGTCCAGGGAGAGAGGGAGGGGGTGGGCAGAGATGAAGCAGAAGGGCAGGTTGGGGACCCCAGAGAGCTACAGCAGCAGTGTCAGGCCAGGCCAGGGCCCACAGGGTGAAAACACTGCCATTTTCAAACCTCCACTTTGCTCCCCATATTTGCTGATTTGTAGCCTCCTTCTGGGCACAGAGTTACTCCTCTGGGCTTTGGGAGAGATGGGGTGTTAAGGCTGTACAGGTTCAAAGCCCTCCCAGGTAGACTGGGCTCAGTCCACCTGGGAGCCAGGGAGGAAGAAAGTCCCACCTCTTCTCACCCTTACCCTGCCTGGGAGAGACCAGAGAAGGGGACACTACCCCAGAGTAGGGCCCCACTGGCTGCTGCGAACTCCAGGCCAACACAGGCCAGTGCCTGAGAGCACTAGCAGCACAACTTCCAAGGACATTGCATGTCACCAAGATACTTCCAGTCCTCAGTCTCTCTCTGGAAAGCTGCATTGGTCTCTGGACAGGTAGAGTGTCTTAGTCTCTCTAATTTCAGCATCTAGTGAGGTCCTTGGAATGCAGTAGGTGGTCAATGCGTGTTCATGGAATGAGTGAAAGTGTAAATGAACTGTCTTTCGGTGAAAGAAAGGAGACATCAGAGACAGAGAGAGGTTGAATGACCCAGTCCCACAGCACATTGGTGACAGGCACAGGACACATAATCTCTCAGACTGGGGAGAAGGTCATCCAATGTCTCCATAACTACCTCTGGAGGCTGGAGGAAACTTGGACCCTAGCCCCTGTTTATAAATAAGATAGAAGAAGTTGGAACCCTGATCAATCCAATGTGTGGCTGAGCCCTTCTAGAAAGGTCTGAGTCTTTCTGCCTTCTCACTTTTTCTTTCTTCTCTCAACCATTTTCCCACATCTTCCTCTGCCAACCCAATCTACCAAGGAAATACTGTGACTGATTCTCATGGAAATCTTTGGCCAGGTCATTGCCATCGCAGTGCTCCTTCATGTCATCCTTGGCCACCACACAGACCAGGCTATGCTGCAGGCACAATCAACCCTCAAATCCCAGTGGCTTAGCACAGCCAAGGGGGATTTCTTGTTGCATCACAGTCTGCAGCATGTTGGGGTGGCTCTTCTTGGATAAACTTCTTCAAGGGATGAATGATGCAGGGATCCTTGCCCCTTCTGTTTTCTGATGCTGCCATATTAACATGTGCTCTCTAAAGGAGCCTTTGAAGGGGAAGAGAGAGTAAAAACAAGCACACCTGGGGACTTATGCCAAGCTAGGAAGTGGCCTACCACTTCTGTTCACACACCATTAGCCAGGACTCTCTCAGATATCCCTTGTGTAGGTACAAGGAAGGCTTGGAAATGTAGCTTTCCTGTGTACCCAGAAACAGGCAGATGGTGTGGGATCTGGTGAACACATTGTACAGCTGACCCTTGAGCATTGCAGGGGTTGGAAGCATCAACTGCCCCTGAGTAGTTGAAAGTCTGTGTATAATTTTGACTCCCCCAAAACTTAACTACCAATAGCCTACTGTTGATTGAAAGCTTTATTGATAACACAGTTAACAGATATTTTGTATGCATGTGTATTATATACTGTATTCTTTCAAGGAAGTAAGCTAGAGGAAATAAAATGTTATTAAAGCTTGTAATCCCAGCACTTTGGGAGGGCGAGGAGGGCGGATTGCTTGAGCCCAAGAGTTCGAGACTAGCCTGGGCAACATAGTGAAACCCTGTCTCTACAAAAAATAACAAACAAACAAAATTAGCTGGGTGTGGTGGCATGCACCTGTAGTCCCACCTACTTGGGAGGCTAGGGTGGGAGGATTGATTGAACCCGGGGGTGAAGGCTGCAGTGAGCTGTTATAGCACCACTGCACTCCAGCCTGGGTAAAAGAGCGAGACCCTGTCTCAAAAATTCAATTCAATCAATTCAATTTAATTTTAAATATGTATTAAGAAAAATCAGAAGGAAGAGAAAATATATTTGCTATTCATTAAGTGGAAGTGGATCTTCATAAGGGTCTTCTCATCGTCTTCACATCAAGTAGGCTGAGGAAGAGGTGGGGGGTGTTGCTCTCTCAGGGATGGTGGTTCATCTGCAAGTTGTTTTCAAATGGTCACAAATCTCCGAAGTTTTGTGTGTGTGTGTGTGTGTGTGTGTGTGTGTGTGTGTTTCTTTTCTTTTCTTTTTTTTTTGAGATAGCATCTTGCTTTATTGCCCAGGCTGGAGTGCAGTGCCATGATCAACCTGCACCTCCCAGGTTCAGGCAATTCTCCTGCCTCAGCCTCCTGAGTAGCTGGGACTACAGGCACATGCCACCATGACCTGCTAATTTTTGTATTTTTAGTAGAGATGGGATTTCCCTATGTTGGCCAGGCAGGTCTCGAACTCCTGACCTTGTGATCCACCTGCCTTGGCCTCCCAAAGTGCTGAGATTACAAGCGTGAGCCACTGTGCCCAGCCCAAAAATTTTAAATATACTTATTGAAAAAAATCTGTGTACAAGTGGACCCACACAGTTCAAATCCATGTCGTTCAAAGGTCAACTGTATTGTCTCTGCCATCCTACATGAGACGTCATCTCTGCTGCCATCTTTCCTCTCCCCTACCTGACCTATACGTCTCTGTGGGGACTCTCCCTAAACTCTTCCCTCTTCTCCCCTGCCTCCCTAACCATTCCCTCTGTCCTCTGGTATCCCACCCCATGGTCCATAAATCCTCCTGCCTCTTCGACATTTCCTCTGAAAGTTCCCTCCACCTCCTGGTCCTAACTGGAAACTGGCTCTTCTGAGGACACTGTGTTTCACATTCACATGCCTCGGGGTTGAGAAGTGGGGCTGGCATCCTCCTCACATGCCAAAGCCAGGTCTGGGCCTTCACTCGCTCATAAGAAGCTCGGCTCCAGAAGGCTGGTGTCATCTTGTCTGGCTTTCTCTTTCCCTCTTACTGTGGTTGTCCACTGGCCTCTCAGTCAGTGCCTCATTCATGAAACACGTGGCATCTGCTCAGTCTTCACCATGTGCCAAGGCCTTCCTAGGTCCTGGGGACTTCAGTGCCCACATAGAGGATTCACCCAAATCTTGGCGAATCCGTCCTCATCTCTTCACAGATATATTGATCTCCCTCTTTTCTCTACTTCAGGTAGCCACTTCCACAGTGACATCTGGATCATATGGTCCAGAATTGCTTCCCCCTCTGAGATCCTACATTGGAACATCCTGCACATTGGCCACAATTTCCTATCAACCAAGTTCTCCTGCTCAGCTTCTTCACCTAAGTGTGTTTCTCACTGTCATGGAACATGCCTTGATTTCTTTACCTTCCCTGTCTTTACTTCTTTTCCCATCCAGTTTAAATTCTCTGGCCCATCATTTAGCCACTGTATTAGAGTTCTCCAGAACCAAACTAATATATATATAAGTGTGTGTGTGTGTGTGTAACATACATATTCCTTATATATATGGTAAGGAATGGGCTCACACAAGAGGCTTATAGAGGCTGAGAAGTTCCCAGATCTGTAGTTGGCAAGCTGGAGACCCAAGGGAGCTGATGGGGTAGTTCCAGACTGAAAGCTGGCAGCCTCAGCTCCCTGAAAGAGTCAGTGTTTCAATTCGAGTCCAAAAGCTAGAAATAACCAATGTCTCATTTTGAAGGCCATCCATCAGGCAAGAATTTTCCTCTACTCATGGGAAGATTGCTTTTTTTGTTCTCTTCGAACTTTCAATTGATTGAATGGGCCCTGCCCGTATTAGAGAAGACCATGTGCCTTACTCAGCCTACCCACTCAAATGTTAATCTCATTCAGAAATGCCCTCACAGACACACCCAGGATAGTGTTTGACCAAGTGTCTTGGCACCCAATAGCCCACTCAAGTTGAGACATAAAATTAACCATCACTGCCACCCTCTTGCAATATCCTCAGGTACTGCACTCCACTGCTTCTGTCTTATGACCTGGAAAAACTCTAAACTCTGGATCAATTCAATGTTCCACTTTTTCTGCTGCTCAGTTTGGGCTGTTGAGTGCTGCTGGAGATACACATGTGCACATGGGTGTTTGTGCATGCACACACACACACCCCCCACACTGTTGAGTAGACTGGCTTCCTCAAATTCATGGCCTCTGGCTTCTCCTGAGCCTTCGATGCTCTAATAGTTTTTCTTTGATTCCCTAGGTAGCCATTTCTGCAAGAAGTTATCTTAAAC
Organism: Macaca thibetana thibetana; assembly: GCF_024542745.1. Taxonomy (NCBI): domain Eukaryota; kingdom Metazoa; phylum Chordata; class Mammalia; order Primates; family Cercopithecidae; genus Macaca; species Macaca thibetana. The sequence continues at coordinate 108,298,281 of NC_065591.1, read as the reverse complement.
TTTCTTTATTCTCCTTGAACTTTCTCAATACTCTATCCCCTTCCCCATCTTACCCCATCGCTGGGATCTTTGAGACAATAGCAACCCTTAGATGAAAATACCTTAAACATACTTACCCCTACACCAGTTTCCCTGCACATGTACCAGGCCTTCTCCTGCTGCTTTCCTGTTCCAGTGGTCTCCTGCCTGAGACTGAGTTTTCTGATCCTTGCTCAGGGATTTTACCTCACACATCAATGAACTCATTCCTCTGCTGAAACTTCAAGCACTCCCTCCTCTTTCTGAATCCATCCACACATTGTTTAAGCATGATGTACATGCATGTACATCTCCATGCCATAGCCAAATGCACACCCTTCTCTGATTTTACACCCCCACCCCAGGTTATTGCCTCATCTCTCTTTGCTCCTTTACAGCCAGACATGTTGAAATGTTGTCATAATTTTCTATTTTTCTTTGCATTGAAATAATTTTCTTTCACACACTACTCTGTTGAGGTCACAGTGACCTGCACATGTCACCTGCCTGTTGCATTTAGTGACATGTACAGGTCACAGGTGACCTCAACAGAGTGGTGTGTGAAAGATGATTCCAATGCTCTTGTCCTGCTTGACTTCTCTAGATCTGGTCAAACACCCCTTCTGGAAACGTTCTCTTTTCCTTGCTTTTCATGATGCAGTTTTCTTCATTTTTTCTTCCTACCTCTCCCTAACTGCTTCTTCATGGTCTGTATTATAGGCCCCTTCTCCTCTCCCTTTCCTTACCTTTTTGATGTTTCTTAGTGTTTAGTTCTCTGCCTCCTTCACATTTACTCTGTGTTTGAATCTAATCCTGTGGATTTGATGATCTGTCAGGTGATGGTGCCGGCATCTTTCCTCTCCCCAGACCTCCTGCATGTCCTACTGTTTGCTGCTGCATATCTCCAAAACGTATCGTTCCCCTACCTCCCGATAAAGCTGTCCCTCCTGTGTTCCTTCCCTTGGTGAATTCATTCATTCAACACATACATACTGCATGCCAGGTGGTGAGCTAGGCTCTGGAACCCTCTACCTGGCTGCCAAGCCAAAAACTCTGAAGTCAGCTTCGACTCCTCTTTCTCTTCTTCTTCTTCTTCTTCTTCTTCTTCTTCTTCTTCTTCTTCTTCTTCTTCTTCTTCTTCTTCCTTCTTCCTTCTCCCTTCTCCCTTCTCCCTTCTCCCTTCTCCCTTCTCCCTTCTCCCTTCTCCCCCCTTCTCCCCCCTTCTCCCCCCTTCTCCCCCCTTCTCCCCCCTTCTCCCCCCTTCTCCCCCCTTCTCCCCCCTTTCTCCCTTCTCCTCCCTTCTCCTCCCTTCTCCCTTCTCCTCCCTTCTCCCTTCTCCTCCCTTCTCCCTTCTTCTCCCTTCTTCTTCTTCTCCCTTCTCCCCCCTTCTCCCCCCTTCTCCCCCCTTCTCCCCCTCTTCTCCCCCCTTCTTCCCCCCTTCTCCCCCCTTCCTTCCTCCTTCCTTCCTCCTTCCTTCCTCCTCCTTCCTTCCTTCCTTCCTCCTTCCTTCCCTTCCTTCCTTTCCTTCCTCCTTCCTTCCTCCTTCCTTCCTCCTTCTTCCTCCTCCTTCTTCCTCCTCCTTCTTCCTCCTCCTTCTTCCTCCTCCTTCTTCGGCGTCTTGCTCTATCACCCAGGCTGGAGTGCAATGGCATGATCTTGGCTCACTGCAACCTCCACTCCTGTGCTCAAGCAATTCTCCTACCTCAGCCTGCCGAGTAGCTGGGACTACAGGAGTGCACCACCATGCCTGGCTACTTTTAGTAGAGACAAGGTTTCTTCATGTTGGCCAGGCTGGTCTCAAGCTCCTGACCTCAAGTGATCTGCTCACCTCAGTCTCCCAAAGTGCTGGGATTACAGGCGTGAGCCACTGTGCCCAGCTGGACTCCTCTTTCACTCTCCATTTTCTAAAAACACCAAATCCTGCCAGAGTTACCTCTGCAGCATCTTTTAAGTTCTTCCCTGTTTCTCCACTTTTACTGCTTTCTGGACTACTATCTTAACTCCCAAATTGATCTCCCTGTTTCCAGTTTCCTTCCCTCCTGTCTCTTATCTCTGCGAAGGCCAGATGACCTCATCACTTTCCTGTCTATAATCTTTAGTAGATCTCCATTGCTCTGTGCTACCAGGTACCTACATACTCACCTGCCTTTGTAGGACTTCACCTCTGCTGTTTCTCCAGCCTCATCTCTCATGGTTTGTCCCTATCATGTCTATTCAACATCCGGGATGAGATATTTGGAGTCTCAGGCATGCCATGCTGTCCCCTCTGCCTGGAATTCCCTACCTTCCCCACTTTGCCTGCCAAAACTTCTATAGCTCAGATAACATCTTAGAGGTCTCTTTCCTCAGGAAGCCTTTTACCTTTTAAGACTGGCCCAGGTGTTCCGACCTAAGATCTCTGAAGCAACCTATGCTTGCTTTGTTATGAAAACCACCTCAATGTAATTTCACAACTGCTTTACTCACAGTTTCCTACCCCCATCATGAAGTTCCTTCTGGAAAGACACTGTGTGTTGGTCACCATTTGCATTCCCAGCACTTCACATAGTGCCTGGTGCCTAGCAGGTGTTCAATGTATGTATGTTAAGTGAAAGAGTGAGTAAGGCCATAAGAGAGGCAATGCACTAATTGAGCTAGAGCCCAGGCAGAACCACAGTAGACAAGGGCATCTATGGATAACGAAGGACTCTGAGGGCATGGCATGCAAATAAGACCATCACCACAATAGATGACTGCCTGGTACTTGTTGGGCATTATTGATGGTAGTGGAAGTAGTGCTGAGCTCCCGGTCGGAGAACCTGGATTCAAGTTATGTTTCTGCCATTTCTTAGCTACTGATGACTCATGGCAATTCCATTAATGTTTCCAAGCCCTTGGCTTTCTCATTCATTAAACGGGGACATTAATGCCAACTTAATAATATTATTCTCAGAATTAAATGGGGTGAGAGTTGTGGGAAGTGCTATACATTCTGCAAGTGTGATGAAGGTGTCCTGGGCATCTGTGAGAGACTTGAGCAAGCAATAACCTTAGGCTTGGCTTGGTCAGACACAGAAAGGAAGCAGCTACCTCAGGGCAGCTGCTCTCTGGGGCCTGGGGATTGAGTCTCAGCAGGACAGAGTGTCAGCTGTTCTGAAGTGCCTGGGAGCACCACAGTAGGGAGAGGGCCACCCTGGACTCAGCTCCAGCCTAGACCCAAGCCTCCTGCCTGGGAATATGCCCCAGGGTATATCCCTGGGGAACGGGACAGCCAGATCAAGGTCCAGGTGGGAAGCCCTACCCCTCCGGGCCTGGCAGGCTCCCAGCCCCCTCCCCTGTGCTGCTTCTTCCTTCTTCGTGGGACCACATCTGTCTTTCCTTAATAATGTGCCCAGGACCCCAATTAGACCACCTCTGGGCCTAGAGAAGTACCCGAGCCTGGGCTGAGAGGTAGCTGGACATGGCAGGAAGGCTGTGAGCAGGAAAGCTGTGAAGAAGTGAAAAGACTTGGGTTCCAGCCAGGCGCGGTGGCTCACGCCTGTAATCCCAGCACTTTGGGAGGCCGAGGCGGGCAGATCACGAGGTCAGGAGATTGAAACCATCCTGGCTAACATGGTGAAACCCCGTCTCTACTAAAAATACAAAAAATTAGCCAGGCGTGGTGGTGGACGCCTGTAGTCCCAGCTACTCAGGAGGCTGAGGCAGGAGAATGGCGTGAACCCAGGAGGCGGAGCTTGCAGTGAGCTGAGATCGCACCACTGTGCTCCAGCCTGGGCAACAGAGTAAGACTCCATCTCAGAATAAAAAAAAAAAAAAAAAAAAAGACTTGGGTTCCTGTCCCAGCTCTGCTACATGTCAGCTTTGTGGCCTGGGAAGTTGCTTCTGGGCCTTTTCTCCATCTCAAGAATGATGTTATAAGCCCACCACGCAGGCTGTTGTGAGGACCAGTGGGGTACCAGGTCTGTAACAACTCCATGGATCATAAATGCTATGCAAAGAGGAAGGATGATCAGAGAGACCAGGCTTTGTAAAGGCCTCCATGGAATTAGTGCACTCGTCCAAAGATGAGTCCTGCTCATCCTGTTTCATCCTCAGCCCTCTACTGGCATGTGTGTGATGAGGGTTTCATGAGAAAGGATTTTAAAAAAGGGAACTTTCTGTCCTGTGTGTCCTCCAGTGTTGGGAATTCCTGAGCTGTGTCTGTGGAGGAAGAGGGATTGCTGCCTGGCTTCAGGAGGAGGGTGAGGAAGGGTGAAGCCAGAGGAGAGGGTGATTATGATCAAAGGGAGCCCAGGAGGGTGAGAGGATTGGGGTCCCTGTGAAACTGACCAGGTTGATGCCAGGGCTCAGCTGTGCCAGAGCTTTAAACTGATTGCTTATAGTTGAGTGTTTAAAGCAGTTTACTCATAGTGCCAACTGTTCTTGGATGATTTTCCCTAAATGTTTTCTGTTTTGTACTTGTGCCCGGAGGCAATTTTATCTGGTGGGGGCACTTCTGTCAATCTGTCACCATGAATGATTAGAAGAAAGGAGGAGAGAGTGGGCAGAGAACAAGGGGAGGAGGAGCCCATGTCCTCCTGGGGGCCTGGGGGACGTCTGTGCACACAGTCATGCAGATTGGCCATTGGTCAGTCCATCTGCTGGACTAAGAGTCCTTAAACTCCTTGATTGTGGCTGGATGAGAGTGCCCGAGAAATTGGGGCTGGAGTCTTTGCCCTCAGGGCACTTGCGATTGATGTGTACACACACACACACACATACACACCCCAAGAAGCTTGGGGACAAGCTAGCCTTACCAGCGATTTCCTACAGGGCACGATTTAGAGCAGTCTGGGAAGATTCGACATCAAGAAATTGCTCTTCCATTCTATTACCTGGAATTCCTTTTTCTGCAAGGAGCCACTTTGACTTTCCTTGTATCTTAGTCAGGGTAGGTACTGACAGAGCAAGCCGCCTAGTCTGGGAGGTGGGCAGGCTACCAGCCTAGCTTCTCCCTCTTGGGTTCCTGACATAGCTGCTTAGATGCTGAGTGTCTGGCCACTCAGGGCTCAGAGCCAGGCCCAGCACAGCCTCTGGGCCAACTGGAGGACCTGCCATCAAAGGCTGGAATACAAGCTCCCGGAGGCACAGGCTCATATTGAGTTTGTTTAGTGCCTAGAACTGTGTCTGGCACACCATTGACACTTTGTGAATATTTGTTGGATGAATAAATGGATGAATGAAGAGCTTTCAGAACTCCCGAGTCAAGGTTTTACTTTATGAATGGGCTCTTTTAAAATGCAGATGCCTGGGTGAGAGGCAGGGCAATAAGTGGTCCGAAGTCATGAGAAGTGGCCAGGCTTTGGGTCAGACAGATCCGGGTTAGAATCTTAATTAACTTAGTTAACCACAAAGTGTGTGACCTCAGTTTCTTCATCTGCAAAATGGGATAATGACATGTACCTCTTAGAGTTGTGGCATGGATTAAATGTGTGGGAACATGTAAGCTGAGAGTGAGAGGAGAAGGCACATGAGAAGCTCGAGCAGAAGGGAGACTAAAGAAAAGCAGCTTAATTTTGGGAAACTCTTGCTGCAAGCTGGTTTGGCAGGGAATCCCTGAAGTGGGACACTCACATCCTTGGCTGGCTCGGGGAGCCAAATCCAGCTCTTGTGTTCCAATCCTGAAGTAGTGGCGGGGGCGGGGTCTGGTCCTCACCAGGCATGGGGGCAGAAGGGACCAGCAACTCCTTAATTGGGACTGTTTATTCCTCCCCATTATGAGTCAGTTCCACCTTACTGTGGATGAGTTTGCGAGAGCCTGCTTTTTCTTTCTGACTAAAGGAATACAAGTTTTGATGAAGTAATGAGGACAACAGAGGATTATTTTGGGGCTTGGAGGTGAAGCCTAAGGAGGCTTAACCAGGGTGCCTCAAACCTGGGGAAAAGTATAGAAAGCAGATCATTGAGGATCTATTTTTCGCTAGACATACTTGCATGGGAACTAGAAAATCAAAACTTAATAACTGCACAAAGTGCTTTGTAAACCTACACTATTTAATCTAATTACTACAAAACTCAGAGAGATTTTCATGGAAGACGTTATTTTCCCAATTTGAAGATGGTGAGACTGCAGACCAGAGAATGGAGGGAGATCAGGATACAAGCTTGCTTTGAGGACACTCTCCAGTCCTTGGAAAATATATTTCTTGGCTGATGTGACTGTTAAAGCTAAAAGAACCAACTGGTTATTTCAGAGCTTTGGTCACTGAGATCCTTCCAAGATTGGTAAGGTTAAAACGGTTGTAAACAGTGGGGGCAGGTTCACCTCCAACTCTGCCAGCCACAGTGGAGGCAGCAAGAGATTGCGGTGGGGCGGAAGCTGGATCCTGCAAGATGTGGTGAGGGGCTGGAGCCAGATACTCCTGGTGCTATTACCAGGTCTGACTGTCCCCATGCTTGGGATGGCCTTGTGACTGTGTCACCTGCGATGGCAGGGTTGTCATTCAGACTCTGGGGTTCAGGACCTGGGATAAAGTCTGCGTGCTACTACCTGTTGCTGTACAGCCTTAGGGCACAGGCATCCGGGTCCTCACAGGAAGATGGCAAACTCTCTGGGTGAGTTTGTGTCAGGAAGTGAAGCTGGACAGGCAGAAAGGGCCAGACCAGGAAGGGCCTCTTCTGATCACAAAGATGTGTGGATGTTAGCTTGTAAGTGAACAGCCCAGGGTGTGCACCGTGTCATACAGGTGCTGAAGCCCGTGCATGTGGAATTGAAGTGAATAATACCCTGGACAGGAACAGCTGCATAATTTGTGCATTCCTCTAGTGCAAAATGAAAGTGCAGGACCTCTTGTTCAGAAAGTGTTAAGAATTTCAGTACAGCCAGGCGCGGTGGCTCAAACCTGTAATCCCAGCACTTTGGGAGGCCGAGACGGGCGGATCACAAGGTCAGGAGATCGAGACCAGCCTGGCTAATATGGTGAAACCCTGTCTCTACTAAAAAATACAAAAAACTAGCCGGGTGAGGTGGCGGGCGCCTGTAGTCCCAGCTACTCGGGAGGCTGAGGCAGGAGAATGGCGTAGACCCGGGAGGCGGAGCTTGCAGTGAGCTGAGATGCGGCCACTGCACTCCAGCCTGGGCGACAGAGCGAGACTCCGTCTCAAAAAAAAAAAAAAAAAAAAAAAAAAATTCAGTACAGTGATAGTGGACCATTAATCAAAACGCAGCACTCTCTGAGTGTGTGCCCAGAGTGACTGCCCAGGTTAGACACCCATGAAGCCAGACCTGATCCTAGGGACGAGGGCTGTTGGGCGAGGGCGGCTTCTCTCCTTCTGTTATTGCAGGCTTGGATTTGCCTGCAAGCCTTTTAGTTTGTTCTGGGGCTACAGAAGGCTAGAAAACATCTTCCTTGCAGACTTCCTTCCCTGAAAGGTCTGGGGCCTGGAGTCCGGGCAGAGGAACATGGGTGTCGGGGGACGAGGGCTGCCTGTGATAGAGCAGGCACAGAGGGAAGTCTCCCCACCTCCCACCCGGCACCGTTTCCTCCCCACCCCAAAGCCAGAGCAAGGTAATAGTTTTCGACACATTTCATTGAAATATTATAAAATATTTGCATGACGTTATTAGATAAATAAGGGTTGACTTGAGGCAGTGCTTATTGGGAAGTGCGATATGAAAATTCATTTAATATGAAAGAAAGCTTAAGGTTATGGTAATGGATTGATTGCAGATAGTATCTAATAACTCCATACAAATATATTTCAATCACAATATCTGTCGGGTTGGTCCTTGGCTCCAGAGGCATAAGGGGGTGATTGTATCCCCGACCTCTCTTCCAGGCCAGATTAGAATTAATTAATTGCTAATATTGTGACATTACTTTTGTAATTAAGAAGCCCCACCACTTCCAGTGGCAGCGAGAATGAAAAGTGTTCATTATTGTCTCAGATGAGGCAGTGGGGAGGAAGAGAAGCAGAAAAGTCATAGAGAGGGGGGAATCCAGAAAGGGAGAAGGTATTATTTCACTCTCTGGGTCTTGAGATTTTCTGTCTTGCCTGCAGAGTGGAGCCCTGGATAAGAGGCAGGGTCTCAGGGCTGGGCCACAGGCAGAGCTTTGGGCACCTGCACACAAGGTGTGCAAAGAGGCTATGCCTCTTGCAGATGTGCTGATCCCAGGAGGCCTGGCCCAGGAGCCAGCTGAGTGAGGGGGCTTGGGCAGGAGGGAAGCTGTGGCTATGACCAGGGTGGGGAAAGCAGAGACCATAGGTGGGTCATGGCTGATGAGCCAGCGACATGCCCCTTCCTCCCCAAATGTGAAATCCATTTGTCCTTGGGCAAGATGAGCTGGGTGAGGTGGTTGCTGTCACTTCTGGGTATCTGTAGAGGGGCTGGAGGAGGAGGAGAGGTGTCTGTCCAAGGCCCATATGCTGGCTGGTTTCCCAACGCATGACCCTGGGAGTTTGCTTGTCCTTTTGCCTTTTCCCTTCCTGGGGAGAAAATGGAAATAATTTCCTTTGAAACGTGACATTTCCTAATCCAGCGCCCAGCTTGGCTGACAGCAGGATTAGCGCGCGCGGGCTGCCAAGCCTGGCTGGCCATATGCAGGCGCCTCCCATGGGGCTGCAGTGGCCAGCGCCAGCCCCTCCCCTAGCTCTTCTCCCATTCCAGTCTGATCTCAGCTGCCCGCTCCATCTGTGCATTGGGAACTGGTGGGCTGCAAGCCGTTCAGGCCCTTTCCTGAGCCTTGGATGGGATACAGGTTGTGGTGGGCTCTTTTACCCTTCTCCCTTGAGTGTTGTTAGCTCAAGGGAGAGTGATGAAGGCAGGAACCTGGAAAGCGGGTTCAAGACTTGGTTCTGCATAGATCAGCTGTGTGAACTGAGGCTATTCACACCCTGTCTGGGTGTTAGTCTTGTTATCTTCCAAATGAGAGTTTTGCAGTACGTTGTTGCTACCCCATTGGCTCCCAGCAGTCTCTGATTCTAGAGTCTTCCTCAAAGCACTTTTAGTAATAAGCACCAACCCAAATAATAAGAAACCAGTAGCTATTCGTGGGGGGAGGCATTATTCTGGCTTTGCTCTCCTTCTCTGTTCCCGTCTCCTCAGATGCCCGGGACTGGGGGCTTTTCCTGTGTGGTCTCTCCATCCATGTACCCGACAGCTAGCACTTCAAACCCTCTTGCCATCATGTTCCCAGCCGATTAGAGTGCATGATAGTGAAACCCACAACAGTGTGACAGGTAGATCCTCTTTTCCTGCTTTTTACAGAGGAAGAAACTGAGCATCGGAGAAGTTAGGTGACTTTTTCCAGTGATTAGCTCAAGCAAATTTGAACCCAGAGTGGCCCAGCTCCAAACCCCCTGCCCTTCCAGGCTGCATCTCATGTGTATGAACCATCCTCCCCCAGATCCCCACCTGAGGCCAAGTCCATGAAATCTGGGAGTTGGGCTATCAGCCCTAGTCTATCCTGGCTGTGTGTGTAATTTTTATTTTTATTTTTGTAGTGGGGATTGGTGTACTTCCTGTGGGGCATCCTAGCGTGCCCCTCAGCACCATAGCCGGGATCAGGCATTGTGATCTCTAAGACTGGGACCTTCGGCGGTGTCCCCAGATGCAGAATGCCTGAGCCCCAGGCTGTGTCCACAGATGGAAATGAGGGCTGAAAATTCAGATTGGACAGCTCATCAGGGAGAACCCCACAAGGAGATCTGAATAATTTTGCTGGGATGGAATTTTCTAGAGCAGATGCTCATCTCTTTTCTGACCCTGGGGACCAAGAGAAGGACCCAAGGGAGCCCAGGCTTTGGGTGATGAATAAGTGAGAAGAGGAGGATCCGTGAACTCTGGCCAGGACAGCTGGACCCTGGGAGGCCCTGGCCACCAGGGGCATGGAATTTCTTCCTTCCTCTGGCCTCAGTTTCTCATCTGTCCATCAGAGACTTGGCTTGGCTCTGAGAGTCTAGGGTCTTTCTGAAGCACTTCGAGGCTAGTGGAGGCCAGAGAGGTGCGGAGATCCTGCTCCCGCCCCTTCCCATGCCTCCTCACCCTGCCTTCTCTGCTGTGTGCCAATGTTGTAACGTGACTTAAAAGTTGAAGAACGTTTTCTTTAGGGGGCTGGAGTGTTTGTGGTGGAAATGAGGGAGGGGAGTTGAAGGGTAATTGTTGCTTTAATGGCAGGAGGAAAGAAGTGTACACAGCAAAGGGAATCTCAGCCCGCCCTTCCCGGTCTCTAACGCAAACAGCCCACAATCCAGCTCCTTCACTGTGTTCAGAGTTACAGATGGGAGGGAACGCTTCTAGCACAGGGCCCCGTGGTGGAAGGAAGACAGCTTCGTCATAGAATGCTTGTCTTGGGGGTGGGGGGGAAGGTCCAAACTCCACGGGCTGCGAGAACGGGGTCCACTTCTGTGAGGTAGGTGTGGTCCACTAGGAACATCCATCCCTTCTCCTGAGGTGGACGTTTACCTGGCCTGCCTCTTTTGGAGGCCAGGGATCTTTGTCCCACTCCACAATCCTGTCTCTTTCACATTTGTCTGTCTCTCACCTTGTCCTTTCTTCTGTGTTGGTATCTCTTTTTTGGTGTCTCTGCCCCTCCCATTTTCCTCTCTCATTCTCTCCCTCCCCATCATCGATCTCCCGACCTCTGCATTAGCATTCACAACCTCCGGCACCAGCCACTTAGGCCAGAAAGACAGCTCCTTGGAAACACAATTGAAATATTTTTATAAATGACCAGCAGAGTTTGAGTGACATGCCCTTCTTAGGCTAAATAAAATTAAAGTTAAACCTTCTAAAAAATACATGAGCCAAACATCCTCTGCACATTTCATTATGCAAATGCAGCTGTCCGGCCCTGCACAAATTAGCCCTCCTTTTGAAATTCACTGCTGCTCCTTCCCTTCCCTTTGCTTTCCTCCTTTTTTTCCCCTCTCTCTCTGGGTTTTGAGCGAAAAGGCTTTGTGATTTTAGGCCGGCAGCTGAAGTCTGGGGGAGAGGCAGGAGGCTGGAGGGTGGGAGGACCAATGAACTCCTTCTGATTTTCTCTTTGTCCCCTTTCTTCCCTCTCTTTCAAAGGAAGGCGATAGAAAAACAATGAGCACAGAATGATGCCAGGCTCACCCTTTCTCCTTCCAAACTGCTTTGCGGGGTCTGGCCGGGAGAGGTCAGTCTGGGGTTGGGAATAGGGGCTCCCGGGAGTGGGGGCTCCGCCCTCCCTCAGTTTGGGGGCCCTGGTTGCCGGCAGCCCTGAGGGAATGGAAGGATGAACAGACCACAGACCCACCTCCACCCCAGGTCCAGGCGCTCGGGCCCAGGGCCTGCATAATAAAGCATGTCTTTTCTCTACGGCCTGAATCCCAATGGCAACTGGAAAATTGAGCCATGTTTCAGATGTGTCCTTTCCTCTGTGCCCGGGCTGCAGTGTCAGGGAGAAGTTGGCTTTCTTGCAGGATTTGGCTTTCATGGGAGAGTCACAGACCTTGTCAGGGGACTGTGGAAAGGGAGGTGTGATTGGGATCGACTGGAGACAGCTACCCTCCCCAGGCCAGCGGACCACGTCACTGAGGGAGGACTGTGGTCCTTGTCACCTTCCCTGCCCATGAGCTGCCACAGAGTGAATTATCTCCATGAGAATAATTTACTGGCCCCCAACCCCTTAACAAGAAGATACATCAGGGAAAGGAACCAAAATAAGTTACATGCAAGTATAAATTACCTCCTAGAATCTCAGCATTTAGGTGTGTTTTAGAGGGTTTTTGGTTTCACGCTGTCAGTATAGGGGCTAAGATCAAGATTGATGTGGTAACTTGGCCAAGGCCACAGGCCTGACGAGAACAGGCTCCTGGTATAATGCTGTCTGAGTTCCTTCAGGCTGGTGTCACAGGACACCATAGATGAGGTGATGTCTAAACAACAAAATTGTATTTTTCACAATCTGGAGGCTAGAAAGTGCAAGGTCAAGGTGCTGACAGATTCGATGTCTGACAAGGGCCCCTTTCTGGTTCTGCTTTCTGTGTCTTCAGATGGTGAAAGGGGCTAGCTAACTCTCTGGGGTCTCTTTTATAAGGAAATGAATCCCATTCATAAGGATGGAGCCCTCATGACCTCATCACCTCCCAAGGACCCCATTCCTGATACCATCCCCCTGGGAATTCTGACACATGAAACTTGGGGTGGGGGGAACACAAACATTCCATCTATTGTTCATTCTCTTCTTTAAGCAGAAGCACCATCAGCCAGGCACAGACAGAAGAAGGTGCGGGGGCAGAATGAGCTTCTGGGACAAATGTCAAGTGACCTTTCCCTGTCCCCAGATATGGTCCTGCCCTTCTTCCCATGGGTGTGGCCTTGCTTCCATCCAGCTTGTTCTTCACCCATTCCTGGTTATCCACCCTGAACCTCTGGGACTGAGTGTTGATTCCAGATGATTCCTCCCCCATCATATCTCCCAGTGATTCCAGGCGAGTCCATGGAGTGGAGGTTAGTCTTGCCCTTGCTGTCCTACTGCTTGCCTCCTCTTCCTGGGCTCGGTCCACCTGGAGGATCAGGCGTGGGGAAAGGGCGGGGGCAGAGAAAGTGGTAGATGGAAGTAACTCTGTGTACTAAGTGTGTCACAACGTGGGAGACTGACAGCAGCCTTCCCTCCCATTCCAGTCTTCCTAGTCCAGACCCTCCTCTTTCATAAGCTTCCTTTACTCCCATTCTGAGCCATGCTTCCCTGTTGCTGGGGAGATTCCTCTTCAGGCTCTCTGATTCTTATCAGCCCTTTCTTACTCAAGAGCTTTAAATGTTCAGCCTGGCATCAACATATATTTACTGAGTCTCTACTATACGCTAGGCATTACGTCAGGCAGAGGGAGCACAACTGATCCCTGTCCTTGCATAGTTTATAATCTAGTAGGGAAGAGGGATATAGGCATGTGGAAGGAGACAGTGTCGGGGATGGAAGCCTCTCGGGAAGGGGGGATGTGACAGTGTGGCAGACATTGGCTAGTTGTGTCAAAACCTTTCTTCTTCCTGGGACAGATCAGATTACATGTCCCAGTCTCCCTTGCGGTGAGGTATGATTTTGTGACTGGGGTCTAGTTCTGTGCTGGTTAAGGTATTTTTCCTAGGACAGCAGCATCAGTATTGCCTGGGAGCTTGCTAGGAGTGCAAAGTCTCAGGCTCCATGTTAGACCCACTGAATCGGAATCTCTGGGAGTAGGGCCCAGGAATCTGTAGGCAAAAGTGTGAGAAGCTGTTTCAGCCAATGGAATAGGAGTAGAAGTGCGACTCTTATGTGGCCCAGTGGTTCTGAGGGGTTGCATTCTTTTTCCTTCTGTTTATTGGATGGCAGGTGCGTAGAATTGAGCTAATCATTCCTGGTAGTACTTGGAAACTGTCATCATTTCTCTATGAAGGTCCCTATTTGTTTTATTTTGTGTCATTATTTCTTTCCATTTCACTCCCACCCCTATCTCCCTATCTCCAACTGCATCTCCATCTCTTGTAAGAAACAGACATATACATGTATATATATTTTGGTCTGTTTCTTACCTTTTCCACTCCACCCTGTTTTAAGTACTGATTCATGCTGCTGAACAAACATCTATTTCACTGCTTCTAGCTTGCTACATAGTATTTCAACTTATGCATCCACTAAATACTGCTTTTGATTCCTCTCAGTTCTGACAGACACCCAGGTTGCCTCAAATTCCTGGCAGTGATGCACAATTTCAAGCATGTTCTTGTGTGAATCTTGTGGAAGTTTATCTGAGGTTTGTCCCCAGGAGAGGGCTCGCTGGGCTGTGCTCAGTTTCCCTTAGAACTGCCAGTAGTCCTTTCAGTGGACTCCCCCAGCCCCCAACTCCCTGTGCCTGTTTCCTCACATTTTTTTCCAACACTTGGTGTTATCTGGCTTTCTAACTGTTGCCAGGCTGATGGGTTTAAAAGGGTACTTCACTGTGTTTTTAAAATTTCTTTCATTACTATGTGGTTGTGTATCTCTTCACATACCTGTTGTAGGGAAGGACTTCTTCAGATTTTACCATATGTGAATTGTCTGGTCATACTTCTGCCATGCCTCAGTTGTCTATTTCTTGTAGATTTGAAGGAGTTCCTAATATATGCTAGCTATGCACGTATTCTTTATCTTAGTTGTTGCAATACTTTTTCCTAGTTGGTCACCTGCCTGTTAAGTCTATAGTACCCTTCAGTGAACAGAAATCCCCAATTTTATTCTAGTCAAATGCATTATTTCTTTTTTGTCTTATGGTGTGTACCTCTTGAGGTCTTATTACAGAAATCTTTCCACACCAAGGTCACAAAGATATTCTTTTTACATTTTCCTCCATTACCTTTAGAGTTTTACATATTACATTTAGGGCCTTCATCTTCTGGGGTTAGTTTAGGTTTTATATAGCAGAAAGAGAGATGTAAAGTTTTTTATTTTATTTGTATGTTAAGCCAATCTTCTCAACACTATACACTAGGCAAAGCCTTTTCCTCCAGGGCTTTGTGATTTCACCTATGTCATATACTTGGTCTAAATATATACACACACATACACACACACACACCCCATCTATATATTTTGCTCCTAAGTTCTCTCTTCTGTTCTATTGGTTTGTCAGTTCACAGTTTTTGTGATCATTCTGTAGTTTTCTTTTAAAAAAGTTATTGTGGAAGTTATTAGAATGGTTCACAAACAGTTTAATTATTCTGTCTTTCAGGAAAATGGTAGGTTTGCACTTTCCTGTTCACTTGGAGTTAGATGTAACTATGTGACTTGATTTGGACAACGAAATGTGAGTCTAAGTGACACATGTCACTTCTGGGAGGAAGCTTTTAGAGCCAGTGTGTAATTCTCTTCCCCTGCCATGACAAACTCCATGCTCCAGGTTGGGCAGGTGCCGTCTGCCTGGATTGTGGAGTGAGGAGAAGCAGAGCAGATCCTTCAGGCAACCCACTGGGGACATTCAACAAGAGCAAGGAACAAATCTTTGCTTTTTGAAATGATTGTGCTTGGAGGTTTTGTTTCTGTACCATCTAGCCTGTCCCGACTGAAACAATTGCCATGGTTTGCACTATTAGCTGAGAGGGAACATCACTCCTCCTTGTTCTTCTTTTAAAAATTACTTCTTTGTGGCTTTTGTTCTTCCATTTGAGAACTTGTTTGTCAATCTTCTAAAAAATTCCAGCTGAAAAAAATCCACGCATCCAAGCAGTTTTGAGCAAGAGCATGACAGAGGTGGGAGGGGTTTAATTGCTGAAATACAGAGAGATTTCATCTTCACAACAAGCATCACCTTTTAAAGTACATATGAGGTGCCATATCCCCAGTGTCTTCACTGCCCTCGATTTATTCCAGCCTCCTGCTGCTTTTCTGGCTCATGTTTCCCCATCTTCCTTCTTCTTGATTTTGATTCTCTCTCACACTTCCTTTTACATGAACAATAAATTCCTCCTGGGTGTCTTGCAGGGAGCCTTTCCCCTTCATCCAAAGGTTTGGTGCTTTTGGTGGGGTGGAGGTGGGGTGGATTGGTGAGTGGGCTTCACCTTTTATCCCACATTTATCAAGAGAACCTTCCCAATAGTGACAGTTCTTCCCTAAGAGGAATTCTGATGCCAGCTGTTAAGATAATACAAAATTACCCACTTTATTACAAATAAAAGATGCAGGGAAAAATTACATAGCTATTAGGGGTGGGGAGAGGGGAAGGAAGACATACCTTCAGATAACATATATTATACCATCCTGGCTAACACAATGAAACCCCGTCTCCACTAAAAATACAAAAAAATTAGCCGGGCGTGGTGGCGGCGCCTGTAGTCCCAGCTACTCGGGAGGCTGAGGCAGGAGAATGGCGGGAACCCGGGAGGCGGAGCTTGCAGTGAGCCGAGATCGCGCCACTGCACTCCAGCCTGGGCGACAGAGCGAGACTCTGCCTCAAAAAACAAAACAAAACCAAAAAAAACATATATTATAAAAGAATACACTTCATGTAGATAAAGAAGTTAACTTTAAAAGGAATGACACATGCAAACTATGTATTTTAGTTACACAATTTTATGTACGTAAAAATGAAGTTATAGAAAAAAAAGAAATATCTAACCCATTTCTTTTTTAATTTTTTAAAATTATTTTTTTGAGATAGAATCTCACCCTGTAACCCAGGCTGGAGTGCAGTGATGTGACCTTGGCTCACTGCAAGGTTCAAGAAGTTCACTTGCCAGGCTCAAGAAGTTCTCCTGCCTCAGCCTCCTGAGTAGCGGGGCCTACAGGCGTGTGCCAGCACGCCCAGCTAATTTTTGTATTTTTAGTTAAGACGGGGTTTCACCATGTCAGTCAGGCTGGTCTTGAACACCTGGCCTCAAGTGATCTGCCTGCCTCGGCCTCCCAAAGTGCCGGGATTACAGGTGTGAGCCACCGCACCCAACCCTAGCCCATTTCTAATCTTAAAAGTAATGCTAGAAATCATATACAAGCAAATGGACAGGCTTTTTTTTTTTTTTTTTTTTTGGAGACAGGGTCTTGCTCTGCCAGCCAGGCTGGAGTGCAGTTGTTATGGGATCTCTGGGGTGTCGATTTTTCTGGTCAGATACCTCTGTGGCTGTGGTGTCAGTTGCCCAAGTTCTTGTCCTGTGTCCAGAAAGAATGAGTTATGCAGACAAGTGAAGGGTGAAGAAGAAGAATTTTATTTAGTGTTAGAACAGCTCAGAGGAGTGAGTAGCTCCTCTCTGTAGGCAGGTCATCCAGTGGAGTGTTCAGCTCTCTGCAGACAGGAGGCCCTAGAGACGATAGCTCTCTGCAGACAGGTCCTTCAGACATTTCCACAGATCTCTGAAGCTCTCGGTGGCGAGGGTAGCTCCTCTCTGCAGGCAGGTGTCTCTGCAGTAGAGGAGTATCCTCTCTGCAGCTGGTCTTCCCATTCTCTCTCTGCCCTCTTCATCCTCTGGTCGTCCTCTGCTCTGGCTGAGCCCATGGCTTTTATGGACCTCAGAGAGGAGGGAGTGATTGCTGATTGGTCCATGGGCGGCCATGGACTGCCTGGAAAAGGTACCACAAGTCCCCACGCTGGTGGCAGGACTGGCAGCCCGGACCCCAGCCTTCAGGCCCTTCCTGGTCTGAAGGTGGGGCCTTACTGGGGACTCATCCTCTTCCATCCAGGAATCAATCTCTCACCTGCTATCATTCATGGCCCCAGGGGTGCCCGCGCTCCCAGATCAGAGCAGGCCCCAGGAGCGGAGAGAGGCCAAACAGTGGGAGCAAACATCCCTGAACCTATAGGGACGGGGATGGGGTGCGGAGGTCCTTCCTGTGACCCCTGAGGGTGCAGGCTGCCGAGACACCTGGCTCCTGTGCCTGGGAGGGTGTGATGGCAAATCCTGCCTGCTTGTGGCTCTCCTGTAAGAGCACAGGTAGGCTTCAATCCACAGCTGCAGCTTGGGTGTCTGTAGTCCCGCTCAGGAGGGTGAGACTCCTGCCTACTCCGCAGAGCAGCAGGCCTGGGTCTGCAGGTGTGGTTTTGGCAGCTGCGGGGGCGCACGGAGCTCCTGTCCCGACTCAGAAGGGGCAGAGCTCCCGCTGGCTCCATGAAATGTGCAGACCCAGCCGCGCTTCCCACTGTGTCCTGCGATCACACCGGCATGATCATGGCTCACAGCAGTCTCAACCTCCCAGGCTTAAGTGGTCCTCCCACTTTGGCCTCCCGAGTAGCTGGGACTACAGGCATGCATCACCACGCCCAGCTAATTTTTAATTTTTTTGTAGGGATGGGGTCCCCCTCTGTTGCCCAGGCTGGTCTTGAACTCCCGGGCTCAGGTGATCCTCCCATCTTCACCTCCCAAAGTGTTGGGATTATAGGCATGAGCCAGTACACCCAGCCTGGACAGGCTTAACTACTTAAAAAGGTAAAACTTCTATATGTCCAAACAATATAAGCAGGATTTAAGGGCAATCAATAAACTTGGAGACATTTTTTTTTTTTAATAAACATGACATGAAAAAGTCTGTATCTTTAATAAATAAAGCATTCATCAAATCAAGAAAACCCAGTAACACTCTTCAGAAAAAAAAAGCAATCAGATGAATAGGTAATTCCCCAAGGAGGAAATGGAATAACTAAATAACTAACATACAGGAAAAATATTCAGATTCATTCATAATAAACGAAAAACTCATTTTAGAAATCCTGCTGGAATTTTGTTTGAAATTGTATTGAGTGTATAGATTAATTTGGGGATAATTTTCTCTATTAATTTGGGTCTTCTGTTTTGCCGTTTGATAGTGTATAATTTTTCTTCATAAAGGTTCTTTGCATGTTTAAGTAGGTTAATTTAAAGTACTTTATATTTTCTGTTGGTCTGCACTGTGACTAACACCTCATTTCTAGTTGAATATTGAAGTCGGGGGTTGTGGGGGCGTCCAGCCGTCTGCCTTGGAGCAGAAGATGAGCTTGGTGTCTTTTTGTTTTCCAGTTCACCACCTCCTGGCTGCCACAGGCTCTCACTGACCACTTTGGTGTTGGAGTACTAGGAGGGGGGAGAAGAGGGAGAGTTCTTACCTGAATGGTGCTGTCAAAGGATGGCCTTGGTGATTTTGTGCTGTATCAGCTTAGCTAGAATTAAGTTGCTGGGCATTTCTTTCCCTGGCTGATTCCCTGCAATCTCCCACCTGGGAGGGCACCAGAGAGTTCAGTCAGCCCCTGTTTCATGGAGCTGGGGCTGGGGCCAAGAAGCTGGGGATCTGGGCCAGCGAGGGGGCGTCAGCTCCTCACTCTGCAGCAGTTGGGCTGCTCTGCTCCTGGTTTGCAGGTGTGCCCACTGCATGTAGCTATGAGGCTCAAGTCCCTGCACCCTTCACCCAGCCAGCGGGCCAAACTGGGCTGAGGCTTGCTGGGGAGGCTAAGCCTGGTCTTGGCTGAATGTTAGGACACTGGGCTTCTGTCACCCTCAGGCATAGCTGGGTCTCTGAGATAGAGCAATTCCCTCCTCCAGCTTGCAGAGGAAGAAAGCCCTCTCCCCAGAGAGCAGAGCCTCTGAACAACCTTGGCTGTGGATAGAACATTCTGTTGGAGTCACAAGGGCAGTGGTGCTTGACCACACTGTGAGGAGCATCAGTATCTCCTGTGCTGGTTTACATAGCTCGTTCTTTCTAATTATGAGAACAATCCTAAGAGATAGTGCTATTGAGACTTAGGGTGAGACACTTGTCCAGGGTCAAATAGCCAGCTAGTAAGTAACAACCCCACGGAAGTCATATCAAATCACATACCCACCAGCAAAAAGAAATCCTGGGTCTCCATACTTTGGCCTACACAGGAGTATTGAACTTACTGACTCTTGATCATCTGTTAGATGTAAAACGGTGTCATAATGTTAGCATTTCTCTTATTGTGGGAGAGGTCCAGCATCTCCTCTGGGGTTCAAGAGCAATCTCCTTTTAGGTGAAGGTCTGTTTGTACCCTTTATCCAACCTCTCACTGATGTATAGATGTTCTTTCTTCTTTCAGAAAATTAACTCTTTGTGATACGGTTTTCAAAGAATATTCTTCCATTTTGTCATTTCTTTTTTGGTTTTATTTATGCTGTTGACCACCTCATCAGGCCCCAACCAGGCAAATTCGATTTTCATGTGGGCAAATTAATAAACTTTTTTTTTTTTTTTCCTGGCTCTGGGTTTTGTATCAGAATCAGAAAGATCTACCTCATTCCAACATTGTATTTGTAAAGTGATCTTATTTTTCCAGAATTTTATGGTTTTATTTTTATAAAAATGTCTATCTTTGATTCTTAAGTTGATTTTGGTATAAAGTGTGTGATAGGGATCCAACTTTCCTTTTGTGCCTTCCTCTCAGCTGGTTACCCACTTGTCGGAATGCTATTTATGAAAAAATTCTGTCTTCTACTCTTTTGAAACCATGTGTCTTCGGGTCTCTTCTGTTTCATCAGTTTGTGCCTCCAATCATGTCATGTAGTGTTTTAAATATAGCTCTGTCACTTTCTAATATGCTTTACTATCTGGTAAGACTAGTCTTGATTCTACCAACTGTTAATTTTCTTCAGAAAATACTTTGCTAGTAATTCTTGCTTATTTCTAGAGGTTATTATTTATTTCAGAATCATCTTTTTAGTTCTCTTCCCAAAACATCCGAGCAAACAAAAACAAATAATTTTTTTAAAAAATCATCATCTTGTTGGTATTTGGGAGGCAGGACTACATAAAATCTATATACTAACATAAGGGGAGTTTGACCTGTTTTTGGTGTTGAATCTTCATAGGCAAGCGTTCTATTGGTGCTTAGTTGTGTTTTCAGTTTTTTTCACTCCTAGGTTTTCTATGTTTCTTGGCTTGCATCTGTTGCTATTCTAAATGTACTTTTTTCTTCCATTATGTATTCTAACTGCTTGTTGTTTATATATATATTTCAGTATGTTAATTTTATAACCAGCCAACTTAATAAACATTCTTGTTGTTTGTAACTTTTTTTAGTTGATTATCTTGACTTTTCCAAGTAAGCAATCATATCAACTTAAAATGATGACATTTTTTACCTTCTCCTTTCCAATTTTCACACCACTGGAACAATGTTAAATAATAATGGCAATATTGTACCTCCTGGTCTTGTTTCTGGCTTTAATAAGAATGTTCACAGTGTTTCCCCAGTAATATTATTGTGATTATTGCACAAACTTATCTTTTATTATATTTTTCTTTTACTATATTTTTATTTATTTTTTTAGAGACAGGGTCTCACTATGTTGCTCAGGCTGAACTTGAATTCTGGGGCTCAAGCGATGCTCCTGCCTTGGCTTCCCAAAATCTTTTATCATATTAAGGAAGTATCCATTCATTACTATTTTATGAGGCCTTACAAAATCAAGGATGGGTGTAAATTTTTCAAGTGTTTTTCCAGCATCTATGAGGATAATCTATGTGGTCTTTCTTTCTTGATCTATTAATAAAGTGAATTTACAAAATAATTTTTCAGTATACAATCATTCTTGAATTCCTAGAATAGTCTACTTGGCCATTATTTTTTTAATGTGCCACCAATTTCTGTTTTCTAATATCTTAGTTTTTTGCTGTTGTGATATTGTGATATTGTGATATCACACTTATGAAGTATGTGCTTTGTCACTTTTTGATGTCACTGTTATGCTATTTCATAAAAAATAATTGTAAGTTTTTTCTTCTTTTGAGATGGACATTCGCTCCTGTTGTCCAGGCTGGAGTGCAGTGGCACAATCTCGGCTCACTGCAACCTCTGCCTCCCAGGTTCAAGCAATTCTCCTGCCCCAGCCTCCCGAGTAGCTGGGATTACAAGTGCCCGCCACCATGCCCAGCTAATTTTTGTATTTTTAGTAGAGATGGGGTTTCACCATGTTGGCCAGGCTGGTCTCGAACTCCTGACCTCAGGTGATCCACCCACCTTGGCCTCCCAAAGTGCTGCAGTTACAGGTGTAAGCCACCACCCCCCATCATAAGTTTTTTTCTCTTTGTGTACTCTGAAGGAGCTTACATAGCATCAGGACAACTGTCCTTAGTTTTCCATAGAAATTAATCTGTTAGACTGTTTAACTTTGCTATAGTTTTGGCAATTTACATTCTGTAAATATTTCCTTTTATCCAGGTTCTCAAATTATTCTGCATATAAGTAAGCAAAGGAATGTCACATTATGTTTTAAATGTTATCAGTTTCTATGGTTACTTTTT